>NW_024882033.1:0-457477 GCF_019059575.1 Amphibalanus amphitrite
CGCCGCAAACCGCCGCTAAAACGGCCGCCCGCCGCCAAACGCAAACAGCAAAAACACCCGCATCGCCCGCCCGCCCGCCGCCAAACACAAAAACCGCAAAAAACGCAAACACTGCCGCAAAAAACGCCCGCAACGCACGCACGCCCGCCGCCAACCGCAAAACGCCGCAAAAAAACGGCCGCCCGCCGCTAAACGCAACCACCGCCAAAAACGCAAAAACGGCCGCCCGCCGTCAAACGCAAACCCCGAAAAACGCAAACACCGCCGCAAAAACGCCCGCTGTAGGCAAAACGCAAACACTGACGCATTAAGACAAATATGGCGCCCTGCGGCAAATGTGGTGCATTCATATCTGCCGTTTAAGCAGCCATCCCTTAATTACAGCGCATCCTAATCGTCCAATGTTCGTCAAAGTTACGCACATTCTGCGCTTTGCGGCAAAAATGGCGCTTTGAGACAAACGTGGCGCACTGCAACAAACATGGCGCATTCGTTCATGTCGCTTAACAATTCATCCACCCACCAAATTCTAGCCCAATCGGACTTAATTTTACAAAGTTATGTACATTTGAACATTTCACTATAAAATATCTCCGCAACGGAGGTGCCCAGATTTGCACGTGTGCCACGTGACCACTGGTGGTGCAAGCAGGACTTGTCCCCTCACTGATTGCACCATTTCAGTGTTCCTGGCTTGTGCTGTTTTCGTGCTATAAGGCCACAAGTCGGCAAACACACGATAATCTGCGATGTACGTGACTCAAACACGTGGCCACGTGGCACGTGCCAGACCTTTGATAGCTTCACCGTTCACGCCACGTGATGACCCATTGACGTGGCTATCACCATATAAAAGATGACCCCGGCCGGTGTCACCGTCCCTGAACAGTGGACGGCTAAAGTCGGAAAACGGGAAAATTTAGGGAAATTTCACCTTTCGAATATATAATTTCCCCAGAATTTTGAATTTTTCATTTTACAAAAAAATCCGAGATAGCAGTTTTTTAGCCCCCTTCATTCTGTGCCTACACCCGTTTTCAGATCGACCCTATCATAAAATCTGACGGCCTGGCGGCTATTTCCCCCATTCCTTGCATTTCACAATGCTAGTATATTTAAGCACCAAAATTGACCCCGTGCCACGGCACGTGCAATAGCACGTGCGCCACGTGACCACTAGTGCGACAAGCTGGACTCATCTGCTCACCGGCTGCGTCGATTTGGTGTCGCTAAGTGGAGTGGTTTCCACGCCATAGGACCCCAAGTTGGCCAATGTCGGATTTTCCCGGAGGTTACCCCATCAAACACGTTTGCACGTGGCACGTGCTTTTCAATCGCCCCATATCTGACCCATACCATGTGGTAGCCGACACCCCGGGGCACAACATATTGGAACATTTTCAAAATCTAACGTGGAAATTTTTGGCAAAATCGATTTGAAAATAATTTTTCGAAATCGCCATAGGCTCAGCATGGGGTAACTGTCCGTCACGATTACCCGAAATTGTATCCTATGATTTTTAAATAATTAACCCCAAAAGTTGAGGTGCCAGCCCTAGATCCGACCCTAAAAATATCAGCAAATATAATTGACGAAATTTTTCGCAAATCGAATTTCCAATTTTTCCCCATGTTAACCCTATGGGAAAATGCACGTGCCGATTACCCCAAAACGGGTTAATTATATTTCAAGCGACCGATGCCAGCCGGTAGCTCCCCGATACGGGACCAAACGCTGAAAATGGCAAGAAATTCTACCGTGCCGTTTTCTTCCCTATCAAAATGTCCTAAATCGCGGCAGAAACGCTAATCACCCCCCTAGAGAGGTAGCTCAGGTTGGGATTTTCAATAGAAAATCACAATTCTAAAGAATAGTGATTTGTCTTAATTGAAAAGTCCCAACCTTCGGATACCCAATCCAACATAAACTGACAAAGTTATGTTTATTTGAATATTTCACTATAAAATATCTCCGCAACGGAGGTGCCCAGATTTGCACGTGTGCCACGTGACCACCGGTGGTGTAAACAGGACTTGTCCCCTCACCGACTGACCCAATTTAGTGTTCTTGGCTGGTTCTGTTTCCACGCTATACGGCCACCAGTTGGCCAAAACACCAATATGTGGGAGGTACTTGGCTCAAACACGTGGCCACGTGGCACGTGCCGGACCTCTGACAGCTTAACGGCTCACGCCACGTCATGACCAATACAAGTGGCCATCGGCATGTAAAAGACGACCCCGGCCGGTGTCATCGTCACTGAACAGTGGACGGCTAAAGTCCAAAAACGGGAAAATTTAGGGAAATTTCACCTTTCGAATATATAATTTCCCCAGAATTTTGAATTTTTCATTTTACAAAAAATCCGAGATAGCAGTTTTCTAGCACCGCTCATTCTGTGTCTATACCCGTTTTCAGATCGACTCTATCATAAAAACTGACGGCCTGACGGCTATTTCCCCCATTCCTTGCATTTCACAATGCTAGTATTTTTAAGCACCAAAATTGACCCCGTGCCACGGCACGTGCAATAGCACGTGCGCCACGTGACCACTAGTGCGACAAGCTGGACTCATCTGCTCACCGGCTGCACTGATTTGGTGTCGCTAGGTAGAGTGGTTTCTGAGCCATAGGACCCCAAGTTGGCCAATGTCGGATTTTCCCGGAGGTTACCCCATCAAACACGTTTGCACGTGGCACGTGCTTTTCAATCGCCCCATATCTGACCAATACCATGTGGTAGCCGACACCCAGGTGCACAACATATTGGAAGATTTTCAAAATCTAACGTGGAAATTTTTGTTAAAATCGATTTGAAAATTATTTTTCGAATTCGCCGTAGGCTCAACATGGGGTAACTGTCCTTCCCGATTACCCGAAATTGTACCCTATGATTTTTAAATAATTAACACCAAAAGTTGAGGTGCCAGCCCAAGATCCGACCCTAAAAATATCAGCAAATATAATTGACGAAATTTTTCGCAAATCGAATTTCCAATTTTCCCCCATGTTAACCCTATGGGAAAATGCACGTGCCGATTACCCCAAAACGTGTCAATTATATTTTTTGTAACTTTGCCAGCCGGTAGCTCCCCCACACGGGACCAAACGCTGAAAATGGCAAGAAAATCTAACGAGCCGTTTTCGAGGGTATCAAGATGACCAAAATCGCGGCCGAAACGCTAAACACCCCCCTAGAGAGGTAGCTCAGGTTGGGATTTTCAATAGAAAATCACAATTCTAAAGAATAGTGATTGTTCTTAATTGAAAAGTCCCAACCTTCGGATAGGCCCGGGCAGCGCTTGTCGAACAGCTCTGCGGATCCGAAGGTTGGGACTTTAATTGTGAAAAACCGCCCGCCCGCCGCCAAACGCAAACACCGCCAAACGCACGCCCAAAACGCAAACGCAAACTTCGCAAAAAAACAATCAACCGCCCGCCGAAAACCGCAGAAAAAAAACGCAAAAAACGCCGCAAAAAAAACGCCCGTCCGCCGCAAAACGCAAACACCGCAAAAAACGCAAACACCGCCGCCACAAAAAACGCCCGCATCGCCCGCCGCCAACGGCGAAACGCCGCAAAAAACGGCCGCCCGCCGCAAACCGCAACAACGCAAATAACGCCCGGCCGCCGGCAACCGCAAAGCGCCGTAAAAAACGGTACACCGCAAAACGCGCAAAACGCACGCCCAAAACGCCAACGCAAACTTCGCAAAAAAACAATCGCCCGCCCGCCGAAAACCGCAGAAAAAACGCACAAAATGCCGCAAAAAACGCGCGTCCGCCGCAAAACGCAAACACCACAAAAAACGCAAACACCGCCGCCGCAAAAAACGCCCGCATCGCCCGCCGCCAACCGCCAAACGCCGCAAAAAACGGCCGCACGCCGCAAACTGCAAAACGCCGCAAAAACGGCCGCCCGCCGCACACCGCTAAACGCCGCAAAAAACGACCGCCCGCCACCCGCCGCTAACCGCTAATAACGGCCGGCCGCCGGCAACCGCAAAACGCCGTAAAAACCGGCCGCCCACCGCAAACCACAAAACGCCGCAAAAAACGGTCGCCCGCCGCAAACCACAAAACGCCGCAAAAAACGGCCGCCCGCCGCAAACCGCCGCTAAAACGGCCACCCGCCGCCAAACGCAAACAGCAAAAACACCCGACTCGCCCGCCCGCCCGCCGCCAAACACAAAAACCGCAAAAAAACGCAAACACCGCCGCAAAAAAACGCCCGCAACGCACGCACGCCCGCTGCCAACCGCAAAACGCCGCAAAAAAACGGCCGCCCGCCACCAAAAGCAAACACCGCCAAAAACGCAAAAACGGCCGCCCGCCGTCAAACGCAAACACTGAAAAAACGCAAACACCGCCGCAAAAAACGCCCGCCGTAGGCAAAACGCAAACACTGACGCATTAAGACAAATATGGCGCCCTGCGGCAAATGTGGTGCATTCATATCTGCCGTTTAAGCAGCCATCCCTTAATTACAGCGCATCCTAATCGTCCAATGTTCGACAAAGTTACGCACATTCTGCGCTTTGCGGCAAAAATGGCGCTTTGAGACAAACGTGGCGCACTGCAACAAACATGGCGCACTCGTTCATGTCGCTTAACAATTCATCCACCCACCAAATTGTAGCCCAATCGGACTTAAACTTACAAAGTTATGTGCATTTGAATATTTCACTATAAAACATCTCCGCAACGGAGGTGCCCAGAATTGCACGTGTGCCACGTGACCACCGGTGGTGCAAGCAGGGCTTGTCCCCTCACCGATTGTTCCATTTCAGGCTTCCTGACTGGTGCTGTTTTCGTGCTATAAGGCCACAAGTCGGCAAACACACGATAATCTGGGAGGTACTTGACTCAAACACGTGGCCACGTGGCACGTGCCGGACCTGTGACAGCTTCACCGTTTACGCCACGTAATGACCCATCGACGTAGCCGTCAGCATGTAAAAGATGACCACGGCCGGTGCCACCGTCTCTGAACAGTGGACGGCTAAACTTGAAAAACGGGAAAATTTAGGGAAATTTCACCTTACGAATATATAATTTCCCCAGAATTTTGAGTTTTTCATTTTACAAAAAATCCGAGATAGCAGTTTTTTAGCCCCCTTCATTGTGTGCCTACACCCGTTTTCAGATCGACCCTATCATAAAATCTGACGGCCTGACGGCTATTTCCCCCATTCCTTGCATTTCACAATGCTAGTATATTTAAGCACCAAAATTGACCTCGTGCCACGGCACGTGCAATAGCACGTGCGACACGTGACCACTAGTGCGACAAGCTGGACTCATCTGCTCACCGGCTGCGTTGATTTGGTGTCGCTAGGTGGAGTGGTTTCCACGCCATAGGACCCCCAGTTGGCCAATGTCGGATTTTCCCGGAGGTTACCCCATCAAACACGTTTGCACGTGGCACGTGCTTTTCAATCGCCCCATATCTGACCCATACCATGTGGTAGCCGACACCCCGGGGCACAACATATTGGAACATTTTCAAAATCTAACGTGGAAATTTTTTGCAAAATCGATTTGAAAATAATTTTTCGAATTCGCCATAGGCTCAACATGGGGTAACTGTTCGTGACGATTACCCGAAATTTTGTCATTTATATTTTAAATGCTTACCACCATGAGGTGGGGTCCCGGCCCAAGATTCGACCCTGAAAATATAATTCATTTCTAACGTGGAGTTTTTGCGCAAATCGCATTTTAAATTTTCCCCCATGTTAACCCTATGGGAAAATGCACGTGCCGATTACCCCAAAACGGGCCCATTATATTTTATGCAACTGTGCCACAAGGTAGCTCCCCCATACGGGACCAAACGCTGAAAATGGCAAGAAAGTTGACCGTGCCGTTTTTGCCCCAATCAAAATGACCAAAATCGCGGCAGAAACGCTAAACACCCCCCTAGAGAGGTAGCTCAGGTTGGGATTTTCAATAGAAAATCACAATTCTAAAGAATAGTGATTGTCTAATTGAAAAGTCCCAACCTTCGGATACCCAATCCAACATAAACTGACAAAGTTGTTTATTTGAATATTTCACTATAAAATATCTCCGCAACGGAGGTGCCCAGATTTGCACGTGTGCCACGTGACCACCGGTGGTGTAAACAGGACTTGTCCCCTCACCGACTGACCCAATTTAGTGTTCTTGGCTGGTTCTGTTTCCACGCTATACGGCCACCAGTTGGCCAAAACACCAATATGTGGGAGGTACTTGGCTCAAACACGTGGCCACGTGGCACGTGCCGGACCTCTGACAGCTTAACGGCTCACGCCACGTCATGACCAATACAAGTGGCCATCGGCATGTAAAAGACGACCCCGGCCGGTGTCATCGTCACTGAACAGTGGACGGCTAAAGTCCAAAAACGGGAAAATTTAGGGAAATTTCACCTTTCGAATATATAATTTCCCCAGAATTTTGAATTTTTCATTTTACAAAAAATCCGAGATAGCAGTTTTCTAGCACCGCTCATTCTGTGTCTATACCCGTTTTCAGATCGACTCTATCATAAAAACTGACGGCCTGACGGCTATTTCCCCCATTCCTTGCATTTCACAATGCTAGTATTTTTAAGCACCAAAATTGACCCCGTGCCACGGCACGTGCAATAGCACGTGCGCCACGTGACCACTAGTGCGACAAGCTGGACTCATCTGCTCACCGGCTGCACTGATTTGGTGTCGCTAGGTAGAGTGGTTTCTGAGCCATAGGACCCCAAGTTGGCCAATGTCGGATTTTCCCGGAGGTTACCCCATCAAACACGTTTGCACGTGGCACGTGCTTTTCAATCGCCCCATATCTGACCAATACCATGTGGTAGCCGACACCCAGGTGCACAACATATTGGAAGATTTTCAAAATCTAACGTGGAAATTTTTGTTAAAATCGATTTGAAAATTATTTTTCGAATTCGCCGTAGGCTCAACATGGGGTAACTGTCCTTCCCGATTACCCGAAATTGTACCCTATGATTTTTAAATAATTAACACCAAAAGTTGAGGTGCCAGCCCAAGATCCGACCCTAAAAATATCAGCAAATATAATTGACGAAATTTTTCGCAAATCGAATTTCCAATTTTCCCCCATGTTAACCCTATGGGAAAATGCACGTGCCGATTACCCCAAAACGTGTCAATTATATTTTTTGTAACTTTGCCAGCCGGTAGCTCCCCCACACGGGACCAAACGCTGAAAATGGCAAGAAAATCTAACGAGCCGTTTTCGAGGGTATCAAGATGACCAAAATCGCGGCCGAAACGCTAAACACCCCCCTAGAGAGGTAGCTCAGGTTGGGATTTTCAATAGAAAATCACAATTCTAAAGAATAGTGATTGTTCTTAATTGAAAAGTCCCAACCTTCGGATAGGCCCGGGCAGCGCTTGTCGAACAGCACTGCGGATCCGAAGGTTGGGACTTTAATTGTGAAAAACCGCCCGCCCGCCGCCAAACGCAAACACCGCAAAACGCGCAAAACGCACGCCTAAAACGCCAACGCAAACTTCACAAAAAAACAATCGCCCGCCCGCCGAAAATCGCAGAAAAAAACGCACAAAATGCCGCAAAAAACGCGCGTCCGCCGCAAAACACAAACACCGCAAAAAAACGCAAACACCGCCGCCGCGAAAAAACGCCCGCATCGCCCGCCGCCAACCGCAAAACGCCGCAAAAAAAACGGCCGCACGCCGCGAACCGCAAAACGCCGCAAAAACGGCCGCCCGCCGCAAACCGCTAAACACCGCAAAAAACGACCGCCCGCCGCCCGCCGCTAACCGCAAATAACGGCCGGCCGCCGGCAACCGCAAAACGCCGTAAAAAACGGCCGCCCACCGCAAACCACAAAACGCCGCAAAAAACGGCCGCCTGCCGCAAACCGCAAAACGCCGCAAAAAACGGTCGCTCGCCGCAAACCGCCGCTAAAACGGCCGCCCGCCGCCAAACGCAAACAGCAAAAACACCCGCATCGCCCGCCCGCCCGCCGCCAAACACAAAAACCGCAAAAAACGCAAACACTGCCGCAAAAAACGCCCGCAACGCACGCACGCCCGCCGCCAACCGCAAAACGCCGCAAAAAAACGGCCGCCCGCCGCTAAACGCAACCACCGCCAAAAACGCAAAAACGGCCGCCCGCCGTCAAACGCAAACCCCGAAAAACGCAAACACCGCCGCAAAAAACGCCCGCCGTAGGCAAAACGCAAACACTGACGCATTAAGACAAATATGGCGCCCTGCGGCAAATGTGGTGCATTCATATCTGCCGTTTAAGCAGCCATCCCTTAATTACAGCGCATCCTAATCGTCCAATGTTCGTCAAAGTTACGCACATTCTGCGCTTTGCGGCAAAAATGGCGCTTTGAGACAAACGTGGCGCACTGCAACAAACATGGCGCATTCGTTCATGTCGCTTAACAATTCATCCACCCACCAAATTCTAGCCCAATCGGACTTAATTTTACAAAGTTATGTACATTTGAACATTTCACTATAAAATATCTCCGCAACGGAGGTGCCCAGATTTGCACGTGTGCCACGTGACCACTGGTGGTGCAAGCAGGACTTGTCCCCTCACTGATTGCACCATTTTAGTGTTCCTGGCTTGTGCTGTTTTCGTGCTATAAGGCCACAAGTCGGCAAACACACGATAATCTGCGATGTACGTGACTCAAACACGTGGCCACGTGGCACGTGCCAGACCTTTGATAGCTTCACCGTTCACGCCACGTGATGACCCATTGACGAGGCTATCACCATATAAAAGATGACCCCGGCCGGTGTCACCGTCCCTGAACAGTGGACGGCTAAAGTCGGAAAACGGGAAAATTTAGGGAAATTTCACCTTTCGAATATATAATTTCCCCAGAATTTTGAATTTTTCATTTTACAAAAAATCCGAGATAGCAGTTTTTTAGCCCCCTTCATTCTGTGCCTACACCCGTTTTCAGATCGACCCTATCATAAAATCTGACGGCCTGGCGGCTATTTCCCCCATTCCTTGCATTTCACAATGCTAGTATATTTAAGCACCAAAATTGACCCCGTGCCACGGCACGTGCAATAGCACGTGCGCCACGTGACCACTAGTGCGACAAGCTGGACTCATCTGCTCACCGGCTGCGTCGATTTGGTGTCGCTAAGTGGAGTGGTTTCCACGCCATAGGACCCCAAGTTGGCCAATGTCGGATTTTCCCGGAGGTTACCCCATCAAACACGTTTGCACGTGGCACGTGCTTTTCAATCGCCCCATATCTGACCCATACCATGTGGTAGCCGACACCCCGGGGCACAACATATTGGAACATTTTCAAAATCTAACGTGGAAATTTTTGGCAAAATCGATTTGAAAATAATTTTTCGAAATCGCCATAGGCTCAGCATGGGGTAACTGTCCGTCACGATTACCCGAAATTGTATCCTATGATTTTTAAATAATTACCCCCAGAAGGTGAGGTGCCAGCCCAAGAACTGACCCTAAAAAAGTGGACAAATATTACTGAACAGATTTTGCGCAAATCGCATTTTTAATTTTTCCCCATGTTAACCCTATGGGAAAATGCACGTGCCGATTACCCCAAAACGGGTTAATTATATTTCAAGCGACCGGTACCAGCCGGTAGCTCCCCCACACGGGACCAAACGCTGAAAATGGCAAGAAAATCTACCGAGCCGTTTCGGCGGCGATCAAAATGACCCAAATCGCGGCAGAAACGCTAAACACCCCCCTAGAGAGGTAGCTCAGGTTGGGATTTTCAATAGAAAATCACAATTCTAAAGAATAGTGATTTGTCTTAATTGAAAAGTCCCAACCTTCGGATACCCGGGCAGCGCTTGTCGAACAGCACTGCGGATCCGAAGGTTGGGACTTTAATTGTGAAAAACCGCCCGCCCGCCGCAAAACCGCAAAACGCGCAAAACGCACGACCAAAACGTCAACGCAAACTCCGCAAAAAAAAACAATCGCCCGCCCGCCGAAAACCGCAGAAAAAAACGCAAAACAACGCCGCCAAAAACCGCCCGTCCGCCGCAAAACGCAAACACCGCAACAACGCAAACACCGCCGCCGCAAAAACAAACCGCATCGCCCGCCGCCAACGGCGAAACGCCGCAAAAAACGGCCGCCCGCCGCAAACCACAAGATCGCCGCAAAAAACGGCCGCCCACCGCAAACTGCAAAACGCCACAAAAAACGGCCGCCCGCCGCAAATCGCAAAACGCCGCAAAAAACGGCCACCCGCCGCAAATCGCAAAACGCCGCAAAAAACGGCCGCCCGCCGCCAACCGCCGCTAAAACGGCCGCCCGCCGCCAAATGCAAACACCGCAAAAACACCCGCATAGCCCGCCCGCCCGCCGCCAAACACAAAAACCGCAAAAAACGCAAACACCGCCGCAAAAAAAACGCCCGCAACGCACGCACGCCCGCCGCCAACCGCAAAACGCCGCAAAAAAACGGCCGCCCGCCGGCAAACGCAAACACCACAAAAAACGCAAAATCGGCCGCCCGCCGCCAAACGCAAACACCGAAAAAACGCAAACACCGCCGCAAAACGCACGCCGTCCGTTAAACGTAAACACTGACGCATTAAGACAAATATGGCGCCTTGCGGCAAGTGTGGTGCATTCATATCTGCCGTTTAGCAATCCCTCAACCAAAGAGCATCCTAATCGTCCCATGTTCGATAAAGCTGCGCACATTCTGTGATTTGCGGCAAAAATGACGCTTTGAGACAAACGTGGCGCACTGCAACAAACATTGCGCATTCGTTCGTGTCGCTTAACAATTCATCCACCCACCAAATTCTAGCCCAATCGGACTTAAACTGAAAAAGTTACGTACATTTGAATATTTCACTATAAAATATCTCCGCAACGGAGGTGCCCAGATTTGCACGTGTGCCACGTGACCACCGGTGGTGCAAGCAGGACTTGTCCCCTCACTGATTGCACCATTTCAGTGTTCCTGGCTTGTGCTGTTTTCGTGCTATAAGGCCACAAATCGGCAAACACACGATAATCTGGGAGGTACGCGACTCAAACACGTGGCTACGTGGCACGTGCCGGACCTTTGATAGCTTCACCGTTCACGCCACGTGATGACCCATCGACGTGGCCATCAGCATGTAAAAGATGACCCCGGCCGGTGTCAACGTCCCTGAACAGTGGACGGCTAAACTCGAAAAACGGGAAAATTTAGGGAAATTTCACCTTTCGAATATATAATTTCCCCAGAATTTTGAATTTTTCATTTTACAAAAAATCCGAGATAGCAGTTTTTTAGCCCCCTTCATTCTGTGCCTATACCCGTTTTCAGCTCGACCCTATCATAAAAACTGACGGCCTGACGGCTATTTCCCCCATTCCTTGCATTTCACAATGCTAGTATATTTAAGCACCAAAATTGACCCCGTGCCACGGCACGTGCAATAGCACGTGCGCCACGTGACCACTAGTGCGACAAGCTGGACTCATCTGCTCACCGGCTGCGTTGATTTGGTGTCGCTAGGTGGAGTGGTTTCCACGCCATAGGACCCCCAGTTGGCCAATGTCGGATTTTCCCGGAGGTTACCCCATCAAACACGTTTGCACGTGGCACGTGCTTTTCAATCGCCCCATATCTGACCCATACCATGTGGTAGCCGACACCCCGGGGCACAACATATTGGAACATTTTCAAAATCTAACGTGGAAATTTTTTGCAAAATCGATTTGAAAATAATTTTTCAAATTCGCCATAGGCTCAACATGGGGTAACTGTTCGTGACGATTACCCGAAATTTTGTCAATTATATTTTAAATAATTACCACCGTCAGTTGGGGTGCCTGCCCGAGATCCGATCCTAAAAATATCAGCAAATATAATTGACGAAATTTTTCGCAAATCGAATTTCCAATTTTCCCCCATGTTAACCCTATGGGAAAATGCACGTGCGGATTACCCCAAAACGGGTTAATTATATTTCAAGCGACCGGTACCAGCCGGTAGCTCCCCCATACGGGACCAAACGCTGAAAATGGCAAAAAATTCTACCGTGCCGTTTTTGAGGGATTCAAAATGACCCAAATCGCGGCAGAAACGCTAAACACCCCCCTAGAGAGGTAGCTCAGGTTGGGATTTTCAATAGAAAATCACAATTCTAAAGAATAGTGATTGTCTAATTGAAAAGTCCCAACCTTCGGATATCGTATCCGAAGGTTGGGACTTTTCAATTAGACAATCACTATTCTTTAGAATTGTGATTTTCTATTGAAAATCCCAACCTGAGCTACCTCTCTAGGGGGGTGTTTAGCGTTTCTGCCGCGATTTGGGTCATTTTGAATCCCTCAAAAACGGCACGGTAGAATTTTTTGCCATTTTCAGCGTTTGGTCCCGTATGGGGGAGCTACCGGCTGGTACCGGTCGCTTGAAATAGGCCCGGGCAGCGCTTGTCGAACAGCACTGCGGATCCGAAGGTTGGGACTTTAATTGTGAAAAACCGCCCGCGCCGCCAAACGCAAACACCGCAAAACGCGCAAAACGCACGCCTAAAACGCCAACGCAAACTTCGCAAAAAAACAATCGCCCGCCCGCCGAAAACCGCAGAAAAAAACGCACAAAATGCCGCAAAAAAAACGCGCGTCCGCCGCAAAACGCAAACACCGCAAACACCGCCGCCGCAAAAAAAAAAACGCCCGCATCGCCCGCCGCCAACCGCGAAACGCCGCAAAAAACGGCCGCACGCCGCGAAGCGCAAAACGCCGCAAAAACGGCCGCCCGCCGCAAACCGCTAAACGCCGCAAAAAACGACCACCCGCCGCCCGCCGCTAACCCCAAATAACGGCCGGCCGCCGGCAACCGCAAAACGCCGTAAAAAACGGCCGCCCGCCGCAAACCACAAAACGCGGCAAAAAACGGCCGCCCGCCGCAAACCGCAAAGCGCCGCAAAAAACGGCCGCCCGCCGCAAACCGCCGCTAAAACGGCCGCCCACCGCCAAACGCAAACAGCAAAAACGCCCGCATCGCCCGCCCGCCCACCGCCAAGCATAAAAACCGCAAAAAACGCAAACACCGCTGCAAAAAAAAAACGCCCGCAACGCACGCACGCCCACCGCCAACCGCAAAACGCCGCAAAAAACGGCCGCCCGCCGCCAAACGCAAACACCGCCAAAAACGCAAAAACGGCCGCCCGCCGTCAAACGCAAACACCGAAAAAAACGCAAACGCCGCCGCAAAAAACGCCCGCCGTAGGCAAAACGCAAACACTGACGCATTAAGACAAATATGGCGTCCTGCGGCAAATGTGGTGCATTAATATCTGCCGTATAAGCAGCCATCCCTTAATTACAGCGCATCCTAATCGTCCAATGATCGACAAAGTTACGCACATTCTGCGCTTTGCGGCAAAAATGGCGCTTTGAGACAAACGTGGCGCACTGCAACAAACATGGCGCATTCGTTCATGTCGCTTAACAATTCATCCACCCACTAAATTCTAGTCCAATCGGACATAAACTGACAAAGTTATGTTCATTTGAATAATTCACTATAAAATATCTCCGCAACGGAGGTGCCCGGATTTGCACGTGTGCCACGTGACCACCGGTGGTGTAAGCAGGACTTGTTCCCTCACTGAATGCACCATTTCAGGCTTCTTAACTGGTGCAGTTTACGTGCTATAAGGCCACAAATCGGCAAACACACGATAATCTGGGAGGTACGTGACTCAAACACGTGGCCACGTGGCAAATGCCGGACCTCTGATAGCTTCACCGTTCACGCCACGTGATGACCCATCGACGTGGCCATCAGCATGTAAAAGATGACCCCGGCCGGTGTCACCGTCTCTGAACAGTGGACGGCTAAACTCGAAAAACGGGAAAATTTAGGGAAATTTCACCTTTCGAACATATAATTCCCCCAGAATTTTCAATTTTTCATTTTACAAAAAATCCGAGATAGCAGTTTTTTAGCCCCCTTCATCCTGTGCCTATACCCGTTTTCAGATCGACCCTATCATAAAAACTGACGGCCTGACGACTATTTCCCCCATTCCTTGCATTTCAAAATGCTAGTATATTTAAGCACCAAAATTGACCCCGTGCCACGGCACGTGCAATAGCACGTGCGCCACGTGACCACTAGTGCGACAAGCTGGACTCATCTGCTCACGGGCTGCACTGATTTGGTGTCGCTAGCTGAAGTCGTTTCCGCGCCATAGAACCCCAAATAGGCCAATGTCGGATTTTCCCGGAGGTTACCCCATCAAACACGTTTGCACGTGGCACGTGCTTTTCAATCGCCCCATATCTGTCCCATACCATGTGGTAGCCGACCACCCGGGGCACAACATATTGGAACATTTTCAAAATCTAACGTGGAAATTTTTTGCAAAATCGATTTGAAAATAATTTTTCGAATTCGCCATAGGCTCAACATGGGGTAACTGTTTGTGACGATTACCCGAAATTTTGTCAATTATATTTTAAATAATTACCACCGTCAGTTGGGGTGCCTGCCCGAGATCCGACCCTAAAAATATCAACAAATATAATTGACGAAATTTTTCGCAAATCGAATTTCCAATTTTCCCCCATGTTAACCCTATGGGAAAATGCACGTGCCGATTACCCCAAAACGGGTTAATTATATTTCAAGCGACCGATGCCAGCCGGTAGCTCCCCGATACGGGACCAAACGCTGAAAATGGCAAGAAATTCTACCGTGCCGTTTTTGCGGGAGTCAAAATGTCCTAAATTCGCGGCAGAAACGCTAAACACCCCCCTAGAGAGGTAGCTCAGGTTGGGATTTTCAATAGAAAATCACAATTCTAAAGAATAGTGATTGTCTAATTGAAAAGTCCCAACCTTCGGATAGGCCCGGGCAGCGCTTGTCGAACAGCACTGCGGATCCGAAGGTTGGGACTTTAATTGTGAAAAACCGCCCGCCCGCCGCCAAACGCAAACACCGCAAAACGCGCAAAACGCACGCCTAAAACGCCAACGCAAACTTCGCAAAAAAAAACAATCGCCCGCCCGCCGAAAATCGCAGAAAAAAACGCACAAAATGCCGCAAAAAACGCGCGTCCGCCGCAAAACACAAACACCGCAAAAAAACGCAAACACCGCCGCCGCGAAAAAAACGCCCGCATCGCCCGCCGCCAACCGCAAAACGCCGCAAAAAAACGGCCGCACGCCGCGAACCGCAAAACGCCGCAAAAACGGCCGCCCGCCGCAAACCGCTAAACACCGCAAAAAACGACCGCCCGCCGCCCGCCGCTAACCGCAAATAACGGCCGGCCGCCGGCAACCGCAAAACGCCGTAAAAAACGGCCGCCCACCGCAAACCACAAAACGCCGCAAAAAACGGCCGCCTGCCGCAAACCGCAAAACGCCGCAAAAAACGGTCGCTCGCCGCAAACCGCCGCTAAAACGGCCGCCCGCCGCCAAACGCAAACAGCAAAAACACCCGCATCGCCCGCCCGCCCGCCGCCAAACACAAAAACCGCAAAAAACGCAAACACTGCCGCAAAAAACGCCCGCAACGCACGCACGCCCGCCGCCAACCGCAAAACGCCGCAAAAAACGGCCGCCCGCCGCTAAACGCAACCACCGCCAAAAACGCAAAAACGGCCGCCCGCCGTCAAACGCAAACCCCGAAAAACGCAAACACCGCCGCAAAAACGCCCGCTGTAGGCAAAACGCAAACACTGACGCATTAAGACAAATATGGCGCCCTGCGGCAAATGTGGTGCATTCATATCTGCCGTTTAAGCAGCCATCCCTTAATTACAGCGCATCCTAATCGTCCAATGTTCGTCAAAGTTACGCACATTCTGCGCTTTGCGGCAAAAATGGCGCTTTGAGACAAACGTGGCGCACTGCAACAAACATGGCGCATTCGTTCATGTCGCTTAACAATTCATCCACCCACCAAATTCTAGCCCAATCGGACTTAATTTTACAAAGTTATGTACATTTGAACATTTCACTATAAAATATCTCCGCAACGGAGGTGCCCAGATTTGCACGTGTGCCACGTGACCACTGGTGGTGCAAGCAGGACTTGTCCCCTCACTGATTGCACCATTTCAGTGTTCCTGGCTTGTGCTGTTTTCGTGCTATAAGGCCACAAGTCGGCAAACACACGATAATCTGCGATGTACGTGACTCAAACACGTGGCCACGTGGCACGTGCCAGACCTTTGATAGCTTCACCGTTCACGCCACGTGATGACCCATTGACGTGGCTATCACCATATAAAAGATGACCCCGGCCGGTGTCACCGTCCCTGAACAGTGGACGGCTAAAGTCGGAAAACGGGAAAATTTAGGGAAATTTCACCTTTCGAATATATAAT
Organism: Amphibalanus amphitrite; assembly: GCF_019059575.1. Lineage (NCBI taxonomy): Eukaryota > Metazoa > Arthropoda > Thecostraca > Balanomorpha > Balanidae > Amphibalanus > Amphibalanus amphitrite. Next base: position 16,351 of record NW_024882033.1, read on the forward strand.
TTCCCCAGAATTTTGAATTTTTCATTTTACAAAAAAATCCGAGATAGCAGTTTTTTAGCCCCCTTCATTCTGTGCCTACACCCGTTTTCAGATCGACCCTATCATAAAATCTGACGGCCTGGCGGCTATTTCCCCCATTCCTTGCATTTCACAATGCTAGTATATTTAAGCACCAAAATTGACCCCGTGCCACGGCACGTGCAATAGCACGTGCGCCACGTGACCACTAGTGCGACAAGCTGGACTCATCTGCTCACCGGCTGCGTCGATTTGGTGTCGCTAAGTGGAGTGGTTTCCACGCCATAGGACCCCAAGTTGGCCAATGTCGGATTTTCCCGGAGGTTACCCCATCAAACACGTTTGCACGTGGCACGTGCTTTTCAATCGCCCCATATCTGACCCATACCATGTGGTAGCCGACACCCCGGGGCACAACATATTGGAACATTTTCAAAATCTAACGTGGAAATTTTTGGCAAAATCGATTTGAAAATAATTTTTCGAAATCGCCATAGGCTCAGCATGGGGTAACTGTCCGTCACGATTACCCGAAATTGTATCCTATGATTTTTAAATAATTAACCCCAAAAGTTGAGGTGCCAGCCCTAGATCCGACCCTAAAAATATCAGCAAATATAATTGACGAAATTTTTCGCAAATCGAATTTCCAATTTTTCCCCATGTTAACCCTATGGGAAAATGCACGTGCCGATTACCCCAAAACGGGTTAATTATATTTCAAGCGACCGATGCCAGCCGGTAGCTCCCCGATACGGGACCAAACGCTGAAAATGGCAAGAAATTCTACCGTGCCGTTTTCTTCCCTATCAAAATGTCCTAAATCGCGGCAGAAACGCTAATCACCCCCCTAGAGAGGTAGCTCAGGTTGGGATTTTCAATAGAAAATCACAATTCTAAAGAATAGTGATTGTTCTTAATTGAAAAGTCCCAACCTTCGGATATAATTAACCCGTTTTGGGGTAATCCGCACGTGCATTTTCCCATAGGGTTAACATGGGGGAAAATTGGAAATTCGATTTGCGAAAAATTTCGTCAATTATATTTGCTGATATTTTTAGGATCGGATCTCGGGCAGGCACCCCAACTGACGGTGGTAATTATTTAAAATATAATTGACAAAATTTCGGGTAATCGTCACGAACAGTTACCCCATGTTGAGCCTATGGCGAATTTGAAAAATTATTTTCAAATCGATTTTGCAAAAAATTTCCACGTTAGATTTTGAAAATGTTCCAATATGTTGTGCCCCGGGGTGTCGGCTACCACATGGTATGGGTCAGATATGGGGCGATTGAAAAGCACGTGCCACGTGCAAACGTGTTTGATGGGGTAACCTCCGGGAAAATCCGACATTGGCCAACTGGGGGTCCTATGGCGTGGAAACCACTCCACCTAGCGACACCAAATCAACGCAGCCGGTGAGCAGATGAGTCCAGCTTGTCGCACTAGTGGTCACGTGGCGCACGTGCTATTGCACGTGCCGTGGCACGGGGTCAATTTTGGTGCTTAAATATACTAGCATTGTGAAATGCAAGGAATGGGGGAAATAGCCGTCAGGCCGTCAGTTTTTATGATAGGGTCGAGCTGAAAACGGGTATAGGCACAGAATGAAGGGGGCTAAAAAACTGCTATCTCGGATTTTTTGTAAAATGAAAAATTCAAAATTCTGGGGAAATTATATATTCGAAAGGTGAAATTTCCCTAAATTTTCCCGTTTTTCGAGTTTAGCCGTCCACTGTTCAGGGACGTTGACACCGGCCGGGGTCATCTTTTACATGCTGATGGCCACGTCGATGGGTCATCACGTGGCGTGAACGGTGAAGCTATCAAAGGTCCGGCACGTGCCACGTAGCCACGTGTTTGAGTCGCGTACCTCCCAGATTATCGTGTGTTTGCCGATTTGTGGCCTTATAGCACGAAAACAGCACAAGCCAGGAACACTGAAATGGTGCAATCAGTGAGGGGACAAGTCCTGCTTGCACCACCGGTGGTCACGTGGCACACGTGCAAATCTGGGCACCTCCGTTGCGGAGATATTTTATAGTGAAATATTCAAATGTACGTAACTTTTTCAGTTTAAGTCCGATTGGGCTAGAATTTGGTGGGTGGATGAATTGTTAAGCGACACGAACGAATGCGCAATGTTTGTTGCAGTGCGCCACGTTTGTCTCAAAGCGTCATTTTTGCCGCAAATCACAGAATGTGCGCAGCTTTATCGAACATGGGACGATTAGGATGCTCTTTGGTTGAGGGATTGCTAAACGGCAGATATGAATGCACCACACTTGCCGCAAGGCGCCATATTTGTCTTAATGCGTCAGTGTTTACGTTTAACGGACGGCGTGCGTTTTGCGGCGGTGTTTGCGTTTTTTCGGTGTTTGCGTTTGGCGGCGGGCGGCCGATTTTGCGTTTTTTGTGGTGTTTGCGTTTGCCGGCGGGCGGCCGTTTTTTTGCGGCGTTTTGCGGTTGGCGGCGGGCGTGCGTGCGTTGCGGGCGTTTTTTTGCGGCGGTGTTTGCGTTTTTTGCGGTTTTTGTGTTTGGCGGCGGGCGGGCGGGCTATGCGGGTGTTTTTGCGGTGTTTGCATTTGGCGGCGGGCGGCCGTTTTAGCGGCGGTTGGCGGCGGGCGGCCGTTTTTTGCGGCGTTTTGCGATTTGCGGCGGGTGGCCGTTTTTTGCGGCGTTTTGCGATTTGCGGCGGGCGGCCGTTTTTTGTGGCGTTTTGCAGTTTGCGGTGGGCGGCCGTTTTTTGCGGCGATCTTGTGGTTTGCGGCGGGCGGCCGTTTTTTGCGGCGTTTCGCCGTTGGCGGCGGGCGATGCGGTTTGTTTTTGCGGCGGCGGTGTTTGCGTTGTTGCGGTGTTTGCGTTTTGCGGCGGACGGGCGGTTTTTGGCGGCGTTGTTTTGCGTTTTTTTCTGCGGTTTTCGGCGGGCGGGCGATTGTTTTTTTTTTGCGGAGTTTGCGTTGACGTTTTGGTCGTGCGTTTTGCGCGTTTTGCGGTTTTGCGGCGGGCGGGCGGTTTTTCACAATTAAAGTCCCAACCTTCGGATCCGCAGTGCTGTTCGACAAGCGCTGCCCGGGTATATGCAGTCATTATTCGTCGACATTGTATCAGTGTCCTGGAAGGTGCTTACGTTCAGCCAGAATTCCGCCACTTCCGGCAGGTTGAGGCTCTCACATATGTAGACCAGATTCAATATATCCTTCTGGAAACAGCTACCGCCGAAGCCTGTGAACAAACGAAACAAAAACACGCTTAGTAGCTTAATAAGTTCCATCGTTCATTAAACAACAATTATCTACCATTAGCGATTATTTTAGCACTTAGCACCGTATGCGAAAATATTTCACCTATAGTTCGTTTTTTTAAGTTCGACCCTCACTCCAATCGTCTCTTTGAACGCTTTGGACACAGCACGAGAATTGAATTACTCAGAAAACTGACTGGCGCACATTGATATCACAGACGGTTAATTTTATTCAAAATCATTTCTTCCTGGCTCTTACTTCCCAGACTCCTAGCTCGTATTTACCTATATATACAGCCCCACAGGGAAAGACGACTTGTCAGAAATTATAATTGAACTAATCAATAAATCGCACGGCGTTTAACAGAATGGTATATCAACAACTTATTTGGAAAATATTATTCATATCTCCAGTACAATGTGCGCTTAACAGTTTTCTAAGTAATTCAGCTAGCAAATCTCGTGCTTTGATAAAAAAGATGTTTACAGTGAGGGTCGAAGTTAAAAACGAGCTATACACCGGCAGCATTTATATATTTGCGAAAGGTCAACGCCCCGTCGCATTTCCACCCGGCACAGTCCAAGCAGAGACAAGATCAAAGACAACTGCAAGCACAGGGAAAGTCTGCATATGTCAGCAGCAGCCCCCACAATCAGCACTAAGCATAGAACTTGGCGTCAGTCGCTATAACTTTCCCACTCGAGCGCACTCGATAACAAACGCTCACTCGATAATTATAAACGCTGCCCTCTAAGAAACGTCCTGCCACTGACTAGGGAAATTGGCCAGCCTCTGAAGCATTTGACCTGCCCAGTTCAGACCCCAGACCCGGACAAGAAGTGAGGTTCAAACGGCAGGCGAAGACAGACTAACATTCATAGGAAACATTTCCGGGAAGCCAGACTCCCTCTTCCCTCGACATTCGTGGAGAGAGATCAATCACTTCCGTTCGCGTATGTACACAGTCGTTGAAGATGAGAGAGCCTTCAGAATCCGTCGCGTGATCAGCGCCGCGTACAAGTTGATGAGAAAAAAAAGATCGCCTTTTACAAGCCCGATGTAAAATCCGGCAAAACATATTAATCATAGTTAACCATCACACAGCTTACGCTTTTGTATACCGACTTTCACTCTTTCTTCTCACAAAGTCCTTGCAAGCTCTGTACACTCAACTCCACTATATGTATCATCATATTGACCCAACTCCACTAAATCAGCATACTACCCTGGCTATTTTGTCCAGTTCCAACCCACTCTACGAAGCCCGCGCCAAACCCTGCCCGAGCTTCGTCAGCTCAGCAGGACGGTGCTGAGTCAGCTCAGCAGGGCGCTGACTGACCAGCTGAGGCGGGCACGGTCAGCGATACGTGCTGAGGTCAGCCAAACTAAGAGGGGCATTGGGGTCAGCGCCGGACGGTGCACAGCACCCCGGCACCGGCCCGGACCGCGCATGGCGGTGTGAGGGAGGGAGGAGGAGGTGAGAAAAAGAGATCGGGAAAAGTCCCGGGATGGGAAAAGAGGGAAGAGAAAGAGGGAGAGAGAAGGGGAGGGGTAAAAGAGGAAGGGAGAGAGAGAGAGAGAGAGAGAGAGAGAGAGAGAGAGAGAGAGAGAGAGAGAGAGAGAGAGAGAGAGAGAGAGAGAGAGAGAGAGAGAGAGAGAGAGAGAGAGAGAGAGAGAGAGAGAGCTTGGTCGATAGAAGATGAGGACGGATCGGGTGAGATCTGGAAAGTAAGATTGAAAGAAAGAGGATATGTGATATTTGTGGGAATAATCTTCATAAACACGCTGCGATATTTCTTTGGCGTGACTCGATAAAAAGTAGATTGCATTTTTCAGTTTATGATCCCTGGTCAGGTCATAGACCCCACATCGATCGTTGTTGCATATGTAAAATGTAATCGGATTTTCCCGCCAAGTAAGCTGATGTGAATGCATTGGTCTGGCTCTATAACCGGAGCTAGCCATGCATAACGGCGGGGTAAAGCCGAACGGGTGCCATCCGATGAGGTGCAGCTTTTGTCGGCTTTACTGATCACGCCTCGATAACCCCTGGCGACAAACCTTTCACAGGCGCACATATTCGGTACATTTCTGATACCAATACACAGTTTAGCCTCCAATTGACGTCAACACCCTCACAGCTACTAACCACTACTGAGTACTGGCTACCCACCAACTGAGGCCTGCAGAAAGCGGGGTCCGATGCGGCTGTCCTTTCCGACAGCCAGCGCGACCTGACCGACGTCAGCGCCCGTCGCCTCGCACACCGCCGAGACGGCGTTAATGGCCGAGATGCGCTGCGCCAGAAACGCGTTAGCCACCTGTGGAGATTCACGGGAAATTGGTACATGGTCACGAGGCTGGAGCGTGATGGTATAAAAAAAAAAAACACGCGTGGGTTGGAGGTAATATTTAGGGATCGTCCAGCACTGATGTTGTTAATACGAGTACACGCTAATGGCTCAGTAATCTTGAGCAATATATTGTATGTAATAATGGCATATTGTTGATTGCTGTCATAACTCATAACGGAAACATAAGCATATTTAGTGACTGAATCCTCAAAAAAATCTGAATAATTGACAAAATAACAAAATTCGGGTATATTCGATCACAGATCTTCGTTAAGGGTTGACGAAGATCTGTGATCAATCAAATACATATACCCGAATTTTGTTATTTTGTCAATTATTCAGATTTTATTGAGGATTCGGTCACTAAATATGCTTATAATATAATCATAATGATGATTTTCCTCACAACGCTTAACTCTTTAAAATAACGGAAACATTACAAACTGACTCTCTGACTCAGCCCTATTATTCGTCTCGAAAAATACCCACACAGCTGATATTTCAACGACAGGAAACTCTTGGCGTCGGGAATAAAACACGCCATTGGTTATTACAACAGTTCCTCTTTGATCTAAAAATATGAGTGTGAATTTCAAGTTCCAACGAATTGAAAACTGTTTTGAGCATATAAACAACATGCTACATGACATGTTAAAAAAAAACAAAAATACCATTTATGGTATCCCCTGTGCAATAAGCGTGCGCAGGCCTGTGTACCGGTTCGCACTGCGATGAACACGTCACGTTAAACATAACAGCACGCTATCCGGGAGGCTGATGAGTGCAGCTTGCTACATCCTGGCGAGTAAAGACCTGAAAAGAACACTCCACTCTACATTCTTGACTTTCAACCAAGCACGACCCCGACAAAAGCAATCTTGTTACTTACAAAGAAAACGGACAGCGTGACTCCGCTCCATATACCATTGTGCGCACTCCGTCCAATTAGTATGTTATTTAGCTAGGTTATTTGTGAATGCATCTGCATGCATCCGAGTACCATTGCATAACTAGCGAGCCGTTCAAAAAAGCGGCGGCACTCGAAGAGTTCCCAAAGTCCAGTTCCGGGCTCATTACGAATTACCTGTAAGGCGAGTGTAACCCACACCGGGCTGTCATACAAATAGCTCGTCATTGTGTAACAGAAGGAGCACAGCCCCCGAGCGAAGAAGTGCGCAGTGCCGAGGGAGCGTCACTGAAGCGCGCCTCCCCGAACGGCGCGCTGCCCCCCCCCCCCCCCTGATTCTTCAGATGAGTCTAACCATTAGATTTGTTCTTTTCGTCGATTCGCTTGTTGGCGGGCGGTATAAGTACCAAACTCTTGGAGAATCCCGAAGGTTTGGCGCCTTGTTTGCAACAAAGTTTGTTGGTAGGCTTATAACCTGGAGTCGTGTAAAGCAACTTCTAACATATGTTTAACATACGTGTCTGCCTGTCGATGAGGATTCCTGACTGCACTGGTATACCTAACGGCAGCAGACCATAACCCTTCTTCGCAGAAAACAATCTGACGATGATGAATAGATTCTGATGATTCTCTTCTGTCGATTTCAACACCTTCAGAAGAACTTACATAAGATCGAACTTAGAGTTGAGTAGGTATATTCGGAAGTCCAACTAGCAAAGTGCTATCATTTCTATTAGATATTCCAAGGAGTACGCCACTGGTAAAAAGTAATGCACCAATCCCTGTCGGTGAGTCGGTTTCGAAAGATTTTGGTGAGGTTAAAAGCTTTAAAACTATCTGCTTCTACTTTAAAATATTCTACTTACAATGTACCTGGTTGTGACTAAAAAGGAGATATTTACGTACCGATATCAGGAGCAAGTCATCGAAAAAAACTGTGCCTTCGAACCAACCAATTAACATTAACAAGTTTGTCTAAATTTGACTGGAGTCAACGATTACTTGAGAAGCGATTAATTTCTGTCTTTATAACATGCTATCACACCACCGCTATTTCAGTTAAAATTTATGTGATAGGTTTAGTTAGAAAACACCATCCTACTGCTATAACAGTGTTATCAAGAACCCGACCAACCCCCTATCGTGGCGACTGCGGCATTACCGGATGTCAGACCAATCGTCCCACGGCCTTTCATCGTGATTTTTATATTGCCCGTGTCAGTCCGACTGGTCTCCACCCAGTTCCAAACCGCGAACAGTGTATTGATCTCCCAGCCTGCATGAGAGACCATCGCTCCCGGTCAGGCGAGGCAGCGCTCCCGGAGACACCTAAATGAACCGCTGCCTTCTCAGAAACGCGCAGCAATAACAGAACATATTCGCAATAACAATTACAAACTTATATAGCAATAACAAAAAAACGCAACAGAAGATATTGCGAATTTCGGAATGTCATGAACAATCATTTTCTCATACCTCCCACTCTACGCCGATATTCGCGGATATACCTGGATTCCTGAAACAGAAATCAATTCTTTCCAGTCGCACGTCTTAGTTTATGCCTAAGGGGATGGGCACTGATGTCGTTTTATCGGAGCTGGCCGGCCGGGCGGCGCCCACCCGCGTTACAACCCCATACGTAACCCGGTCCCCGTCCGACCGAGCCTCGCATGGGTTCGATAGAGCCTCGTACATCAGCCGTCCCCGGCGGCCCGGCGAGTTACGACTGCTATGCACACCAACCGGACTGCTCTAGCGAAGAGCTACCTCAGCGACGCATCGATGCCGAGCGGGATACTATATGACAGAGGAAGAGCTCCCCTACATTCCCGGCTCCCCGAACCCGGTCCACCACGAGAGAGGAGGCTCGCACGATAGAGGTACTCAGCTCGCATGTGCGACAAGGTGTTAAAACGACGACACTGCTCATCCAAAACGGTCGCGACACGGTGGTCGGTGGGACATTCAGGTCGAGCCGCTGATAATGGGCGAGTATTGACCGGCACACTGGTGGAAAATGGCGATGTAGGTAGCTTGGATATCAGAAGTGCCGCGGCATAGTGCTGTTATTTGTCGTTATTTTGTCAGTTGTCTGTCTCTATCTGGTATAATATAATGCATACTTCATATGAGCATTGGCATATACTGTGCTTTTAAGACCTCTGCGATAAATATAAGTCACTCGTGAACCCAAACTTCAAGAGGGAGAGAGAAAGAGAGGGGAGAGAGACTTGAAAGCTTGGATAACTCCACTCACGAGCTATTAAAGCTCTGACCAGTATGTAGAGCTCTACTGACCAGTTTGGAGAGCTCCGATAACCAGGTGTTCATGATGATAATGCGGTCGGGTGTAATGTCTGTTTTACTGACTATATTACTGTAGTGTCTGCCTCTGGTCTACCGACTGTATTGCTCATGCTTTCAGTTTTGTCTGTTCTACTGACCAGTTTGGAGAGTTCCGATGACCAGGTGTTCATAGTAATGATGCGGTCGGCCGGAATCCAGCGTTTATACACAGATGACAGCGTCTCGATGGCCTTCCAGCCGTCGGGGGAGTCTTCGCCGCCGATCAGGATCCGATCCGGGTTCAGCAGGTCCTCAATGGCGGTACCCTCGGCTAGGAACTCCGGGTTGGACAGCACCTGACGGACGGGCCAGCACGTGAGAGAGGCACACAACAGAAGCGCGAGAGTGCACAACTCTGGGTAACAGATAAAAGCAAAAGGTAACATTATACCAAAGCTAAGATTTAGATAAATGATTAAATAATTAAAACCGATTGCTGGGGCTAAGGGCGCATTGACAGAAAGATCATTATGCGTCCAGAGTTGGGACCCACATGAGCAATTTGAAAGCTGGCCTGTTCCAATAAATTACTGCGTTTTTTTTTTTTGTCCAGCGGAGACATCCGTGTCCTTAATAACCATTTATTGGGACTAGAGGAGCGTGGTCAATATCCAATAAATTTCCCGCACTGAACAGGGTAACAAATAATATGATCGCGCTTCATAGGTAGCAATGTTAGCATCGTATCGTTCATGACTGTCCCATAGGGCCAAGAAATCTAAAAAAAAAAAATAACGCATAAGGCTTTTAATAACATTCTGAGACTTTATTGCTCCTACTATGACAAATTCCACCCCAGATCATAGGTGGTCACTGACCTGGAACTTGTTCTGACTGTTCCGGTTGGCCTTCAGAATGTCGGCGATGCTCTGAGCCGACTTGACGGGCACGGTGCTCTTCTCCACGACGATCTTGTTGCCGCGGGCAACCTTGGCGATCTCCCGAGCCACAGACTCGACGTATTTGAGGTTAGCTGCCCGACCCTGGCGGCAAAAAGGTCACAGGTCAACGGGTCATCGATCAAGGCTGATCAGGCGAGGGTCACAGGGTCGCATGTCATGGATTACAGATCACGAGTTGTCTATCACGGATCATTGGATATTATTCATCGCATTAGGTTAAAGGTTCATTACAATTTGTCACGAGTGTATCGGTTACCTTTTAGTGATGTTTGACTTACAAACGACGGAAATGTTTTTTTTTTTCGAGTTGAGCATGGTTCTGCTCGGTCGTGAGCTATAATCGTGGTGGATAATGTGTCCCACATATCGAAACGACTGAGAAGCGAGAATATATGCTAAAAGTCATCTAGAACCAATTCGTACAGGGTGTTTCATAAAAAATGTCCTGGTTTTGATTGCATTTTGGGGTGCCCTATTAATTGCAATCAAGTGTTTTTTTTCAATGCAATCGAAAGCACGTGCACGGGAAATTTTCCTCACGCACCTTAGCTCACTTCTCACCATGAAGCATCTGAGCAAGGAAGAAAAAACAAAACTGGTTCAGTTTTACTGGTCGTCACGTTCTATCATTCTAACACAGCGACAGTTTAGGGCTCACTTCAAAACCCGATTCACACCGTGCCCGAAAACAATCCTGCGTTTGCAAGAAAAGTTTCTAAGAGATGGGTCTATCCTCAATTGCTACAAAGGGAAAAGTGGACGGCCAACGACACAAAGGACCCCCGAAAACATCGCCAAGGTGAAGTCCGTAGTCAATGGGGACCCCAAGAAGTCCATCAGGAAAATCGCCCAAGAAGTTGGCACAAGCCACTCAACGGTGCGGAGAATAATGAGAAAGGACCTCGAACTGTTCCCATATAAAGTGACAGTGCATCACAAGCTGTCGGAGAACGACAAACATCAGAGAGTGGCCTTCGTAAAGTGGCTCAAGGACCAGACTGCCGCTAATCCTGGCTTCTTGGATGGGGTCTGGTTTAGCGATGAGGCCCACTTCCACCTTACTGGACAGGTGAACACCCAGAACTTCCGTATATGGGCCTCGGCACCACCCGAAACGTTGCTGGAAGTCCCACTGCACAGCCCGAGAGTGACTGTGTGGTGCGCAATGAGCTCCACCGGAATAATCGGGCCATTCTTCTTCGAAGACGGCAACGGGTGCACTCAAACGGTGAACAAGGAACGCTATGTCCGCATCCTGGAACGCTTCTGGGCCACAGTGCAAGAAGGCTCGACTTCAGGTGGTGACGATATCTGGTTCCAACAGGACGGGGCCACCCCGCACACCTCGAAGATGGCCCTCCAGTGGCTCCAGGAGCGTCTCGGAGAGAGGATCATCAGCCGCGGAACGGACACTCCCTGGCCCCCTCACTCCCCTGACCTGACACCCCTCGACTTTAACCTGTGGGGTTTTCTTAAGTCCAGAGTGTACAGCGGGAGCCCGGGGAGTCTCGGAGAGCTCAAGCGGGCGATCAGACGCCAGGTGCGTGTGATCACGCCCGCCACATGCGCCCGAGTTATCGGGCACGTGGCGAAACGGGCCGACGTATGTCTGCTCCGAAAAGGAGGACATCTCGAGAACGTGCTGTGAGCGGCGCTGAACGCATGATTCATGTTCGTGATATGTATGTAATAAATCTCCATTCCTTGTGGAATCGTTTGAACCATTGTGAATGGATATGTGACTATTAGATTTTTCGTTATAAGCAAAACAAATCAGGACATTTTTTATGAAACACCCTGTACTCGAACAGGTCAACGTGCACGCTAATACCAATGAATATATTCTACGATCGGGCACTCTCGCTCCAGGTTTGCATCTAAATTTCAAACAGAGGACCATGGCCGCGACCGTTGGCGAGTGCCCACTGAGATTCAGAGCTGCTATACTGCTCTGCGACTGCATATGGCAGGCGTCGTTCATATGCATGACGGGGCGGCCTGGCGCCGCCAACACGTCATCAACACTTGGTACTTTATGTGAACAATAGCCGACTGAGAATGGAGCCGGTCTGAACACAGGCAACGTCAGTGAGCAGCGGCCTGGTGCGCCACATGATTCCCCTTTCTGAAGGAGAAATGGGTCAAGGTGATCACTGCCTACTGTACAGGCTGTTCTGAAACTGAGCCTCCCTTGATTTCCCCAGCTCTGCAACTTTTATTGGATATTCGCGACTGTCGCATCCTGTGCTTGACAGCCCTGCCTGAAGCAAACAAGACGTGTTTGTATGTGTCTCAGGCATTCAGAAGCTTTTCCAGAACCACTCGAGACGGTCGCATTGAAACTGTAACGCTTTGCTGGTCGAGGTAATGGGTGTAAACAGAAAGCAAACAGTATATGATGTGAGTTAGCTGAGAAAAAACGGATGTCACCACAACTCAACATTTATTTGAGCGATAACTATACTTTGAACTCCAAGGCAATCAGTCCTTCAGCGTACCACTGCGGTTCAAAAAAAAAAAAAAATATCGTACCTCGCAAAGTGCGAATTCCGATCACTCAGTTCAATGAGAGTAATAAGAAACGAGGATGATATTTGTTTTCAAAAAAAAGGCTGAGCATGTAACTTCAGCCAAATCTCGAATCTGCCCAAATCAACCCAGCACGGACCTTTTCTGCAGTCCGCTTAGCTAGGTGCAACACGCTCCCTCTAGCTCTCAAACTTTCTTACCCTAGCTGCACACACGACCACACGTGTACAAGCAACTGGTAACCGTTCCACGCGGTTGGTCAGCAATCAGCATCTGCGGCCCCCGGGGGCAGTCCGGCGTGGGACCGCAGGTGGCGAGTCCGCGGCCCGTGATGCCACAAAGGCACCTTGACCAGCCTCGGTCGGGAGGGGTCGAGGGACGCGCCCGATCGCAGCCAAATATTATGCAGGATTCACCTGGTGTCTAAACGGCTGCAGCCGTATCAGAACAATAGCATGGCGCGGAGCAATGTGACCGGTTGTTGGCGCGGTGGTATGCTTGCATCAATTTGCGGCATACGATCAATTTGCGGCATACGATCCACTGCCTTGATGTAAAGTGTCCGGCACACATTTTTCAAGTGGTTGGTTAGAGTGTTGGTTTTTAAGATGCGCAGAGTGGTTGGTTAATAAAATGCGCAGTGTAGCGAAGTTCAGCTTATCGATCACACTCTGGGCGCTGCCATACCTACCTCCTTATACACAATGCCTCGGCCGAGATTTGCTGGAAAATGTTATTGCTAGCAAATCATAAGAATTTATCCTGGTGAACTGCACATATAGTCATTTTTACGCACACAATTTTTTCCATTATGGGATTTAATATTAGCTACAGAAAGTAGTGCGCTGAATGCTGATTATAGCTACATTACAGTAAAACGAAAGATTAACTTTTGTAATAACTATGCGGCATGCCCTCGATATTTATGTCCCCGATATCCAACAGAGGTATCAGTATTTAGATCTTGAACCTTTTACAACTGATTAATTCCGCAATTGTCCCCCGACCATAAGGCGGCTGGCTACCTATGAAATATAAAGACGGCTCAGACTTCCCGCAATAACGTACAGTATCCGCATAGTGATTTTAAATTTCATTACTATAAAAAGGCAAAGCCACACTAAATAAGGCACAATTCAGCTAACAAAAGAGCTGAGCTGCAACTAATGGCCTTTGCTTTGAGCGATGACCCGCCTTCCCTACAATAACGAGTTCAATAACGCAAGGCTTTACCACTCAGGTAATGGTCCCTGGCTACTTTGAAAACGGACCAGACTTTATGATAGCAGGCTCTATCGCTGACGACAAAGATGACTAGAAATTACGGAGAGCCACAGATCACGCCGAACGGCCACCATCATGATAACGACCGATGCCCTAAGTACAGTGAACACCGCTTCCCGTCAAATACATCAATAAACCAGGCATGAATCGGAATCAGTAATAATAGTCAGTTGTTCATGGATACAGACACAGCGCCACTTCAGCTTATTGTACACTGCTGTTGCTTCAGGCTAAGGTGCAGGCAGCCTTAAAAAATATATTTTGCGTCATCCCAGCTACGGAGCTAGCATACTCACATATCCCTCAAGGGTATAAGAGAACCAAGCCCCCTTCCCACACACAAATGCATAAGGCGACGGACGGCGTCGGGCGCGCAGTGCCGGTCGCGTACCCACCTTTCCGTGTCCGTAGGTCTTGGTGGGCGTGTTGACCGAGATGAAGAGCACCTCAGACTCCTGGATGGTGGCCACGACGTCGGTGGTGAAGAACAGGTTGACACCGCGGCATTTCTGAACGATCTCGTCCAGACCCGGCTGTAGGCAGGCGGGGGTGTCACATAAAGCTGGTGTGATGTCACGTCAGGTCATGTCAGATCACGTCACGTTACATCAGCTGACGTCAGACAGGACACCAAATCAATACAACACGTTCGTGTCGAGAAGTCTAGTCGAATTGACAACGTAAACAGAGGATGAAAGAGCAAAACGAACCATGTGTCTGTGAAATAGTATGGAAAAATAACCTTATGCTCATTCTTTAATTTTTTTGTTGTTGATAATTCATGATTAAACTTATTCATTAATACATTTCAGCTTGCGCCATCTTCAGAATGTACAAAAACAATTGTCGACACTAAACAGCGCACAGACTGTGTCTGTGCACTAAACAGCACTGCAGAATGCGCAATATACTTTCGCTGCCTAAAAAGCACCACTAAAAAACAATGTCAGACCGCACTAGTATATAATTTAGGTACATGTAATATTACATACATGTAATTTGTAGCGATATGGCTATTTACGACTACCAATGATCAGTGATCAGCAAAGAGGTGCACAAAGCCGGACGAGCACAAAAAAAAAAACAGGAGGATGTCTAAAAGCAGGATAATGCAGCTGCTGAATTTACGCGTAAACATCATTAGCAGGTTGGCTGCCCTGCCCGTTCCAACGGACAATTCCCTCCCTCTGTGGACCTACCCGGGTCAATGTGGTCACCTTGGAGGGGGGGGGGGGGGGGGGTAACTATGAATTATGGCCGACCGCTCCTATGATTGTTGCTTGAATCGCCCAGCTACGATAACCCAGTGATTACCTGGCACAGTCGCAAAGGAAGCTCTGTCCATTCTACAGAGAAGACATTACGAATATAGGATATGGTTCAGTGCTACCTTTGGTACGCCAGATCTAAATAAGAAATATATGTTCTGTATCCATTGTATTGGCTTCTTGAATGCAAAGGAAATAACTCAAAAGAATGAATAGAGGAACCTACGCATGAGCCTTGGTTCGCAGTAAAAGGTAAAGATATTGCCATTTGGTACCAGGGTAAGGTGGAAAATTATGACAGCAAACTTTTTTCTTTTTATTTGAATGTGAAATGTAAGGTGAGTTCTCCTTCAATGCATGTACCCGTAGAGAGAGAGACGTATTAATCAATTGATGGATATGCATGAAATGTAATTGTTTAAATGCCCAAAGAAAATGGCAAACGACTGGCCACGGACTGCACTTAAGGAGGATTGCACGTATCGAATGGCGAGGGAAAGGTGGCTGCCTTTTTAAAAGTGTGACCTGTGGGACATTACTGGTAGCTCAAGTGGCAGTCGAGAGCGAGAAGCGAGCCACTGCATTAACAATATCCGCCCAACACTATACCTCTGGTCGTCAGCGAGATGCAAAAATGGCAACTCCGGGGCATTAAAAAAAAAAAAAAACGAAGTGAACAGTTATGAAAACTGCGAAAAGTGATGAGTTACTGATCATATGTCACACAGCTTTGTGTGTAAAACAATAGATGATAAAAATTCGCGTTAACGAGTGTTCGTTTTTTCCTCTCAGCCAGTTGTGTAAGTGCGATTACCATCCAGAATGTTGGATGCTGTGTTTCTCCATATGAAGCGGCCTTATTACACAGTGCCTCTGGCGGAACTCACTGATATTGACAAACACACACACACCCTGACTTATTACAGGCTTTTACACAGAAAGACACATTGGTCTTGTGTAATACCGGGAGACCAAAACGCATCACATCTTGCCAAAGGTAATAGGTCTACTGGACGCTCCGGGTATGCGTTCTGAATAACTGCGCCACAACTGCGCCACACACAAGCTTATTACATAGAGGCATGACAAAAAATATCAGAAAAAGAGGTAATATGAATAATTCTCAAAACACTCTGCAATATTCTTCAGCATCGGTGCCTTCTCTGATAGAGTAAGCCTATGACGTCTATAATGACGTAACTTCTAGAACATCAAGATAACACCACTCGCATTCTCATTCTCGTGAAAAGTAATATCTTCCGTATATACGCCAGTCGGCGCCTTATCTTTGTGACAGGCTCGAAAGCCCCGCCGACTCCAATCTCTTAAACTAAACGTCACTATGGAGACCCATACCACTGCGCTACACCGGTGTGACGTCAGAGGTCGTCGTGACGTCAGCAGCTCAGCTCCAATCGCCGCGGCCGGCGACCATGGATACGCACGCGCCACGCACGCACATCGAACACAGGCACGCACTGACATAGAAACGGAACACACTCACCTAAAACGAATTAACACAAACACGAGATCAGACTCGCCTCACACCCACAATTCATACACAGTACCATAATCTCGTGTAAAACACGGACATACCTCAACCTAAAACACAATATCACACTCGCTTCACACACATTCTCCCACTGACCTCAAAGACTGGCAGTTTATCCGAGTTCCACTGGCCAATGCGTGTCGGGTTCATGTCACATACAGTGACGCGAATGTCGGGACATTTGAGGGCGATGACGGCGCACGTCGGACCGCCAACGTAGCCGGCCCCTATGCACCCCACGCGGGTCACCATGGCGTCAGCTGTGGGAAGAGACAGAGACGAGACGACGGTCAGAATGGTGATAGCTGTGGGCGGAGGTTATGGTCAGAATGGTGTGAGATGTGGACGGGACCAGATGCACCAGTCAGAATGGTGATAGTTGCGGGCGGAGGCAGAGGCAATGGTCAGAATGGTGTTTTATCGTCATCACCACGTATCATCTATGTACGGAGAGACGCGCGGTTAGCATTATGTGATCAAAGGGAAGGAGAGATATACAGGGTGTCTCAAAAGTTCGCTTACACATTTCCCATGTCAATAAAGCATATAAGAACCGGCCAAAAATCTAAGGTTTTGGTGTCCGTGTGTACACTAGACAAATATGCATGCTTTGACAACTGATTCGGAAGGTTGGAAACCAAACCCTTTGCTGTATCTCCAAAAATATTTGCCCATACCGATTTTCGTCACTCCGTCAGCTGCCGGAGGCTGATAAAAGGTTACCAGCTTTCAAGCTCTTGTAGGGGAATCCCCCGCAGTTTCTGCGTCGGATTTAGGTTTGACGAGCTCCCCGGCAACATCCGCTTCTCCCTGAAAGCCGATAGCTTGCATCGACACCATCCGTGAGTATTTTGTAGGTCTTCTCTGGCGCTAACTCCTTCATGAATGACTGGCGCCGACCTCCCAAGCACCATTTTCCTTTTCAAAACAGCCCCATTCCTGAACAAATGGGAAGTGCCAGGGGCAAATTTTTCGCAGCATATCGTAGCAGAATGTGTCGGCCATCTGTTTCTTAGACACATTTTGCAAAAGTTGCAAATCCCGAACGCTCGTCATTCCCAATGCCAAGACCTTCGCTGGGTTCCGGAGTGTTTTCCTCAGGAGAGGTTCTGCTTTGTAAACGGCCAAAACCTGTCCATCGTGCGGTTTTGTCCGGATTTTGTGTGTAAAAGAAAGCTATTTGCTCCAGATCTGCCTCTTGAAACTTCGTTAGATAAAACTTTACATTACTTGACACTTTTGGAGGGTCACTTGTCCTCGGCATTGACGATTTTCGCATTATTTTCCCTCAAAATTTAGCGTTATAGATATTATAAACAATTTTAAATGATATTTTGTCTTTATTTTATGATGACCTGCAATTTTTGAAACTGGGTAACCTCTGTCTGTGAGCTTCTAGTCAGTTTTCAATAGTTAGGACTGCATTTTCAGCTGCTTTCCGGAGCACGAGTCTGCTGCGGTACAAGGGTCGTTCAAAGCGCACTTAGTCTCGCATGGTTTTGTCCTTCAAAAATTTTAGCCACCGTTTTTATTAGATGACCATCATGTTGTACTCATCCTCGCCGACACTTTGCCATGTGTCATTTCCGACCTAACCATTCCCATTACTCGTGAAGCAGAGAGTTTCTCAGCCGACCCGAGTATGCGACCTCCATTTTCATGCCTGATCCATGGTCAGAGGTGAACCCTTTTTGTGAGCTCATGAAGGGTCGAATGCGCTTGAAAACAATGAAGCTGCTTGAGGAAGGTTGTTACCAATGCCCATGCAAAATTTCGACTGTTAATTTCATGTTGATTCAGAATTATTGACAAAAAAGCATGGCTGGTACCTGTAAGCGAACTTTTGAGACACCCTGTAGTTAGTTATCATGAATACAAGGAAGTTCTGGTGTCATGTAATGAAAGTCCTCTTCCGTGATTAATATTATGCCGACTGTTGCCCCCTGAAAATAACTAGTTCGACAGAGAATGTAGACTGCTGGGAAGTAAATCATTTATTATCCTTTCCGCGCATATCAACTTTCACTCCTAGGCACTACGAGGCAACTACAATCAACCCTTTCCCGAAGCAATCAGGGACCGGAGCATACAGTACAACCAGTAATTAAGAGATTCCTACAAGTAATCAACTCGTGAGCAGTCCAGAATCAGTCAGCAAACACCACTCAGTGAGGGTTCGTGGAACCAGCCCATACCAGAACAGAATCCGGATAAAGCCGAAACACACACCTCTCAACCACGCTCTCCCTTCCGTATCCGAGCCTGCCACAGCCCGACCTATCGCCTTGTTTTACTGGTCATGGCCGCCACACGGGATCAGGTCAGCTGTCAGGGAGCGCCGCTGCATGTGGCACTGTCAGTCGATGGAGGCCCCAATCAGCGTTCAATGGCCGGGGGATCAGCCGCCGCGGCGACACGAGTCGTTGGACCGGTCAGTGTCGTCCAAAGCCGGGCCCGGCGGTAGCGTGCACACCGTCAGCGGGAGCGCCCAGCTCGGTAACCCACAGAAGAGTTGACGACGAAAAAGAGCGAATGCAAAAAAAAAAACGTTTTTTATCTTGATTCGTTATTTAGTTAGCGGCTTAACTGAGTGTCTAATTTTGTTAATTTTGTTTTTGTTTAATTTTGTTTTATCAACGATTTGCCCATGGCTGTGCACTCATCTCATTGCATCATGTTTGCGGACGACGTTAAGTTGTATCACCGGGTTAGGTCAATGTCTGATTGTGAGCAGCTCCAGTCTGACATTGATAATCTCAGCAGATGGTCGGCAGACTGGAAGCTGCACCTCAACCCGTCAAAGTGCTTCGCTTTCACACTGAGCTTGAGGTCGTCACCCGTGATGCACTCGTACGTTATTGATGGATCGGTTTTGCAGCGCGTTTCCGAAGTACGTGATTTAGGCGTAATGCTGGATTCAAAATTAACATTCTCGGCCCACATCAACCACATAGTTTCAAAAGCAAACAGAGCTCTCGGCGTTTTGATTAGATCTTTTCAGACTGGCCTCCCGAATAAAAAATTCTGCATGAAAACCTTGCAGGCTACGTACTTTGCGAACATTCGGTCCATCTTGGAGTACGGGTGCGTCATTTGGGGCGGCGCGGCAAAGTCACATGTGGAGAGGCTGGAGCGAGTACAGCACAAATTTCTTATGTGGATGGCGTCGTAATCAAACAACATTGTGTTTAGCTCGCTGTCCTATGAACACCTGCTGCAGGTCTTTGAGATGCCCACTTTGAAAGCCAGGCGCATGCAATACGATATCATGTTTTTACGAAATGTTTGTCGCGGTCAGGTGGATACGCCATACCTCCTCAGCTGTTTTTCACTTCATGTACCCAGACGCACCACACGCCGACTTTCGCTCTTTGAGACTTCGTATGCCCGTGTGAACGCTGTGAAGACGGGAATTTTTAACCGGCTTCCTGAGATGATGAACAGCTTCCTGCGCGATGTTCCTAAAGCCGATGTTTTTGACATGAGCCTTTGTATGTTCAAAGGTCATGTCAGGAAGTATGTGAGAGCGATGCCATTGACATAGTGTTTTATCCATCATACTTCATGCTGTATACTTTTATCACAGTGCGTCTTGTTCTTAGTGTATACTTTTATTGATTAGTCATATTTATATTAGGTATATTTTTATAGCAGGTGTATTTTCACCATATTTATTTTTACTATATGCTTTTATTGTGTAGGCATGTAGCATGCAAAGCTAGTAGACTCTTATCTATTCTTTCTTTCGATGTATTCGTATGTTTTTGACTTCGCCTCTCAATGGGTACTGCCTGTTGGCGATGTTGTGAAATAAACAAATAAATAAACAAATAAACTTTTGTTTAGAACCCATTGCAACGTGTTTGCCAAAATGAGGATGAAAAGGACCCGGATCGGAGGGTCAAAACGAAAACCGGTTACCTCTTTTGTAATTTAGTCCCAACCTTTTCAATGGAGGGGTTCACAAGGACAGAGCCCCCTGAGCTCTAGTCACTGAGCCGTTTGTGCAAGTTACAGTTTATCTCATTCGGGATTGACTTTATAATCCGTGCAAGCTGGGTTATCTTGTTTTGTTGGAGCTGCAAGGAAAACATTTGCACATAAGGTTTTATTACAGAATATAAAACTTATCGCATAAACAAGGTAGGTGCAATTACTGCTTGAAACATTTGATCCACTAGTTGTTTATAAGGTTGGCATTCATCAAAGAATGCAGATTTTTAAACGTTGTTCTGATCATGTAGCGATGAAAAAGACAGCGACAGAGGAAACGTAAAAAATAGCGGAGAGCTGAAGGGGGCTCGTCAAACGGAAACCAAAGTCAACATAAATTTATCTCTCATTTCAAGTTCCAGAAAAATGGTAACACAGATTGAAGACCGAATGGGCTTGAACGGTATGAAGAGTCGCAGAGATCGTCCCCCACATCAGGTATCATGACCTCAGGTCATCGGTGCTGCGTAGCCGCAAATATGAAGAGTCAAAGCGAACCTATCTGTAGAAAATATACTCGTACTAAAACATCTCCCATGGGAACATTGCACGAGGTTAAAACAAAAATAAGAACCAACGACCCACAGATTTACCGAGCAACGAAACCCGTAGCAAGATAATTTTTTTCAGCTTAGGCCACAGCCCGCGGATGAATGCTATCAAAATCCGGACCAAATTTAGAAAAGCAATAGCCATGTCCGGATATCAGCAACAGCAACACCTTGAAAACACCACGGCCCCGTTCCCAGCACAGTGCCGGTCCCAACCCGCAACCCGCGCTCGGTCCGGACCCGAGCCCACCTCACCGGATCGGGGAGCTGCGGGGAGGTCCTCCTCGGGGGCGGTTCGGCCACTATCTGCGCGGCGCCGGCCTCTGCAGGCTGCCGGCCCGGCCGGGTGGCGCTGTTCTCAGAGGTGCCGCCGACAGGTACGGCCTCAGGGAAGGACGCGGCAGGGCGGCCGGCCGACCAACCCGCCGCCCCTCCCCGCGCAATCCGGCGGGCGATAGCCGGGGCAATAACCGCCCGGGAGCCGAGGAGACAGTCACAGCGCGGGGCAGACCAGACACCGCCCCGGGATGTGGCGCCGATACCAGTCGGCAATAAACCGACCGTATCAGACCTCCGGACGGCCGGAGACGGCGAGCCCGCGGAGACAAGACGTCCGGTCGGGAGGCAGCTGGCGGCGCCGGACGACCGCCTTGTTCGCTCCCTCCTCCTCAAATACCCCCCCCCCACACACACACACACACACTGTGCTGACGTCATAGGTGATTTTGATATTTCTGAGAACATGTTCGGGTCCCGTAGCGCAATCGCGGTAGTTTCCGCTAAGCGACGAGTGCGTGTGCGACGACTGATATCTTTCATAAAAACGGTAGATTGTGAATTTTATGACGTCGGCCACATGAGTGCCACGTGAGCAGGAATACATTGATGACAGAACACAAGCCCCCCCCCCCCCCATAAAAGTCGTTATAAATAAATGGTCGAAATATAAGTCGGCGAATCCGGTACGCTGGAATAAATTACATTGCTCTCACAAGAAAAAAGTCCATTAAATAGGTACTAGGTAATCGTGACTGCATTCTACATGACATCAACACATGCTTGCCATTGACCTCAGGGTTCAACTCTAAAAACGACTTCCCTATCATATGATTTAAAAACGTATGTACCTCATGCACTTAAGTCTCAATATTTCTAGCCGATTACAATAAGTCAAATGACGGACCCCCTAGCATTACTGGTCAGTCAGCCCTGACGACCAGTGCCTGTGGCGAGCCTACCGGTTCCTCAACCGGCTGAGAGCAGCGGGGGGAGGGAGACTGGGGAAGCGGCAGTGCCAGGGGGAGTGGGAGCGACTGGGGAGTGCAGCGGAGACCCCGACACGCGGAAGTCTGACTGGTCGACTGAGTCATCACCAGGTGTGACAGCGCCGCCGGCACAGGCTGTAAGCTACAGACTGAGACTGCGGTGCCAGCGAAAGACAAAGGCGGCAGAGCAGCACTCCTCCGAGCATACCACCGAGCCGGTGCACTCGGAGCGGCCAGCATAGTTCCGAATCGATATTTCACCCGAACACTTAGGCCAGACCTGCGTCATGACTGGTTCCTCAGAAGGCGCGCAGTCCTACGTTCGCTGAAGGCTGTCACATACCGTCCCGCACACCGGTCCGCTCTGTTGGGTGATCATAGCAGACAACATTTTTCAGTCCGCCGACTTGGATCTAACAATTACTTAGGAGCAGGGCTGCGGAGTCGATGGATTTTCGGCGACTCCGACTCCGACTCCGGCTTTCAAAAACCAGCTCCGACTCCGACTCCGACTCCGACTCCGGGCAGAATTGTCGACTCCGACCGACTCCAACTCCCGACTCCGACTCCGCAGACCTAGCAGGGCGGCGGAGTCGACAGATTTTCGGTGACTCCGACTCCGACTCCGGCTCGGGTTTCTAAAATCGACTCCGACTCCGACTCCGGTCACAACTGTCGACTCCGACCGACTCCGACTCCGACTCCGACTCCGCAGCCCTGCTTAGGAGATATGCAAAGGTATGATAATGCAGCATGTCTGCATCCACCTAGAAAGTCATTCCAGCCAGAAAAAGATGGCTGGTCGTTGAAGGATAATTTGAAAGAAAATTGTAGCTTAAGACCTTAACTAGCATATCCAAACTGTCTGTGCTACACATCTGATACTGACCGAAAATGGGTGTGGCGCTTTTCGGGGGAGGTTGGTGGGGCAAAAAGTCGTCAAACCTATAATGTCTAATTGTCAAGGTGAATAAAATCTAACATTGAACTAACTCCTATCCTTACAGAATAATATTTGGCATTACGAGTACACAGACATTTGAAACCTCCTCAGTCTTCAATGCGAGAAAAAGATTGATTTGCAAAGCAACAAAGTCTTACAAATGAGCTAAAATTGGTGGGGCAAAACGTGGGGGAAAATAGCAAGTTGGTGGGGCGGCTGCCCAGTGCCCACCACCTGCATAGGAAGTTCCACACCTGGCTGAAACCTGTCAAATCCCACAGGATCACCCAGCGATGAGTCACTATACCCCAAGTGTCAATGCCGCATAACGGCGCATGTGATCTGATCGAACGTCTACCGATGTCTGATCCCTCAAATAACGGCAACACAGCCGACAGCAGACTGCATCCGCATTCAGTGCTGGACATGAGATCGAAATCCGGATGGGAGGCTAGGGTTGAAGTGCATATTGCATATTGAACTTGTAGTGCAGCCAGTGGTTCGTGTTAGAAATATCAATGCATCGACGGAAAAGCGGAAATTACGCTGTGATCAGCGTTGTGAGGCATTTGATTTTCATAGCGGTGAAGAAAACGATGAGACGGCGAGAGAGAGAGAGAGAGAGAGAGAGAGAGAGAGAGAGAGAGAGAGAGAGAGAGAGAGAGAGAGAGAGAGAGAGAGAGAGAGAGAGAGAGAGAGAGAGCAACAAACTGCGACTGTACTACGAAAACAAACGATGCAAGATGTCAAAAAAGAAGCAAAAGCGGGTGCCAAAATATTAAGCTACAAATACTACACGACAAAAAGACAAATTTAGCGACCTTTCAACAGCCATTACCTACAGAAAATGTCATTCAATGAGAAGCGATATCCCTTTTCGGCCTTGGCGCTGCAAAGCCCCACAACTCGAACTGCCTAAGACGAGTTTCCCACTCCAGCCCTTCTGACCTTCCACTCCCCTGCGGTCAGTTCCAAGTAGCAGTCATTTGTCCCTGCGAAGGCAATTACATGCCGTTTCTCCGACGTCATTCCCCAGAGCCCCGGTCTCTTTCCTCTGTGTGCGGGGTCGCCGGCCGTCCCTGCACCCCTGTGGCCGGCGGCACGAGCAGCAGAGCCGGGGCTTTCCACCCGCTCCGGACGAACCCTCTGCCGTTCAAGTTCAAGGTCATCCAAGGCCGGAATTTCGGCTGGGTCGGGCGATGACGCAATAATTATATGGCCGGGCCGGTCCTTTGTGCTCCGTTTGTTTACGTGTGCGTTTGCTGAGAGTTCGGACGGTCATAGCCAAGGTCATTGGCCGACGGTAATGGCAGTGGTGCTTTTAAGAGCACTAATCACACGAAACTCAGAAACTTCAATGGTTTACAATAGAGAACAGAATAACAGATGGTCCGTAAGTCACAAAAGTCATTGTCATAAACAGGGCTACAGAGTCGAAGTCAGAGTCGGGCTGGTGTCAGAGTCAGAGTCGCCGAAATTTTGCCCACTTGCCCATCCGGGATCTGAGTGTCGACATTGCTTGGCTAAAGGCATGCTATCATTTTGCTTGTCACAAGATTATACGTTTGTTTCCTTCCAGTTGTGTTCGGTGAGACGCTAAATTCAATCCTGAATAAGAATGACAATATTTGGTCGCGCACGAGTCCGACTAGGGATGAAAAGAGCAGATTATGTTGTGGTAGTGGCCGTGGGATTCAGGGTCCATATGACCCCCCCCCCCCCCTCCGAGTTCCGAGACCTCCTGAGCCCACGATCGGTGTGATGTCAGCTAAGACCACGATGGGACCCCAAAGCTACTGTGAACCTCGGACACTGCAAGCGATCTTATCGTAGGGAAACAGTGCGATCTGAGATCCTTTGATGTTTTTTTTTAGGGGGGGGGGGGCTCTTACTTTCATAAACCATAAGCACCTACCTGAGATAAGTTCATCACATATACAATAACTAGACCTAGCAGACATGTGCATGGATCCGAGAAAATTGATCTGGGATCTGATCCCACGGACCCCGATTTCGGATCCGATGGGATCCTAGATCCAGTTTTTTAATTTATCGAGAGATCCATAGGGATCATAGATCCGAGTCTAATTTTTCTGCTTAAGATCCAGTGAGATCATAGATCCTCACTTTTTTGTCAACACAAAAAAAAACATAAAACAATACTTGCTGCAAATCAAACGCTCTGTTTTAGTGATATTGTGTAGTTGCTCGTTATAATCCATAGTTTTGTGGCACTTATTGACATAGAAACACTTGGAAACCTGGTTTTAAATGTTATGCATGGTGATTGGTGGGATCTACTCAGATCATATATCAATGTTCCTGGTTTATCGTCAGATCCTATATCATAGATCCAGATTAATTTTTTATGCCAGATCCAGTGGGATCATTGATCCTAACCTGCAGTTTGCTTCAATATCCAGTGAGATCGTAGATCCATCATACGGATCCATGCATGTCTGAGATCTAATGAACCTATGTAGCTCAGCAAAAACATATGTATGTTCCCAGTTCCTTCACCATGGCTTCAAAGTGGCGACTGTAATTCGAAAAAGAGAAAGCCACTCCACATCATTTGATACACAAGGGCATAAATAAATAACAATGTGTGCAGCTTTGGTCATGTTTTCAGCAATGAAAACTATCAAATTAGCATAATTTTTGGATTAACAACATGTTAAGCATGGACACTAATAATATTCATGCTTGAAAAACCAATCAGACCTCAGCTACAGCAACACATGCCTACCTAATTTCATTCAAAGGCATCTAGGACAATGTAGAGGATTGTAAGGAACTGTGTATGTTTTGGTACAGCAAATCTGCTGCCCACCACACCAGCCTGGCATTGGGGCTGCAACAGACAGCAGGCTGAAGGGATCAAGATCACCTAACTAGGGGTGGCAGATTTGTGGGGTAAAAACACCTGTTTGAGCATAGGCATGATAGGTATTAGCTTAGCAATAAATACATGATACTCCCATGATACCATCAGCCATCAGGCATCAATACCAGCACAAATATGGGTGATCCTCAAGACCTTTGCCTATCAAAACACACATTTTCTATAGTCAGAATCTACTTCTCCATGCTAAATGACATGGAAACCATCATGAAAATGCTGAAATGGACAATGATTTTTAATATCACAGTTATACCAACCGTATTTCGAAAACAAGATTACACTACCGACTCCATTTCTATGTTTATGCGCCATGCAGGCAAAGTATGACAGAATTGTACTGTGACCATCAAATAGAAAGAATATATAGATTGAAAATAGAATATAGCCTAATGAAAACTAAAACAACCTAACCTCACCTAACCTCACTTACTGACTTTTGCCTACCTGGGAATAAGGAAACAGTTGCTTGCATGAATAGATTGTAAGCAATGGTTAGTCAAATATTTTTAGGTTAAGTGGTTGTGTATCTGGCTTCAGGCCATGAAATCTGACATGGAGAATATGATTCCAGGCATCACAAAGTCTTTCGCATGTGGTTTGTATCTTAACGTTTGCCCAAATGTCCTTACTACAGGTTTGTTTCCATTCAAAGACCATTCAAATTGCTAAAGCCTGCCCCAAGCACTTGGCAAACTTTGTCTTGTGCACTCAACTTACCTTAACCCAGTTTCGACAGCAAATGACCTGAAAAGAAAGAGACAGATATCATTTACAAAGAAGTCGAAATTTAAGGACTAAAAATAACCTGGCAGAGCCTTGCCATTGACTATGTCCCCAAAAATTCCAAATATAGACGAAGTTGAACCACAAATCATGAAATAGCGTGCTGAAATGAATGGCTTGATCCCTAATGTTGAGCTTGCACTTCAAAGCAAGAAATGTGTGTTGAACATCGGGATAAATAAATAAAATAACATACCTTTGATTGTTCGCTGCAAACTAAGCTTGAACCAATTGAACCTTGCTTGAACCGCTTGAACTTGAAATATCAATATCAAACACACAATAACACCAACACACTGACACCATAAACACACCAAGAACGCGAACCACCGGGAGCCGCACTGGGAGCCGGTTGCTATTTGTAAATGCTGCGCCATGAACCATGACATCAGAGGCTTCCATATTAGAGCTACCAGATATGAAATGAAGTTTTAATTTTCCATCACAAAATTTATTATCAGTAGAGCTTAGAAGGTAAGACAGGAGAAAAATGATCTCAGGCTTCTTCTAATTTTTATCTCCACAGTCCACACCACAGTGACTTGAGACCTACCGCGTTCCGCGTTCTCTAGAAATACCACCGAGGTTTGATGGGCAGATTTTTTGGCTAATTTTGAAGATATCCGGCAAAAACTTGCTAGAGTATATTATGGGCATGTGTTCTATCACATATATTCAGGACATAGTCTTGTATGCCGGTTTTAAAGTCAAACACTTTTGGAAAAAAGATGAAAATATAAGTTTTGAAAGTTAATTTTGACACATGGTGTTAAATTGATGCAGCCGAAGGTACTGAAAGTTTCGCGCCGATATGTCGTTGTCGAACGGTTTAGAAGTTAGGTACTGCAGAAAAACGACAGGGGGCTATGAATAGTCCCCCCGCCCCCCCCCCCCATTGGGGCGCGGGTGGTTTTCCGTCGAGAGTAGGTAAAAAAAACTACAGGTGGGGGCCGATTCGCCTCCCCCCCCCCCCCCAGTAATAGGGTTAAGCGGCCATTTCTTTTCAGTGCACCTATCCCGACAAATGCGCTTCAAATTAGGTTATTTACTTCTCATGCTCTTTGGATAACACTGTGTGAAAATGAAATGGATCGATCCTGAAGTAAAAGTGGCATTGACGTTTTCACATGGAAACTTTTTCGGGATGCACACTGCCGCCAAAATCGTACGATTTTTGACGTGCCGCCCGTTCTAGTAATGTTCTACCCTAATCTTGGTGCCGCCATTCCTGCTAAACACAACCGATTCGCATGAAACTTTGTCTACTTACTTCTCATTGCATTGTTAAAGATCTTGTAACTTTCAAACGAATTAGATAAAAATGCAAATTTTATTAAAGATTCTTTGGATAAACCTTTTCCGGACATCCTGTAGGCTGTATCTGAATTTTATTGTAACTTCCTGTGCATATACCAACCCCATACCCATGGGTAAACGACCACAAGAGCACGTTTACCTACTAGTCGTAAAATGTTACGTCGAATGATTTCCTTCTCATGAGTCATGACCGACCAGGCACCACGTAAGTCGCAACAATGCCACGCTTCCACACATTGATATACACGCCGACGGCTGTTGGACCGTTTGTGCGAAAAGCCCACCATTCGGGTCCTCCGTTCGCTGTCAGCCTCACCACACAGGGCAGAGAAGGGGTCCTCAGGTGGACACGATGGATCACACTACACTGCCGCAGACACCGGCCGACGGGGTCGATGTCGATACCGACGGGGGCAGCGTCGGGCGCGACAGGAGCAGCGTCGGGCGCGACGGGGCAGCGTCGGGCGCGACGTTGCGTCTCAGAGTGTCGGCGGTGGTCGAGGGGTGAGCCGGTGTGCCGACGGGGGTCTGTGTCGAGGGTGACACAAGCAGTCAACTCAGCAGTGCGACTGTGGCTGTCAGCAGGTGAGTGTAATGAGGGAAGGCGATGAGTGCAGTGATGCGTTGCAGGACACGTTGTAATATAGTGACACTTAGGTGGTTAGGCAGTCGCAATAAGCACTGCACCTGCACAGGCGAATGAATGTTGTTTTATGTCGAAATACCTTACTTGCGTAAGATTGTTATAGCAACGGCATAATGCAGCATGTTTGAGTGTGTTGGATTCATCGGGAAGAGATCGGACTTTGAAACACATTCAACAATATTCAGTCATGAGTCTTATAGAAAGGACGCCTACATATGTATCGGTCCATCGGGTTCTACGGCCATGGTAAATAAGCGACAAAAAAAAGATTCATTAAGAGGTAACGAACGAGCTCATTTAAGTACGAGGGTCATAAAGGCTTGATCAATCATTGAATCATTTTGATATTTTACCAAACCAGTTTTTTTAGTATACCTCGTGTAGTTACGGAAGTGATCTAGCTCTTCAATCATATCAGTCGTTTACTGATATATGTAATAGCGTAAGATACGACTAATAACGCAACGTACGAGTTACGACTGAATTAAATACGACTGGACGTTACGACTGAATGTATCTTTAACCTTTGTTGGATATAAGTAAACATGACTGAAGAAATCAGCACAGGTTCGAAAATGTCTGTTGTCAAAATTACTTCCTTCGAAGATATTCATTAAAAAATTAGTCCGGATCGGCCCCGGCCCGTCACACAATCATGATACCAAGGAGTCTGCGACCGATGGCAGTCTGACTCAAAGTTGACAAGCCGTGGTCCGTGCAGCTTCGTGCCGGCTCCGCCAAGCGTGTAAACGTTCATCTGGTCTTTGTATAACGGATAAGGTCGTGTTTTCTGACCCTACCCACAGCCCACACCTCAAACTAATATGTTGAGAAATGTCGATGCATCTCCCATATCCAAAAGCCGACCACAATAGTGTCGGTATAGTGCGTAAAACGTTATGTTTCTCAAGTGATACGAGATGTTCGAAATAAGATATGCTCTCTGTAAGTATTTTATCACACTCCATCATTTATAGCATTCCGAATGCACTGCTTTGGACTGAAACGGTCTGCTTTGAAAAAATATATTGGTAATATAGCAGGATTCAACATCTCGCCAATAAAATAAACAGGATTTTGTAATCGTTTGCTTATTGCTATTTTTTATACAGTTGAATAATGAATATGACCATTTTTAGTCGCTCTGAACCGTCACTTAAGCCTGCTCTGATCACTTCAAGGAGTTATTACCTAAGTTAGCAAGAGAATTTATCGCAAGTAATAAAAATGATAATTATACCTATCAACGGTATGTTAAACATTCAATTACACAAGATAGGAGAGCCAATTAAATGCGCATTACAGACAGACTTAATGCCTACGCTCAAAAACAAAATCGTTATGTATTACGCTCTCAATGTTCATTCGTTTGGCCTGTTCAATGTTAATTTATCATCCGGGTTTAGTCTCCCGGATTTCAGTGCCGTTAGTTGCAAAGAAAAGCTCCTTTGAATCATGCACTTAAGTGGTTTATAAAGCCATCCTTTTATGAAAAGTCGATAGAAAAGAAATCGCGCACAGGTATCCAACGACACAACCCGGCTCACGATAGGGTACAAGCATTGTTAGGTAAATGCGGCTTAACGGTACGACAAATATCTATAACAAATAACGAGAAAGACGTTTCCATAAAGTTCTGGCAAAAACAGGTTTAGAAAATTATTTTTGCATTGTCATTTAAAATATAGAAGCAATTTTTTAAAAAGCGCCGAATAAGTCTTTAATAGACAAAAGCGGTCCGCTTATTTATATGTAATTGTTTCTTGAATATATTCGTAGGCTACAGGCTCTTTACTACATACCTGTCCAAAATATACCATTTTAAAGTCTAATGCAACCATGCAACTCAACATAAGCCCAACAGACAAGCAGTGCTTAGAAGTTCCATTGTTTTCAGAGCATTCGTTTATTAAGGAAAATTAAAGTCGTTATAGGCAGTTTTAGTCGTCACAGACATTGAGTAGTATGCAGGGGTCTATGATTCCACCAATTGCCGTCAGGGTAATTGTCGTCAGTAAAAAAAAAAAAAATGTCGTTAGTACTTGCCGATAATATCAGCCCCACGCTAGACAGCTAATAGGAGTAGGTACGGTCTCCCGAGTTTAAGCGGTAGGTTTTGCACTTTTACATTTCCGGTTATATCTCAGAAACTAATCGATCTACGATAAAGCCATTTTACACGATCATGGTCGGCTTGTGAACCAACAAGTCGATCGTATCTTCAACACTTAAAAGCTTAAGACGACGAAGAAATAGCATGAAGTACACTAAATTTGCTAGGTGCAAACCTACCGCTAAAAGTTAAAACTCGCGAGACCTGTACCTATATTTACATCGACCTCTCGATGTGGTATACACTAGAGGTCCATGGCAGCTAGACATGATGAACGTAACTGTCGAAACGTCATTTCATTGTCAACGCTGAAAATGAACCTTTGTGTCTACACAATGTATCTTGTTCAGTTAGATGAAAACACCTTACTTCAGTCTAGAACGAAGTACCATTTGGATTATACTCCAAATGGTATATCGTTGGTAAATGGTGTATCGTAAATGGTATGTGGTAGAGGCTGCTCAAACATTGCTGCATGCGGATCATATGCAAAAGTGCTCCCGCAGCCAAGCAACAAGAACTTGGCAAGGGAGAAAACATCTTGCCACTGTAGTATGCGACGCTGCACAAAAGCAGAGAGCGAGAACTTCCGCTATTATAGCAGAGGCTGCGCGGCAAAAAGGATCCAATGTCTGGCTGAGCTGTGGCTGGCAGAAATACACCGGAGATATTCAAATAGAGCTTTCATTTCGAAAAGCGTGGCGCGGGCTCAACAGTCAAAAGGCCCACCCGCAGACCGGCAAATGGTGCATTCATCTACATATATGTAGCATCGGGCTGTTACACACGGGAATAAAAACACACCAACGAGCATCCCAACACGGACGGAAGAAAATTCAACGAGAACTGTCTGCGGTTGAGATGCGAGCGTTTTGGGAATGGCTTCGAGAACGGTTGATTGTTGCGTTCGGTTGATAACAACGAAGACGATGCTACATTTTTCTTATTAGTTATTACATTACAATATTTGGATTTCAATTCATGCCTCTTTTTGAATCAAAAATTGTATCATGATACGTATAGTATTGTAGATGAGACGTCAAAACGTCCGGTGCGAGCGACTTTAGCGAGTGTCATTTGAGCGAACGTCATTTGATTGAACCATTTTTAGCGATTGGCAACCTAGCGATTATCAATTTAAGCGATTATCAAATATAGCGATTATCAATTTTAGCGAAAGCTATGTTTCAGCGTCATCTAGTTCGTCGACTTCTATTTGAGCGAATGTTATGTTCAGCGAAACACTTAATCCTCTCGTAATGGTGCATTTCTAACTTTTGCGAGCGCACAAATGTTTCCGAAATTTCTCATGGCGCATGGTTATCCGGAACTGGATGGCGGATCTCAGGTTCAAAGGTACTAAATACGTGTACATTGAGCTCCAATTTCACGCTACATTTCTCAAAACTGTTGGTGGTTCAGTTTCACCCCCTGTTCTTTGCCAATGGTAATAATCAAACTTTGTTCAGAGATTGATATTGCTCTTGCTGGTTTTCGTGAAATTCTCCAGCATGAATTTTCAGTTCCCCACGTAAAACTTGTTCTTGCCAAAGTGTCAAGGGATCGATTTTTGTTTAGTTCGGTTTCGCTGTAATTGTATTCGCTCAATTGGTCTCCCATTGTCAGCAATATATTCGCTAAATCTGGTTTCGCTGATTCTGGTCCTCGCTTTAGTTGATACTCGCGGTAATTGAATTCGTCGACTTCACCGTTGCTGAAAAAGTCAATCGCTTAAATTGATAATCGCTGAAAAGGATTCGCTCCAATGTCGCTCTCTGAAATGACGCTCGCTCAAGTGTCGCAAAACCCAAAACGTCGATGTGTATTGTATTTCCAGCCAAAAACAAACGTCTAACCGCTGTCAAATCCTACGGCTAATTAGTGCAGTCATCCGAACGGGCATTGTTTATTAGAATACCACGATTTTCAAGCCGAGTAATTGAGTTATGACTGGTTTCCAAATAGTTCCACATGACCTTCCTCGCTCACTGAGTTCATCCGTTTCGTGATTCGGTCACTGCTGCCGACCGCAAACCATTCCCGTCTGGAGCAATTATAGAGCGCTGAAGCGTTTCGGTCGGTCCCTCACCAGCAGGAAAAGGTCCAGTGAGCTGGCGCTCAGAAAACTAAACCACGCTGGGCGAGCGATAAAAATGGAGCCATAGAATAAAACGACCCGGTAGAAAGAAGGAAAACTGATTAGAATGTTGTAGAAATGTGAAAGACGTTATGCCATCAGCTGGTAATGGCAAAGGACGCCGTGTATATTTGCTTAGAGAGCGACATCTTCACCTATCGTTCTCACCACTGTGATTTACATAAATTTTTCGTCCACAGGTCTGCGTTCACGAGCAACATCCTGGAGTCGCCTCCCACGAGCTCTTCTGGCCAGTAGACATCTTCAGATCCACAACTGATCGGCTACCCGACACAAAGAAGGACAACATTGACGCTCCATTGACGCTCAGGTCGCCCGCGTGACCTGACCCGGTTGTGACCTGACGCCAACCTGAACAGCTGACACCCCATTCCTGCGTGTCAGAGCCTCCTTTAGGACCGTCCCGGTCCTATATAAAGCCAACAATGCTCAACACGTGCTGCTGCGGCCTGTTCTCAGTTCGTTCGGCAAGCTACTGCGTCGCTTTTTACACATGCGTAAGTAAATACCTTTTTTTCTAATAAGATAATACATTTGTAATTTTTATTATCAGCAACGAGATTTCATATGATTTTATCCGTTGTACGCGGTTGTTAAGGTGCCTGGAATCCTGCTAGTCATATTGAGCAGGTATATGTAACTACATTCCTCTTTGCCAATCCCGATATTCATTCCCAGTCGACTTCCCGCTAACAAATCTCAAATGTTTGACGTGTGTTTCTATGTCTCAGATATATTTTCTGGTGATGCTGACTATCAGCGTACTGGGCCTCATTACTGTGGAACATGAGATGATTGCCCGTCCGGACCTGCCTCCAGTCGACACTATGACCATAGGTGAGAGCGCACGGACTTATGGTTCAATAAAAGATGTGTGAAGCATTTGACAGGTGTGAGTGTGCATTAAAAGCCTCGTAGTTGATTACTTTTTGTGGCTTGTTGACAACTTTTTAATGGCTCGATGAACCATGATTAACCCTATTCCTGGCGGGCTCCGCCGGGACAAGAAACTGGCGGGGGGGGCCGATTCGGCCCCCCCCCCTGAGATCTCGAGAACGAAGCAAGATAGCGACAAGCGGTAAACGGCATCGGATACGCACGGTCAAGAACTACAATTTTTACTAAGGTCATTTTCAGGTCAGGTCAAAGATGACGTCACAGGGGTCGAAAAAGTCAAAATGGCGGCGCTAGATATGGAGAGAGTTTTTCTCGAATAACTTTCGAATTAGTCAAGATAGGAACAAACTAAGGGCATCATCGTGATCCTCTCGTCAATCCGCATCGAATGATATATATGTTGACCTCGAAAGGTCAAGGTCGAAGGTTGACCTCAGGTCACGTGACCTCGAGGTCATCATGTATATCATTCGATGCGTCTTGACGAGCTGAACACAATGAGACCATCCACGCGTCTGTATCTTGTTCCTGTACGGAGTTATTGGCCAAAAACCTTTGGTGACCTTTGATGACGTCACATGACCTCACAGCTGCCCAACAGCAAAACAGACCTCAAGGTAGTGAAGGTTGATCGTATATGAAGTCATGTATGGTATATGGGGCCATTCCGACCCGTTTTAGTGGTAAAAACAGGGAGTTGATTTTTCCCCCATTGACTTATAATGGGGAGGTCGCGAAATTGACCTGACCTTAGGTCACCGATATCAAAATTCCGAGATATACAAATTGCACATACTGGTACCCTAACTAAACCCTGAAGAGAAGAAATTGATCGGTCAAAAACTCTAGCTCTGGCGTGATTGCAAACTTTTCTGAGGTAGGGTCACCAAACCGCCTCTGGTGACCTGACCTGAGGTCAGATCAACTCAAAATTTTCAGACATGTTGCGTAGAAGCCTTTTAGGAAAAGTCTGAAAATTTGAGCTTCCTAGCTCAACGCGTTTGGGAGAAATGACCAAAAAACCTCAGGGGGGGGCTCCTGAGGCCCCCCCCGCCAGGAATAGGGTTAAAGGCCTTGTCATCGTTCCTACGGGATTGTTCCTATCCCAGGCCATGTTCCGATGTTTCATGAAATGTCGTTATTCACAAGCTGCTCAACGACAAACAAAACGTAAGGTATATTATGTGAAAGCGTAATCACACCGTTTTAGGATGTTCAAGCTCTATTTCCATAATTCCTCAGTAGCTTTAATGTGGTGTATTGCGCTGTCACATTCTGTTGAGTAACAGAGCGGCAGCTACCTACAGCGTGCCGCTTCGGCAGCGCTGGAGAGACTGAGATGCCCGATTGCTTTCGCCGTTCCTGTTCCCGACATTTGGGTCGTTCCAGAATCCATTCTTGGCTAGCCACTAGCCAGACGTTTATAAAACCGCCCGTTCCGCCACCGCCGCCAACCATTCATCACACTACTATGCATAAAAATGGTACAAGTTTGAAATTTGAATTTAATCTGTGAAAATGTAACTTCAAGCATTTGAACAGTCACGACCCCAGCAAAAAGTCGGTAATGATTCTTGACGGAGCAACGACTGGCTGCAAGATATTCACATCCTGCAGCCTTCGATAAGTAGCTATTACACGTTAATAAACTCAGTCCACTCTCGCCTAAAACTCACGGTTTCTCGACGTCCGTTGGCAGGTTTGCTGGCGATGATGGCCACCCTCTTCACTCTGGGTATCATCTCTGCTGGCATGCTCCTCATGGGACTTTGCAAGGTGAGATTTAAATCAATGTTGCATGTGCAAATGCATAAGTTGGACATGAAATTGCATGCAAGCGCCCAAACAAATACATGTAATTTTACGATTGAGCTCTTAAATATTTTGCCTAAAACTATTTCGGTTCCCATGTTTTTTTTCTTATCTTGTTAATTCGGTTATTCTTCGAATAATATTTCTTCTTCACTTAACAAAAAAGTTTTATATGCGTGTGTCCAGTTCTGGGGTTACGTCTTTTTCATACAACTTCTTTTGGTTCGAAAATACTGTTCGGAGACTACTGAGGGCGACTTCAGCATTCTCGATGTCTGATCTTGGTCTGGGTTTATTATCAGCTGGACATCACACAGCATTCAGCTGCTGCAGCGTACAACCGTACGTTCCATTGCTCGCCCGTTCAGGGTCCTAATGGAACTCCGGCTTTGATCTCATAATCTGCCATTAGCCACGCAGACGGGGGCGTCGAAGGGCATTTCAAAGGGGATGGAGTGACGTAGAAAGGTGTCCAAATGCTGACGCGTACTGAGATATTTTCGTATTTTCTTTTGAAAGATATATTTTCATTGACGTCAGTAACCCTCTGTCAGAATACTGTTGAAAGGTTTCCGATCAACATTTTCATGTGGGTGACGTGCCATATAAAAGTAGAATGTTCTATCTGAAGATGTAGATTAGATCGGAAATTGCTATCAATTCGACTGTCCAGTGTGATTCCACGAACTTCCATGAACACGCTTCAAGGAACAAGTTCCAGCTTTACGGGGCACTTAAACTAATTGGCTGAACGCCACTTCACGTCACTTCCCTGCTGAGTATACTCGTGAAGCCCAGCGAGGAACTAGACTAAGACATCGACACCAGCGCAATGAATTTTCAGACTCTCGTCATATCACTCTTTTCTCTCTCCCTCTTTTGCTCTATTCTGCCCTTATCTCCCTTTTTCTTTCTTCTTTCTGTCACTTTCGGTCTCTCGTCTCTCCTTTATCTCTTTTTTCCCTTCATCTACCTCTCTCTCTCTCCTCTCTCCTCTCTCCTCTCTCTCTCTCTCTCTCTCTCTCTCTCTCTCTCTCTCTCTCTCCTCCCGCTCTGACCGCCTCCCATGTGATGTCTCCCCCCCCATGGGACGCGCGTGGCTGCTGGTCCTCACTATCTGCACCCTGACGGCCCTATTTTACCTCCCTTAGGGTCACGTCTCGCTACTCGCCCCTCTGACCGCCTCCCATGTGATGTCCCCCCAGGGACGCGCGTGGCTGCTGGTCCCCATCATCTGCACCCTAACAGCCACCATCGTCGCCGACCTCGTCGCCGTCATCAGCATCTCCGTCCAGGACTTGGTAATTTCTACTTCAGTATCACTTTTTTAAAGGTTTTTACACACACGTAATGATCGGTAATGTATCGTATAATGATCTGTCTAGATCGGTTATGTATGAATGATTTATCTTTCTTGTTAATTGTTCAGATGTAGCAAAATAAGTTATCCTATATGGACACGTTTCGTCTTGTGATATATTTTCTTACTTGTAGATATGTTTTACAATTATGTTTCTTGATTTGTAACAACCCATAAATATCTGACAGCAGTACACTGTACAATGTATCATTAAGATTTAAGGTCTCATTTAATTTTTAAAATTTTACATCTGCACTCGCGTATCGTCTATTACAAGCTAGCGTAAAGAATTATGATGTGTTTTGAAAGCAGACACAACCTAAAAGGGTCGGTTTCGGTCAGCAAATGCTCACATAAACCGACAAACAATGGACATGTACTGCCGATACTGGATTCGGGCTGCAAACCAATGAACGGCAGACTCAGGCTGTAAACCAATGAACGGCACACTAAAAACTGTTCTGCTTTCCAGCTCACCCGTCATCTGGTGGACGGAACCGCGGCCACACTTCTGCTGCTCGATCTCATGACAATGGCAATCAACGTGAGTAGCGACGATAGGTGCTCGCTAGTTGCGCGCCTGGTTGTAAAAGATGACGGCTGTGCGTAAATGATCACGTCTGGGCGTAAAGATTGCGTCTGAGCGTAAATGATCACATTATTGTGTAAAAGACCCACGTCAGTTTATAAATGATCACGCATGGGCGGAAGATAGTCTTACGACAACTTACGATCCTGCGCATGTCCCCATTTTGCAGTGAACTAAACACGCACTTGTTCGTGAAGTTGGTTAAAGTGGCGACACGCATTTTCAGCGATGACCTCGATTTTATAACTAAAAGTCGTCGCTAATCATCGAACGAACATCATTTGCAGGATTTGTCGTCCCCGTCCGTAAACCGTTCTTTATTTGCTTGGGATCATGAGTGTGGCAATGTGATAACACTTCTCAAAGTGATGTAGCCATGTATCGCCAAACCAAACCATAACGTTACATACCTCTCGACGTTTTCAACTCGTACACTTTTACGCCTCTGAACGTTTCTTTTCTCTCACTATGCAATTACGTTTGTCGTCGTTTTACCACGACTTCTGTGTTTTTATGCGCACTTACACCGTACATTACCCCGCTGTTTTCAGCTGTGGTGCATAGTGTGCGTGGTGTCTCAGTACAGAATCTACCGGGGCTCCAACGGACAGCTTACTGAGCTTGGCTCCAGCCTCCGGGTAAGACGCTCCGCCACAGGGTGTATTCATAATTACTTCATCATTGATCGAGTTTGTGCAACAGTTTTGAATGCTTTAAACCGTCCTAAAATTGTCATATACATAAAAACACTACACAATATATACCTCTATGCTTAAATGCATGAATTTTGGCGAATGTTGATGCACATCAGCTCTACCAGAGCTTCGTCGCCGTTAGCTAAGGCGCTGCCACTCTCAGAAATGATGCACTTTGCTCACCCGCTTAGCAAGCTCCACTGTTCTAACTATACGGTGTGTATGTCTCCAGGCCCCTCTGACGACCACGCCGGGGGTCTCAGCCAGCAGCTGTTCAGCCTCTCCGGCACCGGTTCCGCGGCCTGCCCCGCTTCGGAAGAGTAGTCCGCTGCAGCTGAACGGAATCTCGACGCAGAAGCGAGTCGGCGAAGGCTGCGTGAACCCGGTCAATGTGTGAGAGGGAGAAAAGGAGAGAGAGAGAGAGAGAGAGAGAGAGAGAGAGAGAGAGAGAGAGAGAGAGAGAGAGAGAGAGAGAGAGAGAGAGAGAGAGAGAGAGAGAAAGAGAGAGAGAGAGAGGGAGGGAGAGAAAGAGAGAGAGAAGAGAGGGGGAGAGAGGGAGGGAGGGAGGGAAGGAGGGAGAGAGGGTGAGAGGTACCTAACTTTAAAGAAATAGAAGTGAGGCTCAAGGAACGACTCAAGGGTCGATGAAGAATCATCGAAATATTAATAGAATTGCCAGGATAGCAGACAAATTAAATTGTTATTTTTCCTAAATTAGCCTAATGGCTTAAATACAAAATGGTTTTATTAATAGATGATCACTATTTCACTTACAAAGTTTATCAAAAAAGTACCTCATTTGTCATTCCATGGTGATGCATAAATTAGATGCGAAGTCTGATAAGTAATATGAATGTAGCGAGCCGGCATGATGCTGGTTGGTTGTATGTTACATACGGTACAATTTAGTGCACAAAGCATTTTACCATTACCTGATTCACAGACTTCTCTATATAGAGAAGTCTGTGCCTGATTAAATCACAGTCTAATTGCGGTCAGATGACTATCTTACACGAACGACTGTTGCTTTCCATCTCAGTGTGTGGGTACCTATTCATTCATTTTTAACTGTTGGACGAAACATATTTATTGTGAGCTTTCTTTAATGTTGTATGCACTCGTATCCGACTGGTATTCGATTCACCTGTGATTGATTCAATTGGATTGAATCAAACAAAATTTGTTGAATCAAAAAAATTTGATTCACCGTCAAGATTGTTCGATATCGATTCACAAGCCATGATTGAATCAAACGGCATTGGCCATCAG
The DNA here is from genome assembly GCF_019059575.1 of Amphibalanus amphitrite. Classification (NCBI taxonomy): domain Eukaryota; kingdom Metazoa; phylum Arthropoda; class Thecostraca; order Balanomorpha; family Balanidae; genus Amphibalanus; species Amphibalanus amphitrite. The sequence goes on from NW_024882033.1 coordinate 56,055, forward strand.
GGCCGATTAAAAAAAAAGATTAATGAACTTAAAAAAGAAATTGTGAAGTGAACATAGTTCATTATCCACAAATGTCATGACTACTGTCATGTGATGATAATTGCATGACAACAAAAAGAACACAACAAATACATATATCACTGAATCAGGATTATTTTCTAATCAAATCGAAAAAAGAATCGTTCAATAGCTTTTTGGCTGAAGCAAACGTGAATCATTCCTGTTTTGTTTTTTTGATTCTCTGAATCGAAAGGTATCGATTCACCGAATTTTTTGAAGGAATCGAACGGTGAACGGTGAAAAATCGCATGAATCAATGATTGCGTTGATAAAAAAAGGTGAATCAATAACCAGGCTGACTCATGACATTATATTCATTTTATAAACACCTTGCATTTTTAGATATGTGTTGGTATAAGCGCTGAGGAATGTAGCTTCGCCGAAGGCATGATAAGGAGGCACGTTTGTACGCATGTGCGCATAGGTATACAATACCTAGACGCACGCATGTAGGTGCCAGAAATAAGAATTTTAATTTTGAGACACTCAATATCCTGCTATCAGTGTAAATAGCCGCTCCACGGTGTCTATATGATATGACATTCTTTAGGTCGAGTGTATGACAGTGTCGTCGGATGAGATGAGAGCTATCCCCGTCATGCCGTTCATATGTCACATTTGTATCATATTTGCACTGTTGTCAGGCCGGGAAGGGCGCGGCGGGCGCGTCTGCTCCATAGCAGTGGTACGCGAACAAAGCATCGGTGACCCGAGTGAATCAAATCCTATAGGACTTGATTCCTTGTGTACTTGTTTCAACCATGTCTATATGTGGCGTTATAGTATGTGTCATTATTGTCATATGATCATCGTTGTATGAGGAGCTGTGTTTTGAGAAAGGGTGAAGCGTACATGTCTCTTCAGTGAGATAAGGTCATTCCGGGTGTCTATTGATATGTATATTGATACATGAAACGCATGTCATGTGTTAACACGTGCCATAAGAAGGTAAATTTATATCAAGTACGAGCACGTGGTGGCAACTTATGGTAGTAATGCCCACTTAATTCAGATTGAATTAAGAACAGATATGAGTCATATGAGTTGAATTTTAACCATCTGAATGTCACTTTGTGATGTGATGTCTCTATTTTAGGAATAAAAATAAAACCTCGTCTTAAAAAGTTCCTTGCCTTCTTGCCGAAATGAACATCTATCAACTGTGTTGTGCTTGTCCTGTGGGCATCGGCAACCGTCAGCGTCAGGTGCACGGGAACTACTTTCAGACGGGGGGGGGGGCACACCATAATTGAGATCGACCTAGGGTACCCCCAAAGTTAGTTTTCTCACCGGTTTTAGGCCACTTATTTTTCATCCCTTGGCTTTTTCAACAAAAAAAAATATATATATATATTTGCAAAAAGTGCGGTATTCCGTCTCAAAGTTGTGGGGGCATCGCCCCCACGGCCCCGGAGTTGGGGGGGGGGGGGGTAAGCTGCCCCCACTGCCTCCCCCCCCCCGGCTCCCGCGCCTATGTGCACGGGAGTGCACGTTGGAGTGTTAAAAAGAAACAAAGGTGCTAGCACCTCCTTCGAAAAGCGGTATCATGTTAAACTGTATGTGACCGGAAAAATGAGTGGATTTAATTTCGGTACATGACTCAAATACATTCAAAGGACGGTCAAAGAAGCTGTATACCGCGCGATCAAGCCGACGAACTGCAAGATATCCATCTACATAGACAATTGTTTGCATCATTTGCTTTCTGATGCGGAATTTAGTACGTACTCGTGTAAAAACGCATTTAGAGGATGTGAAACACAAAAGACTAAGGTGCGATCAAAATCGGCTCCACACCCTCTCTCATGCAGATCATCCGCTCAGATTCAGGGTGACACTTTTATTATCACGTATACATGTTACAGGCAATGTGTGGAATCAGACATTCTATAGAATGTTATTATCACGTATACATGTCACAGGCAATGTGTGGAATCATATATTCTATAGAATGCATGACCGACCAGGCATTCTATAGATTCCCTAGCAGGCATGTGCATGGATCCGATAAAATGGATCTGGGATCTGATCCCACGGATTCTGATCTCGGATCCGTCTGGATCATAGATCCAGCTCTTTAATTTATCGAAGGATCCGTAAGGATAATAGATCCGAGTCCAATTTTTGCTTAGAGATCCAGTGAGATCATAGATCCTCATTTATTTTTTGTCAACACAAATCCCAAAAAATCACTCGCTGCAACTCACAAACGTTCTGTTTTAGTAATTTTATGTGACTGCACGTCATAATCCATAGTTTTGTGACACTTATTACATAAAGGCACTTGAAAACCTGATTTCAAATGTTGTGCATGGTGGGATCCACTCGGATCATAGATCCATGTTCTTGGTTTATCGTCAGATCCTTTGAGATCACGGATCCAGGATAATTTTTCACGCCGGATCCGGTAGGATCATTGATCCTAGCCTACAGTCTGCTTCGAGATCCACTGAGATCATAGACCAATCACTCGGATCCATGCACATGACTGTTGATCACTATCTGTTCCAAAAATTCTCAGAGACCGTCCCCGAACTTCTCACATCCCGTCCCCGAGCACAACACCGCTTGTGCCTGGGATTCTCACCAACCGTCTCGGACTTCTCACCAGCTGGCACTGGGCTTCTCACCAGCCATCCTCGGGCTGCTGACCTTCCTCGCTGCTGTCCGTGCCGAGTCCATGTTCGGCAAACCAGCTGCTCTTTCTGCAGCGGTTCGGCAGGTTCTCCCACTGGAACACCCTGAGGAAGTTGTCCGACCAGAGGCTGGCGTCGATCCCGGGCCGGCTGGACGAGCTTAGCATGGAGAAACCGTTCAGGCCCTGACGCAGTGTGTCGCGGTAGTAGTGCCGGTAAAACTTTTCTCCGTTCATGTGGTGGCCAAGCAGCTTCTGGAAGAGGTCACCGGCACTCGAGTCGAGGAGACATGCCAGCATGTAGCGCGCGGCGAGCGCCATACCGTGCTTCAGGTTCAGGACGTCATCCCGCTGCACGTCCATGCCGTAACCAGCCATCAGGCTGATCTCCGGCCAGAAGTAGCACTGGAGGTCGCTGCGCGAGACCTTCTCCAGGAGGTAGTCGACCACGGCAGTCATTGACTCGTGCATCCGGTCCCAGGTCCAGAGCTCTCGCGGGCGCTGCTCGCATACCCACATCAGCGCCGTCTTCAGGTGGTAGCTGGAGAAACGGTGGCCCAGCATCACGTTGCAGTGTTTCAGCAGGGTCAGACAGATGCGCTGCTCATGTGACAGCGATCGCAGCAGAATGGTCTCGTGACGGGAGAAGGAGAGTCGCCAGGCGTCCTTGTCGAGCCTCTGCGAGCCGGCCACCACTAGGAAGGCGGGCGCCGCGCACAGGCTGGCCACAAGCGCGGCGTCCGGGTAGCCGGAGGGTCGCCGCCGGCGCCGGTACTGCTCGCTCGGCCAGCAGCGACACGGCACGCACGGCACCAGGTCGATGCGGCTGTTGTTCTCGTCGTCGACGGCGATACAGGAGGCCGGACCGCCGCCGACTTCGAAGTTGGTGACGCGGATGCCGAGGCGTTTGGCAGCGTCTTGCAGCGCGTTTCCGAACAGCTCCATCCTCTTGCGCACCGTGTATCCGGAGAGGAAGTTGCGGTTCGGCCGCCGGCACGAGCGGCTGTGGTGATGGCGCAGCAGGACGTAGCCGGGTCGCCCTGCCGACTCCTGCACCACCACCACGCCAGGCGGGGCGTGGGCTGGCGGAGGGTCCTCCTCGCTGTACACACTGACCGGTGCCAGCTCAAACATAATGTCAATGTCCGATGACTGCTCGGTGTAGGACTTCTCCTCGCGGTTCTTGGTGTACAGCGCTTCCTCCAGACTGAGGTCAGATATTTCCCGCACCTCGTGAATGTGTACCTCGGTGCCTTCACGCGAGCTGCCGGAGAGGTAGGATCGTTCGAGGTGCAGCGCCCCGGGGCCCTGGTCCGAGCATCCGTCCGCCGGGGAACAGGTCATGCGCGGCTCGTTCATCTGCCAGGCCCAGTCTGTCTGCAGCGAGCTGCCCAGCTCGGCAGCTAGCAGCTGCTGGTACTGGAAGGCAGCGTGCTGTTCGCCGCCGATGGCCAGCAGCTGCTCGCGCCATCGGAACACACGAGCGAGCGCCGAGAACACCTCCTCGTCCGTCAGAGGCGCCTCGAAGGCCGGCTGCAGGGAGGCGATGCCCACGGCGCGGCTCAACAGGTTACCCATGGCCGCCTGAGGAACAAACAGAGTGATAACGCAGAAAAATATGTGGTTCGGCTGGCAGACAACGCAGAGACAAGCTATGTAATATGTGTCTTATTTCCAATATTGAACTGGTTTACACTTACCTTAGAATGTAAAAATGGGCGATAACAAGTAAATATTCTATTTTTCTGTTATCATCTTTTATGCATTTGAACCTTATACACGCCAGACATCGCAAGATGTATTCCCCGTAGGTATAGTCCGCCATTATGTTGCGGGAGCTAAGCACACCAAAACGAGAGGCTTCACTCTGTTGGACTTCTATGGAAGTCGACCGGCACCAAGTGAACGCCGAATCGGCGTACGTCTTGCCTGGCGGCCGCTGGAGGTCAGTCACAGGAACGCTGCCGCTGGAAGAACTCATCAGAAGGCCAGCAGGCCGCCCTCCTTAGACAGGGAACCATGTCAGAGTCACTTCCTGTGAAGTTGATGATTTCTTTCGATTCTTGTTCAAATGAGGTGGCAGGTCCTGCGGATGTAAACTCTGTCGCAGTGCACACCCCGAGCTGACAGAACTCCCCCATCAACTGTCTGACGTCGCGTGCCGAGAACGCCCTTGGAGTGTCGTGCTTACACCCGTGCTGCCGTTCACACGTTAGCAACACGAAGCCAGGATTTTCGGTAGCTATCACTGAGAGTCTGCTCGGCGTCTTGCTGCTCACCGGGTCGTTGACGGTGCTGTCACTCGACGGAAGCTCTCCAGCGCCTTCCACCGCCCAACACGTACCGGTCCGAGCCCGACCATCAGGTCACGGTCCGAGTCAGAGGTCACCGAAGGACCAGACCAGTAGCGGCCGAACACCCTCAAGTAAGGGGGGGGGGGGGCACTACCGACTTTTGGTCCCATTCTTTCCATGCAACGCCCATAGGTCTAATGTTAAAATGCCAAAATCAAAGGGGGCACGGTGCCCCGGTGCCCTCCCCGTTCCGCCGCCTATGGACCAGACCCATTCTCGGAGTCGTTCGTCAGGCCCTCCATCGAGCGGCTGACTATCCTCAGCTTTCCGAACGGGAGACAGGCACAGTGCTCAAAGTGGTCCAGCTGCAGAGCCTCTGCAGCACCGGCGTGCTCAGCAGTCATCGTTCCGGTGAGGTGTCTTCCAGTTGGGATCTGACGAACAGCGTGGCAAACTCCACACGGGACACCACACAGTTCAGTAGCAGGTCCACGTGCTCGCCACATCGATGCAGCCTTTACATCCCGTCTAAACGGCGGCAGATCGATCATCACGGTCCTCGACCCCCCTCCCCCTTCCTTTAGATAAGGAGAAACACCTTGTGGTGTGTCTGTGTGTTGTGCAGCTCATGTCATTCAATGGACTATGTCCCGCTGCCGTCAACAGCTTGTGGCTCTTAGTTATAATGGGCCTCACGGTTGAGGCGACTTCATGACTATTTGCGAGACTAGCTGCTTACTGGCACCGTTTAATTTTAGTTCGCGACATCGACGGTTCTGTTACTGAATGACTGTAGATCGCTGGACTACAGCTCTTTGACACCGACTATTGTCCACCGAGCTGGCTGTGTAGCTCACAGACAGGTCCACTGGCGGATCCAGGCTTGCGTTTGGGGGGGGGGGCTAACTCATGCAGCAGCCAAAGGTACCCCAAATCCTGTTTTCTCATCGGATTTAGGCCACTTATTTTTCGTCACAGCCCTGACATTATGAATATTTTTTTTTTAACTAAAAAGAAAAATATATAAATGGTAGCCCACCCGACCCATACCTTTGTATTACTTTGTAAACACTTAGGGTAAGGTGCCTAATTAGCGACCCTTTCCGATTTGCGACCTACCTCCCTACAGAAAAACTGGCAGGAGAAAACGGGGTAAAAACATCGTCAAAAGGTCAGCCATACTTTGGTTATCAAATTAAATTATTTTCCGGTCGTCGATGTTTCTGGTGGGACGTTTCAGATGAGTTTAAATAAAAATGACGAGTTTCTTATCCAAAACGTATGTGTTTGGGCCCTCTCTGACGAAAAGCGATGCACATTAGGATGATGCACCTTTTTTTTTCTTAATCGACATTCCTTTTTTAATTGATTGCCGTTTTCCCATAGTGAATCGCTCAACTGTGCACAGCATGGCGGCTAAAAATAAGTCGCAACTCATATTTCCTATTTGCGCCTGACATGGTCGCAAATAGCTCAAGAAGGGAAAGAAAGGGGAAAAGAGAGAAATGAAAATGAGGTGTTGCTGAAGCTTACAATGTGTGGCAGGGGATGCCAAATGTCGTCACCGACTGCAGGGGTGTCGAATTCAGCGCGGATCTCGAATATCATACAAGATAGCCCCAAAATTTGGGTTTCCGCCTTCTTTTCGCCTTCGGTGCATCACGTGATCAGTTTTTACTTACGTAAATGTGTTGGATAAACGTTCCTGTTCGAGTGATTGAGTGCTTTGCGTATAGGTTACCTTTTTTTGAGATCATATTTCATCTTTTCAGGCGTCGCATTTTTTGCCATTTTTAATATGGGGAAACCCATAGACTTATTAGCGACCCTCCCCGGTCGCTAATCGGGAAGAGTTCCCTATTAGCGTTTTTTGCAATGGTTTGCCAAAATGCTCACTACAAATAAGTTAGTGAATATTGGGGCAGAAAATGACTATATTTCAATAGAAAAATGAACGATCTCTCCGAAAATCAAGCCAGTAACACAGTGGCACCTACAGAGCGTGAGCAATGACGGTTCAAATTAAGGGGGTCGCTAATTAGGCACCTTACCCTACCATTGCTTTTGTCGACCAGTTAACCCGCTTCGAGTCAGTGCTTGGGTCCCTTTGCGGGCCGGGAGGTGGTAAAACACCACCTGTCTAACTCGGCTCCTGGGCCACGCACTGATTGAACTATGTTTCATTATCGTTTGGGGGAGGGGGCAAACGGGCCACTTTAGGCCTCTGGGAAGGGGGCATGGCCCTAAATGCCCCCTCCCTGGATCCGCCAGTGTAAGAGACCATTGGAGCTGCAGTTGGGTACCTCAGACCTCAGACGTCAGGTACGTCCTCAGATGTATAGGACTCGCATGGAGACCTCTTATGCTATAGTGGACTGAAAGGACCCAAAGGAGCCTGTCTAGGGCTCCCGGAGATACATAGACGTGGGCCCTGAGGAGCCCGCCAGAGCCCCCAATGAGGGATAAGTGAGGGATACCAAGTGCCTGCAATTGCATATTGCATAAGCCATAACGCCTTTACAAATCAATATATTATGTATCAGTGGCAGATCCAAGGGGGGCCACATGGGTCATGACCACCCTCACAGGCCTGTCAGGGGCACCACCGGCCTAGCAGGGGCACCACCAGCCCGCCAGGGGCATTACAGGCCTAGCAAGGGCACCACGGGCCTGTGAGGGGCCCCACAGGCTTGTCAGGGGCACCCCAGGTCTGTCAGGGACACCAGAGACCTGCCAGGGGCGCCGCCGGCCTCGCAGGGGCACCATGGACCTGTCAGGGGCACCAGAGGCCTAGCAGGGGTACCACAGGCCTTACAGGGGCACCACCGGCCTTGCAGGGGCACCTTGGGCCTGTCAGGGACACCACAGTCCTGTCAGGGCCCAGGGGCACCAGCGGCCTAGCAGGGGCACCACAGGCCTGCCAGGAGCACTACCGGTCTAGCAGGGGCACCACCGGCCTCGCAGGGGCACCACCGGCCTCGCAGGCATCACGGCATCACGCAGGGGCACCTTGGGCCTGTCGGGGGCATCACGGGCCTGTTGGGGGCACTTTAGGCTTGTCAGGGGCACCACAGTCCTGTCAGGTCCCAGGGGCATCAGCAGCCTAGCAGGGGCACCCTAGGCCCGCCAGAGGCACCACAGGCCTGCCAGGGTCCAGGGGCACCACAGGTCTAGCAAGGGCACCACGGGCCTGTCAGGGGCACCTCAGGCTCCCGTGCCCCCCCCCCCGGATCCGCCAGTGATGCCACACCATGCGAAACACCGCCAACTACCAGCTGCCGCGCCATAAACACGTGCCAACAACACGTGCATAAAGTTGCATTATATTCACATTCAGATTCGCGTGCACATTCGCGGACCCCTCAGATTTGGCTCAAAATTGCACAGCTTATAGATTTTAAGCTCCTGATTGCGAAAATCAAGTTTTTATTTCACGCCGTCAAGTGGTTCTCAAAATATTCACATTTGTATTACTGCTAACATATTCTGGACCGTAACCCTTATTGGAAAAATCGGACCCCTCCAAATTTTTCAAAAACTCCTGAGTTGATGTAAACATAAGCGCTGATCCCAAAAAACTATTTTGTTCTTAACGCCGTCCCATAGTTTTCTCAGGATGAGCATCTAAAGTTCAAGGTCGTTCAAGGTCATGTACCTTTTCTCACCTTTTGGCGCTATTTGACACGTGACAGCTTTATATTTATGATGGACATTCGCACTTCCTCCTACAAAAACAATATACTGAAATCCAAGGGGCGTTGCTGTACCAAAATGTAAAAAAAGCGTCAAAACCTCTTTCATACAGCTAACAGTTAAATACAAGGGATATTCGAATTTGCCACACATAAAGCAAATTTGTCGGACATGGTCGGACCTCTCCGATATCGTTCAAAATCTCAGGAATGATGCTCCCTGACCTCCTGAACATGAAAATGGTACTCTCTTTGAACGCCGTCGAGAACTTTTCCAGATATACACATCCATGCACATTCAAATTACATAGGTGTTGCATATGGACGTTCGGCGGACCCCTCCGATTCGCGTTCAAAATTTCAGGAATGATGCTCCTTGACCTCCTGAACATGAAAATGGCACTCCCTTTGAACGCCGTCAAGAACTTTTCCAGATATACGCATCCATGCACATTCAAATTGCATAGGTGTTGCCTATGCACGTTCGGCGGACCCCTCCGATTTCGTTCAAAATCTCAGGAATGATGCTCCTTGACCTCCTGAACATGAAAATGGTACTCCCTTTGAACGCCGTCAAGAACTTTTCCAGATATACGAATCAATGCACATTCAAATTGCATAGGTGTTGCATATGCACGTTCGGCGGACCCCTCCGATTTCGTTCAAAATCTCAGGAATGATGCTCCTTGACCTCCTGAACATGAAAATGGCACTCCCTTTGAACGCCGTCAAGAACTTTTCCAGATATACGCATCCATGCACAATCAAATTGCATAGGTGTTGCATATGCACGTTCGGCGGACCCCTCCGATTTCGTTCAAAATCTCAGGAATGATGCTCCTTGACCTCCTGAACATGAAAATAGTACTCCCTTTGAACGCCGTCAATAACTTTTCCAGATATACGCATCCATGCACATTCAAATTGCATAGGTGATGCATATGTACGTTCGGCGGACCCCTCCCATTTCGTTCAAAATCTCAGAAATGATGCTCCTTGATCTCCTGAACATGAAAATGGTACTTCCTTTGAACGCCGTCAAGAACTTTTCCAGATATGCGCATCCATGCACATTCAAATTGCATAGGTGTTGCATATGCACGCTCGGCGGACCCCTCCGATTTCGTTCAAAATCTCAGTAATGATGCTCCTTGACCTCCTGAACATGAAAATGGTACTCCCTTTGAACGCCGTCAATAACTTTTCCAGATATACGCATCTATGCACATTCAAATTGCATAGGTGTTGCATATGCAGTGCACGTTCGGTGGACCCCTCTGATTTCGTTCAAAATCTCAGGAATGATGCTCCTTGACCTCCTGAACATGAAAATGGTACTCCCTTTCAACGCCGTCAAGAACTTTTCCAGATATACGCATCCATGCACATTCAAATTGCAATTTGAATGTGCTTGGATGCGTATACCTAGAAAAGTTCTTGACGGCGTTCAAAGGGAGTACTATTTTCATGTTCAGGAGGTCAAGGAGCCTCATTCCTGAGATTTTGAACGAAATCGGAGGGGTCCGCCAAACGTGCATACGCATCACCTATGCAATTGAATGTGCATGGATGCGTATATCTGGAAAAGTTCTTGACGGCGTTCAAAGGGAGTACTATTTTCATGTTCAGGAGGTCAAGGAGCATCATTCCTGAGATTTTGAACGAAATCGGAGGGGTCCGCCGAACGTGCATATGCAACACCTATGCAATTTGAATATGCATGGATGCGTATATCTGGAAAAGTTCTTGACGGCGTTCAAAGGGAGTGCCATTTTCATGTTCAGGAGGACAAGGAGCATCATTCCTGAGATTTTGAATGGAATCGGAGGGGTCCGCCGAACGTGCATATGCAACACCTATGCAATTTAAATGTGCATGGATGCGTTAATCTGGAAAAGTTCTTGACGGCGTTCAAAGGGAGTACCATTTTCATGTTCAGGAGGTCAAGAAGCATCATTCCTCAGATTTTGAACGAAATCGGAGGGGTCCGCCGAACGTGCATACTGCATATGCAACACCTATGCAATTTGAATGTGCATTGATGCGCATATCTGGAAAATTTCTCGACGGCGTTCAAAGGGAGTACCATTTTCATGTTCAGGAGATCAAGGAGCATCATTCCTGAGATTTTGAACGAAATCGGAGGGGTCCGCCGAACGTGCATATGCATCACCTATGCAATTTGAATGTGCATGGATGCGTATATCACGAAAAGTTCTTGACGGCGTTCAAAGGGAGTACTATTTTCATGTTCAGGAGGTCAAGGAGCATCATTCCTGAGATTTTGAACGAAATCGGAGGGGTCCGCCGAACGTGCATATGCAACACCTATGCAATTTGAATGTGCATGGATGCGTATATCTGGAAAAGTTCTTGACGGCGTTCAAAGGGAGTACCATTTTCATGTTCAGGAGGTCAAGGAGCATCATTCCTGAGATTTTGAACGAAATCGGAGGGGTCCGCCGAACGTGCATATGCATCACCTATGCAATTTGAATGTGCATTGATGCGCATATCTGGAAACATTATTGACGGCGTTCAAAGGGAGTATCATTTTCATGTTCAGGAGATCAAGGAGCATCATTCCTGAGATTTTGAACGAAATCGGAGGGGTCCGCCGAACGTGCATATGCATCACCTATGCAATTTGAATGTGCATGGATGCGTATATCTGGAAAAGTTCTTGACGGCGTTCAAAGGGAGTACTATTTTCATGTTCAGGAGGTCAAGGAGCATCATTCCTGAGATTTTGAACGAAATCGGAGGGGTCCGCCGAACGTGCATATGCAACACCTATGCAATTTGAATGTGCATGGATGCGTATATCTGGAAAAGTTCTTGACGGCGTTCAAAGGGAGTGCCATTTTCATGTTCAGGAGGTCAAGGAGCATCATTCCTGAGATTTTGAACGGAATCGGAGGGGTCCGCCGAACGAGCATATGCAACACCTATGCAATTTGAATGTGCATGGATGCGTATATCTGGAAAAAGTTCTTGACGGCGTTCAAAGGGAGTGCCATTTTCATGTTCAGGAGGTCAAGGAGCATCATTCCTGAGATTTTGAACGAAATCGGAGGGGTCCGCCGAACGTGCATATGCAACACCTATGCAATTTGAATATGCATGGATGCGTATACCTCGAAAAGTTCTTGACGGCGTTCAAAGGGAGTGCCATTTTCATGTTCAGGAGGACAAGGAGCATCATTCCTGAGATTTTGAACGGAATCGGAGGGGTCCGCCGAACGTGCATATGCAACACCTATGCAATTTGAATGTGCATGGATGCGTATATCTGGAAAAGTTCTTGACGGCGTTCAAAGGGAGTACCATTTTCATGTTCAAGAGGTCAAGGAGCATCATTCCTGAGATTTTGAACGAAATCGGAGGGGTCCGCCGAACGTGCATACTGCAATACTGCATATGCAACACCTATGCAATTTGAATGTGCATTGATGCGCATATCTGGAAAATTTCTTGACGGCGTTCAAAGGGAGTACCATTTTCATGTTCAGGAGATCAAGGAGCATCATTCCTGAGATTTTGAACGAAATCGGAGGGGTCCGACGAACGTGCATATGCATCACCTATGCAATTTGAATGTGCATGGATGCGTATATCACGAAAAGTTCTTGACGGCGTTCAAAGGGAGTACTATTTTCATGTTCAGGAGGTCAAGGAGCATCATTCCTGAGATTTTGAACGAAATCGGAGGGGTCCGCCGAACGAGCATATGCAACACCTATGCAATTTGAATATGCATGGATGCGTATATCTGAAAAAGTTCTTGACGGCGTTCAAAGGGAGTGCCATTTTCATGTTCAGGAGGTCAAGGAGCATCATTCCTGAGATTTTGAACGGAATCGGAGGGGTCCGCCGAACGTGCATATGCAACACCTATGCAATTTGAATGTGCATTGATTCGTATATCTGGAAAAGTTCTTGACGGCGTTCAAAGGGAGTACCATTTTCATGTTCAGGAGATCAAGGAGCATCATTCCTGAGATTTTGAACGAAATCGGAGGGGTCCGCCGAACGTGCATATGCATCACCTATGCAATTTGAATGTGCATGGATGCGTATATCTGGAAAAGTTCTTGACGGCGTTCAAAGGGAGTACTATTTTCATGTTCAGGAGGCCAAGGAGCATCATTCCTGAGATTTTGAACGAAATCGGAGGGGTCCGCCGAACGTGCATATGCATCACCTATGCAATTTGAATGTGCATGGATGCGTATATCTGGAAAAGTTCTTGACGGCGTTCAAAGGGAGTGCCATTTTCATGTTCAGGAGGTCAAGGAGCATCATTCCTGAGATTTTGAACGGAATCGGAGGGTCCGCCGAACGAGCATATGCAACACCTATGCAATTTGAATGTGCATGGATGCGTATATCTGGAAAAGTTCTTGACGGCGTTCAAAGGGAGTGCCATTTTCATGTTCAGGAGGTCAAGGAGCATCATTCCTGAGATTTTGAACGAAATCGGAGGGGTCCGCCGAACGTCCATATGCAACACCTATGTAATTTGAATGTACATGGATGCGTATATCTGGAAAAGTTCTTGACGGCGTTCAAAGGGAGTACCATTTTCATGTTCAGGAGGTCAAGGAGCATCATTCCTGAGATTTTGAACGGAATCGGAGGGTCCGCCGAACGAGCATATGCAACACCTATGCAATTTGAATGTGCATGGATGCGTATATCTGGAAAAGTTCTTGACGGCGTTCAAAGGGAGTGCCATTTTCATGTTCAGAAGGTCAAGGAGCATCATTCCTGAGATTTTGAACGAAATCGGAGGGGTCCGCCGAACGTCCATATGCAACACCTATGTAATTTGAATGTACATGGATGCGTATATCTGGAAAAGTTCTTGACGGCGTTCAAAGGGAGTACCATTTTCATGTTCAGAAGGTCAAGGAGCATCATTCCTGAGATTTTGAACGATATCGGAGGGGTCCGACCATGTCCGACAAATTTGCTTTATGTGTGGCAAATTCGAATATCCCTTGTATTTAACTGTTAGCTGTATGAAAGAGGTTTTGACGCTTTTTTTTACATTTTGGTACAGCAACGGCCCTTGGATTTCAGTATATTGTCTTTGTAGGAGGAAGTGCGAATGTCCATCATAAATATAAAGCTGTCACGTGTCAAATAGCGCCAAAAGGTGAGAAAAGGTACATGACCTTGAACGACCTTGAACTTTAGATGCTCATACTGAGAAAACTATGGGACGGCGTTAAGTACAAAATAGTTTTTTGGGATCAGCGCTTATGTTTACATCAACTCAGGAGTTTTTGAAAAATTTGGAGGGGTCCGATTTTTCCAATAAGGGTTACGGTCCAGAATATGTTAGCAGTAATACAAATGTGAATATTTTGAGAACCACTTGACGGCGTGAAATAAAAACATGATTTTCGCAATCAGGAGCTCAAAATCTATAAGCTGTGTAATTTTGAGCCAAATCTGAGGGGTCCGCGAATGTGCACGCGAATCTGAATGTGAATATAATGCAACTTTATGCACGTGCCAACAACAGTCTTTTTTTTTTTTGAAGGTCGACTCCGCTCGCGCAACTTTTGACTGACCCTCACTGCTACCATATTGCTTCCATATTATGCTGTGGAAAGCTTTACTTCACCAAGTGGCTAAAAACCTCCACCCCAAGGTATATTTTCTTAGCAATTTTTCTGACGTTTTGGGGGGCCAAGCAGGCAACTTTAGGCCTTTGGGGGGGCATGGCCCCGTGCCCCCCCCCCCCTCCCCTTGGATCCGCCAGTGGACAGGTCGCACCCGACTCGTGCCAGCGGCAGACGGCTGCAGTCTGCGCCACACCTAACGCTGTCAGCCTTCAGTCGAGAATGAGTCACACATCATTCGTCGACTATCTTTAATCGTGATAAGACGGAGAATGTGTGTACCTCCTGTCTATAATGCAAAGCTATCGGGACCTATGTGGATTACAGAGATAACTCGAAGTCAGGGTATACTGAACTCGAAGTAGCCTGAGAGGCTTGAAAGGAGATTTCAACTTCCAACTTGCGTTATCATTGTTTGGCGCGAAGTCTAAAAAGCGACACAAATGGAGACGTAAAACAGTAGAATCCCCCGACCGTGTTTGCCAAGCTAAACATATCACACATCGGTAAACGTATACGGCTGTAACAGATACGCACATGTCCCTACTACCCTGAACTAGAGCAAACACTGCAAACTGAAAAGACATAAAAACATAATGAATAAGTCACCCACACGAGCACCAAACCATATTGAGGCATTCAGACCGGGTTCAAGTGGCGCCACACTTTATGTTATATACTGCACTTGGGTCCGGTCTCGATGCTCGAGCATGGATGAGGAATACCTAATCCATGGCTCGAGTGAGCCTCTCTAAACTTACCTCTCATCCCGGGCCGGCCCGGGTCCGGCTCACTCACACACACCAGTGAGAGGAACCGGCGCGTGTCGAGTGACCCCCGTTCTCTGTTTAACATTCCGGTCTTACTCGAGCGCCCTCTGGGGTATTCCCCGGGTCACTCTCGTTGAACGAAAATACACAGCCACCCGGCCGGCGGCCCGCAGCGCGGCGCGGCGGCGCTGGCGAGCGTCTGTGCATGCACGGGTGCGGTGCGGGCCGGGGGAGGGGGAGGGGGAGGGGGAGGGTTAGATGACGCCATCGGTGGTGCTACGGTCAGGCCACGCGCTCGGTTGGCCTTGAGATACTGTGACAAAAAGCGACGGCCGAGGCTTCTGCTGATAGCTTGGTGTGCCGGCTGCTCGCACAAAGAACGTTTTCAGGAGCCAAGGCGGACGCATTATTTCAATTCACAAGCGGTCAGCGGAGAGTCTGAAAAGAGAAACTATTGAAATGATGCCGTTCAGCCGGGCAAACGCGTTAACAGAAGTCGTCTGAGGCCTAATGAGAGTTTCACACGAAAACCGACCGTACCTATAGGTATATAATTATCTATTGTTGTGCCTAGCTCAATCCCCTTCAACACTCTCAGTGTAGGTACTGAAATGCTGAAAAGTCTGCGATTCGTTCCAAACCAAACACCACAGCTCCTAATAAACCACCGGCGGCAGATTGACCTCGGGGTGTTTTTTCAACTTTTCTCCGGCCGCGGAGAATTTCCTACCCGGGATTGGGTTACAGATTGGCTGTTAGTCCGCGGCACCAGAGATGGTATACGCTCCCGGCGCCGTCTCATAAAACACCGAGCTCCCAATAAGGAGCCCGATATGACGCCCACAGCAGCAACAAAGTCAATATCTCAAGATTCGAGGCGAAAGTTATGGCGCTCCTTGCAGGAATAACACTGATATTAGAATTTTGACCTTTGGGTCAACGGAAAAGACTAAACCAAAGCAAAGTGTAATAGATACCTAATGGCCAAAGGTAGTGGAGTGGGGACTGGGGTAATACTGGATGCATTCGTTCAGTAAAAAGGCAAGATTCTGATCAAACCATTTTTAAAAATGAGTGAATTCAGTGCTGGCAATATTGAATGGTATGCGAGAGAGTCTACTTACTTGCAATAGCAGGTAGGTACCGAACTATATGACGTACGTACGTGCCTATGTAGACGACACCCTCATGACCATCTCAAATCATTAGACGAGAGATTTTATAACCACAAAAGACAGTGTCTCTGCGTTCCGGTAGCATCATAGAAGCAATCAGAATCAGAGTAATCATAAAAACGGATACCAATTTGGAGAGTAATATGGAGGCGAACCTATCACGGGCCTGCCTGTTGCACGTTTAGTTGATTGTCAATCGTCGCTAAATCGATCGTGTTTTATAGCGTCTTTCGAAAACATACCTATGTAATCATTCGGAATGCTTGATTACGGATGTCGTCTATGCATTCATCGTAGTTGTTTGTCTACCTGAGGTATCAATGAAATTTTCGAACTCTATTCCTGAGCCTTTCTTGAATCTCACGTTTTCGTATATCTTACCGTAACGTTTTACAGTTATTTTTATATTTTGCGACGTTTACTGTTGGGTACATGCTGCTCTACGTTGATCACCCGTCACATCATTCTTGCGAGTTTGCGACCATGAGAGATATCGTCCATGCAAATGCATACAGCTGACAGTTCACCAGTACATTGACGTGACTTCGCATGCCTAGGAGTACGTTGCTTACGACGATTTTAGAAGACAATCAGGTAGCATTTTATACAAATTTATTTGCTCCTAAATGCAGATAATCATTCCACAGCACATCATGACAGGAAATCATAGGCGAAAGGTTTTCTGTATAACCTTACATAGAGTAAGTGTGAAGGACCGCAAACTTGATCACGGTAAAGACTAACAGCACCTTTGATAATTCACTTCTGTCCAGTGCTAACAAGTCTTGGACGGTCCGTAAACATTCCAATACGCCAGCGACATCTATTCACGTGATACTAGCGCCACCTACGCAAGTCACTGGTGCCGCGCCACTGGCCTTTAGCAGCGCCACGGCTCGAGCTCCGTTCCAAAGCACTGGCCAGGGGGCACTGTAGAGTCGCGGCCAGCGCAGGCAGATAGCGGTTAGAACGCACACGACGGGAGGACCGGATGAAAGGTGAATGGTACGCCGCGTCCAGCCTAGGCGGTCTTTTCCGACTTGATATCTGAAAAGAAACGGGAAAGTGTTAGACGGTTATCGATAGTCATTGGCCAGGGAATGGATAAACGAACACTAGGCGAGGCTAAAGTCACTAATTGACAGCTCACAGACGTCATATAAAAATCCTTGTCTTTCAAAATCGTAAAATGAAACAACCCCTTCCTCGACAAACAACGATTACGACTCACAAATATTGTATTTGATTAAGTTTCGTTCAACGCGTGTCATTCTGCCTACATATACGCTTTGTATCGGAATGTAATCATGAACCCTGTCGATCGAACCATAAAATGCCCCATTCCCTGCATATGCCTTACCATCCGCGGTGGGCAGAGAGTTTTTCTCCACGGTATCGGCGTGCTTCAGCTTGTTGGCGTCGAAGTTCTCGATTCCGTCCAGATGCGACTGGAGCTTCTTCTCCTGCTGAATCTCTGCGGAGAAATGTAAAAAAGCTGTCAGTCTTAGCTTCCAACCATTAGTAAACGCACGACACGTTGTCTTTAGCAACGGTGGTTCCGTAGCCGTACCCCGTATAGGTACTAATACGGATACGTCGGCATTGTTTTATCCGTCATCGAAGTTACGTGTCATCTATTCTGGAATTAATGACGCCACACAATGCCCGTGGATCACCGGGCGCCCCACAACGGCGCCGGGGAACCGACCTTCGGGACTGGGCAGGTGGGTCTTCTCCTCGGGGGTGACGTTCTTCATCGAGTCCTTGTTGAAGTGCTCCACACCCGTCAGCAGGCTCTGGTGCGTCTTCTCCTGCTGCACATCTGTCAGAGAGAAATGCAGACGGCCACAAGCGGTCAGGCTCAGCTAGGCGATAGGCGCTCTGGGGTGGCGGGCAGAGCCATGTAGCAGTATGCAAAATTGGAGCGGGTAGGTATTGGCGGGGCAGGTGTGCAATGGGCATGCAGGGACCATGCGATATGGCGGGAATTGATAATCACTTATTTATAGAACAATTTGCACGGTTTGCTCAGACAAACAAAAAGACGGACAAAAGGACTTATGCTCAGCTCAGATCGGGGGTTTGAGGAGATACCTGAGAAGGTATGATTACAACAGATGACATTTATACGTTCTTGTCGCTCATCGTTTAACTGGCCCAGCATCCATCGTCAGAACTCAGCCATAGACCACACTCGAGGTATAACGGTAAACGGATAAATAAATGCTGGCGGTAGACCTACAAAAATGGTAACGATAATGTTTTGTAGTTACTTCTAACACGTTCCTGAGATTAAAAATACAAAACAAGACAAGTGAAAACGCCACGGAATGAAACCAAAATTAGACGTCTCACGCTGAACCAAACTCGTGCGTCTTTAAAACGGCATGATTTCGTCGTCTATACAGTGACGTCAAGCAATTGAGTCCTGTTCTCCCCAACCCTTCTCTGTCGGTTCCTGGAGGTCACACGACTTCCGCCTGCCGGAGAGAGCGCCGGAGAGTCTGGCGGCCGGAGAGCCGGAGAGCGGGCCGGGCCCAGTGCGGTGGGGCGTGGAACGCGGCCCGCTCGCCGCGGCTTCTATGGCTTCGGCCCGACACTACCATATAAGGAGTGACTGGGTCGCCGGCCGGGCGGCCCAGGGGTCGGTCGGCCCGGGATGCGGCGGCTGAGTCGTGGCGGCCGGCGGGAGGTCGGCTGGCACGCGACCCGCGTACAGGCTGACCGGCAGAGTGACTGTCAGACTGACCCGAGCACAGACTGACTGGAAGACTTGACTGGCAGACTGATCGGCAGACTGATCGGCAGACTGATCGGCAGACTGACCAACAGACTCATCCGAGCAGACTGACTGGTAGGCCCAGGCCCAACCACGACAGTATGCAACGCGTTTGTCTACCGTCTACTCGTCTGTCTCGGACAGACCAGCAGACACAACGGTAAACACAGCCGCAGACACACCGGCAGACACAACGGCAGACACACAAGCAGACTGAGCGGTAGACAGGATCGCGCACATAGCAGACCGGAAGACAGACCCTCGAACCGACAGACCTGCTGACCCACGAGAGAACAACCAGGAAACTGAATGACTGACTAGCAAACTGAATAAATGGCTGACCGATTGGCTGAAAGATCCCAATGCCTAGCATCATGACCGACCGTCTACCGACAAGCGACAGACACTTCGATTACATGATCGAGATAAAACATTCCGGGTTATAATGCTTATCAAACTGCTACCACGAAACAAAATATGTGTATGTGCTAATGGGAAGAACCAACATCTAATCAGATTGCAGTACAACGTCTCCCTATGTAAACGTTCTTCCTGCTCCCCGAACCGGAAACGTTCCACTTCCTTTCATCTAACCATCTCCAAATCTGGTTATCGAAGACGGAGGACCTCACAGCACGACCAGAGCCGGGAGCGTCTCGCGTGCGCCGTATTCGGCGACCGGCAGGTTGTATGCACAGCGGGACGGGATGCAAATGACGCATGTAAGACGGTACCGACGGCCCAAACATGGCAGTGCCGGCGGACCGTCAGCGCACGGCTGACGTCCTCGCCCGCGGCTCGGGGACACAGATGGGGAGGGGCCGGGGCACACAGAGGGCGGAGATGGGTGACTCACCGGGTCTGTGCTAAACAGCCAGTGGCCAGCGGCATAATCCTTATCGGTGTGTGTGGGTGAGTGGTGTTTGTTTGTTTGTTTATTCAGTATATTGCCAACCGGATAAGGCCTCCCACTAATAGGCAAAGTCATCCGTATAAAACAATAAATATAAGTCGTAAACAGCCAACAGGATATTACACCGCACGCATGATCACACTTTTCATCACCACGGACCTACTGTCATGAAAAAGGTCAACATGGGGACATCGAGCTATAAAATCATTGGCAAGTCGGGGCAGTCGGCAAAACATCCCGTTCTTGACCGAATTTACCCTGGCGACAGGTTCGAAGAAGCTGGCCCGGTAGCGAGCAGTTCTTGATGGCACACGAATGGAAAAACAACTTAAAAGGTACATGGAGTCACATCTACTTCTAATAATACTATATAACAGAGTAATGTCATGCTGTAGCCTGCGAGATGCGAGTGATGGCAGCTTAAACAGCGCTAGCAGTCCGTCATATGAGAGGTCAGACGACATCCTTCTGTTCGCAGTGCGGTGAACAAGCCATAACAGGAGCTTATGTTGTACGCGCTCTATCCTGTCCAGATGTGTTTTTGCCGCGCCTGACCAGATCTGGGATCCAAATTCTAAGACAGAACGGACGTTAGCAAAGTATGCGGCCATGACGGCCCCTTCATTCAACTGCCCATTCTTTCCATGACAAAACTGAAACGATCGCATGAGCACACCCAAAGCACGGCGAGCCTTAGAAACGATGAAATCGACGTGTGCGTTGAAGGTCAGTTTGCTGTCTAAAAGCACACCAAGGTCGCGCATTGTGTCTACTTTTTCTAAAACTGTTCCATCGACGGTGTATACATATCGCACAGGGTTTCGTTTAAGCGTGACCGACATGGTTTTGCACTTTGATGCATTGAGAGACAGTTTCCATGTTTCGGCCCAATCTGAGACACGGTTCAGGTCATCCTGGAGAAGGATGCAGTCGTTGTGCGACCGCACATGTCTAAACAGCTTTAAGTCGTCAGCATACATGAGTGAATGGGATTCGATGACAGATGGTAAGTCATTAACGTATAAGCTAAAAAGTAGCGGGGATAAAATGCCGCCTTCAGGGGTGCCAGAGATAACAGATGTCCATTCTGACGTTTTCCCATTCAGAACTACACGCTGTGTGCGGTCGGAGAGGTACAGACGAGCCAGGCTAAGGTATGTCCGCTAATTTGGAAAGAATTTTGAAGTTTGTGTACCAGTAGCCTGTGGTTAACGCTTTGAAATGCTGCCGAAAAATCAGTGTATATCACGTCCGTCTGGCACCCCTCCGACATGGACAGCCACGCGTGATGCAGATAGACCGCGAGATTTGTGGTACACGAGCGCCCAGATAGAAATCCATGCTGAGCATCAGACAGGGTGGGTCGCACATGGCTCATCAATACATCACACGCTACTTTCTCCAGAACACGACCGAAAAGAGGCAGCAATGAGATGGACCTGTAGTTCTTGGGATCTGCACGATTGCCACTCTTAAAAATCGGGACGACGTTGGCCTGTTTCCATTTGGAAGGAACAACACCCTGATCAAATGACAGCTGACATAGAATGTGCAGTGGGATCACGTGTTCAAATGTTGAGCCGGCAGAGACTGTCAGCGTTCGTTAGAGGCTGGCCACATCCACAGCGGGCGGATGTGGGGGTCCGGGTATGGGTGTGTTATGATGGACATGATAAAAGTGTTGAACGTCTGCCATCCAGGCAGGTATCTGATATACTCTCCGGTCTCCACAACAAGCTCACAGGGGCTTGGGTTTTACACGATCGATGACTTATGTTTCAGGACGGTCGTGTTCCGAAGAAGTTAATAACATGCACTTATCATACGCACGATAAATCATCATGAACACTGCGATTATGTACAATCGATACCGGTCGGAATACTTTTAGCATATGGGATAAACACGATCCATCTAACCCCGCCTTAGTTATAGTCGGACAATCACCAAAGAAGCAGAGAGGGAAAAGCTCGGAATTCATATGTCTAAGGAAAGCCGAGGGAAAAATAAGCCAAGAATAAGCTATGCTCGTCTCTGAGGCATTACCGTCGGGAGAGGGGAGGCGGTTCTTCTCCTGGGTCTCCGTCTTCTTCAGCTGCTCGGAATCGAACTTCTCGACGCCCTCGAGCAGGGCGTTATGCGTCTTCTCCTGCTGCACATCTGCAATGGAGGCGGCAGGGCGGCAGGCGGTCAGCCCAGAAGCAGTAGAACCATGCAGCCTGGGCGAGCGCTGCAGAAGCATGGTAGCGGGGGATAGCCGAGTTCGGCCTGTGGTAGCGGGTTAGCGGGGCGGGAGATGGCAGCAATTTGGGGAACTAGCGCCGGAATGGTAATAACGCTATACCTACTAATAGCGCCTGAGCCAAAGTTCAGGATTTCAGCAACTCCTTTTCCAGCCGTGTTTCATTCCCATCCTCCCTAGCCCGCAGTAACCAGGCCTAGCTGAGCCGTGCGCTTTTTTCACAAGGCACTCTCAAATCCAGGTATCGTTCGCAGTTTGCCTTCATAAGTCAACTCCGCGTGTCTGGCATTTATGTCAGACTTGAGCCTCACGTCATTGCTATCACGTCTGTCGGTGAACCGAGCAGGACATGACAACGGGCTGATGAAACCAAGAGTGCACAGTGCACACTGTACAAAATGCACTTTGCAGAAGCACTCTGAGAGCTAAACGGTTACCGCATAGCCACTGTTAGCACCGGCGGCTGCAGGCCGGGCCGCCCGGGACCACCGAGCGGGCCATGTGGCGGCCGGCCGACCACGTGGCGCTCGGGGCTATGCCGGCACTGAGCTGGCTCATTGTAAGCGGCCCCGTGATTGGCTGTGTGGGCTCCTGCCCTCGGGGCGCCGGCGAGGTGACCTCGGGTCGGCGCACGGGGCTCGAGGGGAGTTCGGTCTTGATGCTCGGCGGGGAAGTGCTTGTGCGTTGGATGTGGTGCGCTGGCTGTGGTGTGGTGGTGGTGCACAATACAGCAAGTGAAATATCTTAACTGGTGTGGAGAGGAGCTGGACCAGTGGAAAAGGGACGGAACAGTGAACAGCAGCGAGTCTTCTCAGCGTGCGAGTAGCCGATCATTTCCTTCCATCCGGGACTCATAACACGGCCTCTTCCGGGGTGTGTGAGGGAGGCGGCCACAGTGTCTCGCCATCGAGTCACTGAGCTTAAACTCGTTTCCCGGGTCTTGCCATCGAGGCTCGGGTGCGGGGTCTCCGCTCAGACAGGGGTGCGACCAGTCGGCTCCGGCTAGCCTTGCCATCGAGGCGCCGGAGTATCGGTTGATCTGTCCGATTACAGTGGTCTCGCCATCGAGAGGCTGGAATCGGCAGCGGCTGGCGTCTTCCTCACCATCCTTATCTACCCATCGCTCTCCTACAGTCCTTGTTTATAATCCGGCTAAATAAGTGTCGTTGGCGTGTGAAATACCAGAGGACACGTGGCGACATTTCTGGTCCTCCGCGGGCCGGATTGCGACCCAGTGAGCTGAACAGGAGAAGATGGGGATAGAAAAAGAAGAGGCAAAGGATGTCAAACGGCCCGATCCCACTGCAGATGGAGCTTTCAAGGATGTTAGAGATCAAGAGCTTGCTGATCTGCGACGACTGCGTGGTATCAAGAGGGCTGTCGTGACGAGGGTGTCCAAGGTGTTAGAGGCAGAGATAGCAAGACAGCGGAACCGCGATCGCATCCAGGAGGTAAACGGAAGGCTGAAAGAAGCTTTTTCTGATTTGAGAAAAGCTCATCAGGAGTATGAAAGCAAACTCAATGACGCAGAACTGGACGAAGCTCAGGGATACGCTGATAATCTTGAAGAAGAAGAGTCGGCTATTCAAGGGAAGATCCAGGAGTATCTTCAGGGGCTGGATGAAGCCAAGTCATCAGCTGCCACCTCCCGTCACGCTCGAAGTCGTGCCAGGTCACACACGTCGGCAGAGACGGCCGCCTCAGTCCGGTCACGAGAAGCGGCAGTTGAGTTGGATGATGCCGACTGCCAGGTGAACGATGTTAGAGCACAGCTCGAGGAGGCACGTCGTATCAGAAAAGAGCGCTTGGAGAAAGAAATGGCGCGATTGGAAGCAGAGAAGTTACGACAGCAAGAACAATGGAACTTAGAAGAACGTGACGATGCACTGGAACTAAAGAAAGCAGAAAGGGCTAGAGCCAGGGCGGCTCGAAAGCTACATATGTACCGCGCTGCGGAAGATGAACTTAATTGGGACCGTCGACATGACTTCGATGACACCGCCATCAAGGACAGCAAAGGGTCTGCTGAATGTACGGGGTTGGATCAAGCCACCGAAACACCAAATTGCCGGGACGCGCCCGACAATGTGGTTGACTCAAGATCACAAGAACAGAACGACGGACCCAAGGCAGCACCGGAAGTAGATGGTTCATCTTTGAACCCAAAGAACTGGACATCAAACAACAAAGGTCAAGAGAAGCCTGGGCATCCACCTCATGGGATGTCAGCAGCTTTCTCGAACAGTGTTCCGCGTCTCAGCTTGCCGCGGTTCACGGGAGATCCAAGTGAGTGGCCGCGTTGGATCAGCCTCTTCAGAGCACTGGTTCACGATCAGGCGTCTCTCTCTGACACGGAGCGGATGGCGCATCTACAACAAGCAGTAGATGGAGTTGCCCATCAAGCCATCGAGGGATTCTTGTTCGATGGCAAGATGTATCACCAAGCGTTGGCAAGGCTGCACGAGCGTTTCGGTCGAGAAGGCGACATCAGTCAAGCATATCTCAGCTCCATGTTTGCAACTCCAGCTCCTTCAATCAACAACATCGCCTCAGTGGAGAGGTTCAGTTCAGCTGTTAGCAACACTGTGCTGACGCTGCGCGCTCTGAACCACTACAATGATCTGAGAGCCATCGAGAACCTGCGTCGAGTAGTATTGAAGCTTCCTGCGGAGTTGTCCTACCAGTGGGGACGAGAAGTGCATCAGATGCATCCCAAGCAGCCCGATCTGGAGATCTTCAGCAAGTGGCTGGAGACAGAGACTGCCATCTTGAGAAACTCAGCCAACCACAACCGCGATCCAGAAAGGAAAAGGCCATCCGCGAGTGCACGGGAGACCTCGGCGCGACGAACAACTCTGACTACGTCGGCTACGTCTTCCCAGACGGAAAACAACCGACGTCGCTGGTTCTGTGTCCTGTGCAAGGAACAGCACAAGCTTCAGGATTGCACGGAGTTCAAGTCGAAGACGGTGGAGGAGAGGCTGGTCGTAGTGAGCAAGGAACGACTGTGTTGGGGCTGCCTGAACAAGGGTCACTTCATGAGGGATTGCCGCTCTGCAAGACGATGCAACTTGAATGGATGTAATGCATCTCATCACCGACTCATACATGTGGACAGAAGCGCCGCTTGTAATGAAGAAAGCCAAACAGAACCAAAAACAGTGGCACGAGAAGGAAGTCGCATCGTCGGCACGGCTCTCACAGAGACGACAGACACACTGCTGCAGTTGGTGCCGGTGCGGATTCACGGCCCAAACGGGGAGAGAGACGTAGTAGCACTGCTGGACCCGGGAGCGCAGACATCGCTCTGCTGTGAAGATGTCTTGGAAGACGTTGGGGTCCCTGGAGTCCGAGAGAATCTGCAGCTACAGAACATCGAAGGAAGCGGTACCAGACAGTCGTCTCTTCGAGTTCAGCTGACGGTCAGTCCTCTGAGCACAGCGACCAGCAGAAATCGAATCGGCGTGCCCGAGGTGTGGTCTGTGCCAAGGTTGAACGTGGCCCCACCCAGCATGAGTAGCAAGCAGCTTCGCAGCTGGAAGCACTTGCAGGACCTGGACCTACAGCAGTACAACGGCGCACACGTCGAGCTCCTACTTGGTGCCAACATTCTGGAAGCTGTGCTGCAGCGAGAGGTCAGGGTGGGAGGCCCCGGAATGCCCGTCGCTATCCGGACAGACTTTGGCTGGACCCTGACGGGATCGATATCCACCCTGATTCCAAGCACAATGCGGCAAGTCATGTTCGTGCGTCAACGTGCTCCCGAAGACGCTCTGGAGGGTCTGCAAGAGTTGGTCCAAGACTGGTGGACGACCGAGGCCTTCGGCACCATGATCAACAGCTCTGATGCACGATCTCAAGAAGATCTCAGAGCTATGCGAATCTTGGATCAGCAGACCAGGAAGGTGGGGGACAGATATGAAGCTGGACTTCTGTGGGGTGAAGACGAACCGATGTTACCGGACAACTGGAACCAAGCGTACCGACGTCTCCAGTCCATTGAGAGGAAACTCGACAAGCAGCCAGAACTGGCCACAAGGTACCAAGCCATCATCGACGGATATGTGAAGGATGGTCACGCAAGGAAGCTTTCAGCAGAAGAAGCGGACGAACCGAAGGAGAAGCGTTGGTATCTGCCACACCACGCAGTAGTGAATCCGAACAAGCCAGGGAAGCTGAGAATCGTTTTTGACGCTGCGGCAACATACCAAGGTGTATCACTGAACTCGAAGCTCATCACAGGTCCAGATCTACTACAAAGCCTTCCTGGGGTGATCATGCGCTTCAGGGAAGGTGTGATCGCTGTGACCGCGGACATCAAGCAGATGTATCATCAGGTGAGGATCCGGACAGAAGACCAGCCTGCATCGAGCTTTCTATGGCGAGATATGGAGCGACACCGCAAGCCTGACGTCTATCAGATGGAGGTGGTCATCTTTGGCGCGAAGTCATCACCGGCAACGGCCAACTACGTGCTGAGAAAAGCACTTCTGGACCATGGAGCGGAGACAGACAAGATTCTCAGCAGAAGTCCCGAGCAACTGGCAAAGTCGTTCTACATGGACGATTGCCTGTTCTCTTGCATGACGGAAGACGCCGCCAAACAGCTGTACGCTGACGTGAAGGAGGCACTGGAGAGAGGAGGTTTTCACCTCACGAAGTGGAGAAGCAGTTCCCCCGCTGTGCTGAAAGGCGTTCCAGAGAGTGAGAAAGCCAGCGCCTCTGCGAGCCTATGTCTCAGGAGCACGCACACCGCTGAAAAGACGCTGGGCATCGCATGGGAGGAAGACGAGGACACATTGGGGTTTCGTCTCCAAGCCAAAGAAGTGAGTGCAACCAAGCGTGGTGTGCTCAGCAAAGTGTCAACAATTTTTGACCCTCTGGGGATTGCTGCTCCTGTTACCGTGAGAGCAAAGATGATGATGCAGCGACTCTGGTGGAAACATCTGGAGTGGGACGAGCCACTACCCGAACCTGAGCTGAGCCAATGGTTGGAGTGGCTGAGTGAAGCAGAGAAGCTGAACGAAGTCGTGATGCAACGCTGCGTGAACCCCAGCGGCCCAGGGACACTGCGACGCCAACTTCATGTGTTCTGCGATGCGTCAGAGAGTGCGTTCGGCGCTGTGGCATACTGGAGGACAACTTCGAGCGATGGGTTACACCACTGTCGCTTCCTGATCGGCAAGTGCCGAGTCGCTCCACTGAAGCGACTATCAATTGTCCGTCTGGAGCTGCAAGCAGCCGTTCTTGGAGCGCGTCTGGTGGCTACCGTTCTCGGGGAGATCACTCAGCCGCCGGATGACATCTTCTGCTGGACGGACAGCAAGGTCGTTCAGCAGTACCTTGGTAATGAAACCCGACGGTTCAAGACCTTCGTGGCTAACCGACTGGCTGAGATTCACGAGCTGACCCACAACGCGTGCTGGCTCCACGTTCCTGGGAAGCTCAACCCCGCTGACGACTGTTCCAGAGGGGTTTCGGTGCTCATGCTCAGTCAGGACGGCAGGTGGCTGACGGGTCCCACCTTCTTGAGGGAGGACGTCAGCCAGTGGCCACCTCAAGAGGAGCTAGCCCAGCTGGCACAGGATGAAGAGATGCGGGACGCGCTGGTATTCACGACTACCAAGTGCACATCAGAGGAACCGATTCCAGCGAGGTTTTCATCCTGGGGGAAGTTCAAGCGAGTCGTTGGATGGATGATGCGCTTTACGCGCAACATGAAGGCGTGTCTTTCAGGACAGCTGCCGAAGGCCACCGGACCACTCTCACGTTCGGAACTGCAAGCAGCGGAGGTGTGGGTCGTTGCCAGGGAACAGGCGCAGTCCTACGCTGAAGAAGTACGCTGTCTGACGCAGCAACGGCCGCTGCCTACGTCCAGTTCTCTGCTTCCTCTGGCCCCGTTTCAGGACGAGGACGGCCTGATCAGAGTCGGGGGACGCATCGGCAAGGCATGCATCCCGGAGGAAGCCAAACACCCAATCATCCTTCCACGGCAAAGTGAGCTGGCTCGGCTTGTCATCAAGCACGAACACACTCGTCATGGTCATGCAGGAGCTGAGCACACGCTGAACTTGGTGCGCCAGAAGTACTGGATTCCGCAAGGACGCTCAGCCATCAAGGCGCAGCTTCGTGACTGCTCCTTCTGTCGCCGTCGCAGGGCCGCCCCTGTGCCACCGCGGATGGCCGATCTCCCTCGGGAGAGACTCGAAGCTGGACGGCCATTTCGAAACGCTGGTGTTGACTTCTTCGGGCCGCTGCATGTGAAAAGATTCAGGAAAACAGAGACCCGATACGGACTGTTGGTGACTTGTCTGGCGACGCGAGCTGTACATCTAGAAGTGGCCCACTCATTAGATACAGACAGTTGTATCATGGCCCTCAGAAGATTCTTTGCTCGCAGATCGCAGCCGGATGTCATCTTCTCAGACCGTGGGACAAACTTCGTCGGCAGCAACCGTGAGCTTCGTCAAGAGCTCCGAGGGGTTCTGGCGCAGATGCCAGAGAAACTGAGTTCCTACGAAATTGACTGGCGCTTCAATCCACCAGCCGCGAGCCACATGGGTGGGGTGTGGGAACGCATGGTCAGATCTGTGAAGACGTGCCTGCAAGTCGTAGTTGGCTCACAGGTATTGACGGACGAAGTCCTGCTGACTGTGTTCGCAGAGGTTGAACACATGGTGAACAGTCGGCCGCTTACCTACGTAAGCTCCGACCCAACTGACGCCGAGGCGCTAACACCCAATCACTTTCTGTTGGGTCACGCTTCTCATCATCTAGCGCCAGCTCTGACGAGAAACGGAGACTTGAGCAGTCGTCGGCGTTGGAGACAAGCTCAAGCAGTCGCTGAGCACGTGTGGCGGAGATGGACGCGAGAATACGTGCCGAACTTTGGCGCGCAGAAGCAAGTGGCACCGAGAAACCAGAAACCTACGTGTGGGGGATCTGGTTCTCATGACAGACACAAATATGCCCAGGGGGTCGTGGCCATTGGCTCGTATCACAAGAGTATTTCCTGGAGAAGACGGCATAGTGAGGTCCGCTGAGCTGAGAACCTCTGGCGGGAGAATCTACACCAGACCTGCGATCAAGCTATGCTTCCTAGAAGAGGACTGTCAGTGACCTTGGCGTCGGAATCAAATGACGCCCAGGTCAACTCGCCAACGAGAGGCCGAACCATCGACCCTTCCGTCTGCTCCCAGTGGCCTCGCCATCGAGGGGCTGGGAGAGACAACACATCGGCATCTCCGCAACCGTGAGATAAACCAGCGGGAATTACACGATCCTGACACAACGCTTTCAAGCGCTGGAGGACCAAGGGTCCTCTGAGTCTGGAGGCTCTCCAGAGTCTCTCCATCTCCAGCGCGGGAGGCATTAGCCTCCGCGAGCGCTGCAGCGGCCTCCGCGCAGGCGGCGGTGGCCTCCTCAGCCGACTCAGCACGGGCGGCGGCAACCTCCTCGGCTACACCAGCTCGGGCGGTAGCTTCCTCGGATGTGGCGGTTTCTGCTTGGGCGGCAGCGATTCGTCTAGCAGCGACGACGTCGTCAGTCGCCTTGGTAGCGTCGGTGGGGATATACCACTGATCCCCATCATTAATCGTTGCTCAACAAAGTTGAAGTGTTTTTTATTTCTTCTGTTTCATGTTATACTTGCTGGTGTTTCAAAAAATAGCATCGTATTTGTTGGAATGTGAAATGGTTTATATGTGTCAGCGACGCGATGTGTACGGCAGCACGCCGGTTACCTTTCGTGAGTGTTGCCCTGCAGTGCAACACGGTGCGGGGGGATGTTAGCACCGGCGGCTGCAGGCCGGGCCGCCCGGGACCACCGAGCGGGCCATGTGGCGGCCGGCCGACCACGTGGCGCTCGGGGCTATGCCGGCACTGAGCTGGCTCATTGTAAGCGGCCCCGTGATTGGCTGTGTGGGCTCCTGCCCTCGGGGCGCCGGCGAGGTGACCTCGGGTCGGCGCACGGGGCTCGAGGGGAGTTCGTTCTGGATGCTCGGCGGGGAAGTGCTCGCTGTGTGGGCGGAAGTGGTGCTCTGGCTGTGGTGTGGTGGTGGTGCACAATACAGCAAGTGAAATATCTTAACTGGTGTGGAGAGGAGCTGGACCAGTGGAAAAGGGACGAGACAGTGAACAGCAGCGAGTCTTCTCAGCGTGCGAGTAGCCGATCATTTCCTTCCATCCGGGACTCATAACACGGCCTCTTCCAGGGTGTGTGAGGGAGGCAGCCACAGTGTCTCGCCATCGAGTCACTGAGCTTAAACTCGTTCCCCGGGTCTTGCCATCGAGGCTCGGGTGCGGGGTCTCCGCTCAGACAGGGGTGCGACCAGTCGGCTCCGGCTAACCTTGCCATCGAGGCGCCGGAGTATCGGTTGATCTGTCCGATTACAGTGGTCTCGCCATCGAGAGGCTGGAATCGGGCAGCGGCTGGCGTCTTCCTCACCATCCTGATCTACCCATCGCTCTCCTACAGTCCTTGTCTATCATCCGGCTAAGTAAGTGTCGTTGGCGTGTGAAATACCAGAGGACACGTGGCGACACACTCCTTGAGACTGTGGTCAGCACCGTGATCG
The DNA here is from genome assembly GCF_019059575.1 of Amphibalanus amphitrite. Lineage (NCBI taxonomy): Eukaryota > Metazoa > Arthropoda > Thecostraca > Balanomorpha > Balanidae > Amphibalanus > Amphibalanus amphitrite. Next base: position 86,822 of record NW_024882033.1, read on the forward strand.
ACCTCGCCCCGGACCAGCTCAGGAAACGGCACACGTGAGCAGGGGCTGAAGGAGAGGGCTGGTTGAATATGGGTTAGATGTTGGGGACGCATAATCTGAGGTTGCCTTTCTGACATGTATGGGTAAACGGGTGTTTGCTGAAGCATCATGCTGAGAGTTGAAAGTTGTTAAGATGGACTCTTGTCGCCTCCAAACGTTGAAGGTGCATGTAAAATCGTTGCACCAACGTTTATCTAAGGAATGGCATTGGTGTGGGGCGAATGGCAGCCATGAGCCAACGCCAGTTTTTTCTTACTCTAGAATATATTTTTACACGCCAAGATGAAAACCCGGCGGTGGCCTCTAGCCCTCGCACGACCAGGCCATTTCTCATAACACGAACGACCAGGGGGGGGGGGGTTGTTACGACCCCCCCCTGGCGTTTCGAAACGGAAGGTCGTAGAGCTTAGCGGAAAAAAACAACGGATTGCTCTCAACGAGATCTCGCGATTGGTGGTATATTTTTTGGTCCTAGGTCAACATTTGACCTACTTTTGACCGGTCAAAGGTCAAATTTTCGGAAAAATAGACTTTTTTCAACTTTCGGCGGCGATTGCGGCAAAACGGTGGGAGATATCGACTTGAAACCTTCACTATCGTGTTCCTTGATCAATTCTCTATCGTTTGGTATGTATTTCGTTTCCCTAGCTCTAAAAATGGCGCGTTGGGAGCGCCGGAAGTCGGCAAGGTCACAGTCGGCGGCAGAAATTCGAAAAATCAAAATTTAAATTTTTGAAATCTAATTGTATTTTTGGATTTGGGAGGTCCATTTGCTTCCTATAGAAGCTAATATTGCTGCATATTCCCATCGAGGTGACAAGAATTAGCAAAATAGTGGTTCGGGCGCTTTTCAAAAATAGTACCGGACGCTGTTCCTCTTGTGACGTCATAGCTCCGTGACCTGACCTGACCCGGTCAAATTTCTTATACCATATGATAGCCAATACTTGCCCCAACATGCATGGGAAGTTTCATCACGATCCATCAACCGATGTCCGTACCACCGGCAGGAAACCTCGGGCGTTGGCACTCAGTTTGTGAAAATCCGGCCGGAGGCTGTACCTCTTATGACGTCATAACTCCGTGACCTGACATGACCCGATCAATTTTTTTCGGCAAAAGATGCGCAAAGGTTGCCCCAGAGGGTATTGAAAATTTCAGCCCGCTACGACAAGCCGTTTAGCGTGCACTTCGAAAAAACCTCAGGGGGGGGGGGGTTGATACAACCCCCCCCCCCCTAGGCGTTCTAGGGCTAGCTGCCCCTTTTACTATATTATTCGTAAAAGGTTCCATACTTCAGCTGTAGTGATACAATGGGTCTTTGTTCTGCAGGTGGGTACTGCTCGGATGTTCCGTGTTCATGTTCTGCTGCGGCCTTCCAATGTGCACCAGAGGCGGGCTGTATATTCTTACGGTGAGTTTTGTTCCAGTAGGATGACAATATAGGGCTGCTATTTGTGTAGTATTTATGTCTGCGAATATGTCCACGCTTGCAGTAATTTTTCCAATGCAGGGCACGCTATTACTTTGCCATGGATGGCAGGCAGGTGTGTTGAAGTGCACGGTCTGAATTACATTGGTTGATTTCATGACATATTGTGTAACTAAGAGATGTACAATGTACATGCAATTTTACTTCAAAATTTCACGCGATAACAATTCGTAATATTGTTTGTAGTCGTTTCTTGTGCAACTGAAGACCTCTCACCGCGTGACTCTCCATGCCTATTTTCCCAGCTGATGGACAACTACGCGGGCACGTTTTCTGCTCTGATCGTGGGCATGACGGAGGTGCTGGTGGTGGCGCACATCTACGGCGCCGACCGTCTGCTGGACAACATCCGCACCATGATCGGCCACTACCCGTTCCACTACAGCTGGTGGAAGTGGGCCTGGAAGGTCGTCTCGCCCACCATCGTCACAGTAAGCGCTCAGCTGCACACGCACAAAGGCAGATGATTATTTCAGTTGCGTAGCTTCTTGACGGTTCGCGACTTCCAGAATAATTATTTCAACTTTATTCATTCAACTACTCAAGCGCTGATATCAATAGTTATCAATAACAATAGTATCTGTCCCGTTTACAGCATCAAGAGCTCGTCTCGCCGAATACCTATCCCGCGAACATTACCTATCACTCGGTAAGCGCCTTGATTGGTAGGCAACCCGCAATGCCCGTTTGTCGTGCGTTGGCTAGGTACTGCAGCGGAGGTGGGAGCGGCGCAAAACGGTTTACCGTAGGATGCGCTGACAAGTGACATCAGTCAAGGATCGTGTCGATTAACTTATTCGTATGTGCCTCTTCTCTTGTTACAGGCGCTGTTATTATTTTCGTGGATAGACCACAAGCCGATCCAGTACGGCGACTATGAGTTCCCGCTATGGGCCACCGGCGTGGGCTGGCTCATCTCACTGACGTCAGTCGCCATGATACCCCTGGTGGCCGTCATCAAACTGGCCAGGATGGACGCTCGACTCACCCTAAAACAGGTTCGGCTGCTCTATATTTCAAAAGCGTGACGCTTTTATATTGCTTAGATTATCAAAACACTGAGCGGGTGTCGTAACTCGTAGCAATCAAAATAGCCAATGGGAATAATCTAATCTGCCAAAAATCTGTCAAATTTGCATAGCGGTAAAAGCCTGCCTAAGAGAGTCATGTATTGCCGTGTGTGCGTCAGTGCTTCCAGCCGTGTACGGTGTAGGTTTCAAGTGACAACGCTTCTATCATATACTCAGATAAAAAAGTCGACTAGCGTTTCGAGGACAACTCGTACATACTTCATTTTTAAAACACCCAAGTTTTTATTGGCGTGTCCAATAAACATAATGAGCAACTGACCGGCCTGTACGTTTTTATCATCGCTGAAAATCATCGGTACAGTGATTACCTATAGGTAATCAAAAGGTATTTTGTCAAAGTTAGAGGTATAGTCAAAAGGTATTTTGATATGCAATTAAACTCTTCCGCAGAGACTGCAGCGCCTGACACGACCTGACGAGACGTGGGGACCTGCGCTGGACAAGCACCGCATAGAGGCCAAAATGTCCGTCAGACGGGCCTCAGAAATAGCTGGAGGCCGGTCAGAGGGTAAGTGTTGCTGGCATCTCCGCCAATGGGACTTGAATTGTTTCGACGATTTATTTATACGAAATGGCTTCCTTTGTTATGACTGTGTCCGTCACAATTGTTATGTTAGCATAACCGCCAAAACCTATACCTACTCGTATGCTGATAATGATAATTATTAATTATTTTGAGGAACCATGTATTTGTTGAAGCTGATTGGTACATTTCAGATGTGGAGCTGAACTAGTCGCCCTGAAGCGCCGATCGAAACCGTCAGACGCCGGTGCATCGCCGGGAGAGCACGAAGCACAGCCCTGATGCGCTGCCACCTGCCATTACTGTCTGCTGAAGTCTGGCTGTGCTCCGTAATTGTTTGTTTTGTTGGGTTAGGCCCTTTCGGTCGACAAGACCATTGCAGAGCCGGAAGGATGATAGGAATTAGGGGGAGACATTGGTCTGGGCAGGCACCCTAGTGAGTCGCCGGGGCTGAGCCCGTCCAGAGGACAGGCCACCCAGCCCCAAGGCACTCACTGCACCCGGCTACGGGGTGCGCTCCCTCGGGAGCAGCGGTGCCGCTCCAAGGGAGCAGCCCGCATGAGATAAAGTTGCCTGTCCAGCCCGGAAGGGGGTGGCGGTGTGGAGGAGAAGGATTTCAGTATCCTGAGGATAGAAGCATGGAACGGTGCTCCGTAATGTTTTCCGAATTCATTTAGACGAAACTCGAGTGAAGTACCTAGGTCGTAGGACTTTGCATAGTTGTCTCGTTTTACAGACAAATGCCGGACGTAGCTTGTGAGAAGTGCTATTATGCGTAGTCATTTGATGTTTGTTATGGCTGAGTCTGTGACTGTGCGCGACTAATGTGAGCGTATGTTTACTTACAAGTGTAATATAAGCAACATGTAAAAACAAGACAACATATAAAAACCCGGCCCGATATCTGATTGTTTTATTTTGCATTGTTTTTCAAATGAAGTTAGACATCGATACGGCCCGCACGGAGGAACTCTTCTTGTCAGTGGCGGCGGAACACCTTCAATTAAGGGGGCCACCCGACTTTTGGTCCCATTCTTTCGACGGCCGCCCGTAGGGCTAATGTTAAAATGCAAAAATAAAAGGGTGCACGGTGCCCCGGTGCCCCCAACCCCCGTTCCGCCGCCTATGCTTCTAGTTCTACTCAGCTCCGTAAGGGCTTGCAGACATGAAACATTGCATAGATGAATAGGTAAAACCCATTATAGAGTTCAGTGGGTAAACCTTACCTTACCTAACCAGTAAAGTAACCATTAAAGGAAATAGTTCACTTTTTAACATGGGTTTTGAACTGGAATAGCAGTTCCGTAGCTTGGGCTGAGACGAGCATAAATCAGGAGCTTTTACAGCCCAACGATCACCCTAGGCAAAGATATTCTATTTCTCGTCCCGAAAAAGGTGTCTTGCGTTGAGGATGTGTGCCTTGCATATATTTCCATCCAGTATGAAAAGAGCATGGGTCCCGAAAATTCTTCAGAGAACTTCAAATTATCTACGAGAACTCTAGAGAAATTCTCGTACTGATCAATTAGGACATTCAGGGGAACATTATCAGATCGAGCAGATCGCCCAAATGCCGGTGGCTGCGATAATTTCTCTGTTTCTGGAGAATTTTCGGGACCCATGCTCTTTTCATACTGGATCGCGTGTGCCTTACAGAAACTGAAAAGTTCTTCCTATATCAAAATATAGAAAAAAAAATATTTTGTTATAAAAAGGTTTTATGTTCTTTGCTGATTATTTTGAACATAAAAAATAATAAATCGTTGCAAAGAAAAATAATTTTGTGAAAGTGAACTATTTCCTTTAACCAATATAAAATTTTGAAGCCTGTAAGGCCTTGGGGGATCTGAGGCCTCTTGCACCAAACTACCTAGCTAGGTAAAATCGAAAAACCGGTTTCAGAATAAGCTAATCTAACGGTGGTAAATTTGTTTGCAATAGCCCAATACATAATCCTACATGTGCTTGCTAAATTTTGCACGCGAATTGTTACATTTGAGACTTAGACTGGGTATACGATGCAAAATAACCCAAGCATTGAAGCAAGAGGATTTTGGTGCAAGAGGCCTCTGATATGATTGAGCTCCTAAACATGAAAATAAATAGAGAAGGTGTTATCTTATCCATTGCACATGCTTCTTCTTTTCTTCTTTGCCGCACGTCACGTGGACGCGCCCGCAGGCGCGTCGGACGGGGGCTGATCGAGCGGCGGCTCGGACCGCCCCACCCGCCGAATGTAGTCGACTATCTTGCCGGCCGGCCCGGAGAGGACCTCGTCAAGGGATGGCAGGGGTCCCCCCCAGAGCCGGCGTCTCGTGGTGGCGAATGCTGGGCACTCGGTGAGAAGGTGGCGAACGGTGTCCTCGGCACCGCACTCCCGGCAGAGAGGGTCCGGGGTGAGCTCCAGGCGGTGGAGCGTCGCTCGTGCCAGGGGGCAGTAGCCGGTCCGCAACTGCGACACGGTCACTTGCCCCCAGCGCGGGAGGTCTTGGAGTCCAGGCGTGGGCTGGGGGTGCGGGTGCCGGTGTGCACGCGTGGCCTGCATTTCCCTGGCGCGCTGCCGTATGGCGGTTCGGGCGCTGGCCAGATCGATGGGCGTCTCCGATTGGGCACACTCGGCCGCCGCACGGTTAGCCAGCCTGTCTGCCGCCTCGTTGCCGGCGATGTCGGCATGGCCTGGGACCCACTGGAGGATGATGGCCGTGTTCTGTTCCCCCAGTGAGTCCATCGCGGCCCAGACGCGCTCGGCGAGGACCAGCTGCTGGGCCTCCGGTCCGCGTTGGAGTAGCTGAAGGCCGGAGAGGGAGTCGGTGCACAGCAGACATGTCTTGATGCGGCTCCTGGTCTCCCCCGGTTGTGCCAGCAGACAGGTGAACGCCGCCAACATCGCTGCGAGTTCGGCCCGCATACTGCTGCAGACCGAGCCCGCCGGCACCAATGTCTCCACTTCGCGGTTCTCCCGGTGCAGCTGGATCAGCGCACCGCCGCCTCCGTCCCTGGTGCCGGACTTGGCGGAGCCGTCGGACCAGATGGTGCAGTCCGGGTTGACCATGGCTATGGCCTCGAGAGCGGCAGCTTTCCTCACGGCGGGTGGGTCGTCTCTTCTGGTGGCGCGCGGGAGGGAGAGGCGGAAGGTGACTGCGTCTGCTGGGTTGGTCCACGGCGGCTGTTCCGGGACCAGGGCCAGCGGTTCCCGTGGGAGGTCCGCGGCGCCTCCTTGGCCATCCACTGACTGACCCGCCGGAAGCACGGTTTGAAGGGCAGCGCCGTGTCCTCGCTCGGGGGGTCCGGCGGCGGTTCGCCGCGCCTTCTGGCCTCAGTGCGCGCTCGCTGCCAGGCCTCATGAGCCCTGTGCTTGAGGCGTGGGCGGACGTGTCGCTCGGTGAGGGCTCTGGCGGGGTCTCCTGGCGGCAGTCTGGCGAGTCGCTCCTGCTCCATTGCTGCTATTTCCCTGCCTCTCACTGCGAGTGGTGGCAGGCCGGCCTCGGTGATGAGGGTCTCCGAGTTTGTGAGGCGGATGCAGCCAGTAATCACTCTGGCGCACTTGTGCTGCTCTGCCTCGAGCCGGGCCCGCACGAAGGGTGCAGCGTGAGTGGAGTAGAGGGCAGCTCCGTAGTCGGCCACGCTGCGGATGTACGCGATGTAGGCCGCACGCAGCGTGGCTTGGTCACTGCCGTATGACCTGCCCGCCAGAGCTGTCAGACAGCATCGGCGCTGTGCCATCCTCTTCTTCACTTCCTCGATGTGGTTGGTGAAAGTGAGCTGGCTGTCCAGGGTCAGCCCCAGGAAGGTCGGGTTCTTCTCGTGCGCGAGCTGGTCGCCTTTGAAGGTCAGTGTCGGGACGACCTTTCCGTTGACCTCCTTGGCGTGTAGCGAGAAGGTGGTGAAGACGCACTTGCTTGGGCTGGCCTCGACCTTCCACTTGTCCAGCCAGCGGGCGACTTGGTCCAGATCCGGTTGCAGCTGGTCGGCGCACGCCTGCAGCGAACGTCCAGTAGCCAGGAGGGCGGTATCGTCCACGTAGAGAGAGCGGGTGGTGTTGGTGTTGATGTCTTCATCGAGGTCATTGCAATAGATCAGCCACAGTAGCGGCGCCGTCACGCTGCCCTGCGGGAGGCCCTCTTGGAAGACGCGCTGTGATGAGCGGGCGTTTCCCCACCTGACACGAGCACGCCTATCCGTGAGCAGGGCCTTCACCCACCGCGTGGCGCAGCCAGGGATGCCCATCTTCTCCATCTTGTGGAACAGGCCGTCCCGCCATACACATTGCACATGCTCCACTTTGGAGTTCAAAATAACAAATTGCACACACTCCCATATTTTGTCCCACTATAGCATTCGGTGGTTTTTATTTTAGTGGTGGTTTTCATATTTCATGACGATCGTTACGGCGCAGGCTTGACATATCACTAGTGTTCTTTTGCACATCATCAGCTTTTAATATCACTTTTGAGTAATTAATCTTTGACTAAAATTGAGTGAAGAAGCAAAAATTATGAAAAATTTGGAAGGGAATTGGATGATAAATACTTATTAACACTTATTTTTCCTTTAATGAGGGGTAGAAATCAAATTTATCCGAGATACTGCTGAGATAGCATACGTACCCTGGTAAAATGAACACAAACATATTGCAACATCCGAGGCACTGTTTGTGCCTGCAAGCACAAGCAGGCCCATGTCGTCCCCTATCTCTCTGCGTGTCCACTAACACGAATGACGTCACGCATGTGGGCGGAGCTATGGGCGGAGCCTAACGCACGCGGGCATATTTACGTCTGGACAACGAGTTGCGGGGAAAAGTGCTGATTGTGTTGCAGTTTTAGGAGCCGGTGATTAGGCTGGATTTTTGGGTTACTTTTTCGTTCTGATTCATGTATTTCATAGTGTTTGGCTTTTGAATATTTTAGTTCTTTCAGATAAATATTACTTGCCTTACAACTTTTGTAAAAACGTTTCATTTTTTATAAGCCGACGTTCAGAGTCCTAAAAATATATCAGCACTACAATCATTGTAAACAAACAAATGGAGCACCACTTGGCTCTGTTCCAAGGCCATTTTTTAGTTTATCTGGTGGTTTTCTTGCTCTTGTACGTCGTTTTGTTGGATGTTTTGGATCCCTTAAGATTGACTTATATCATATTTAAGAAGCATGTTGACTGAAAACAATCTGAAGTATCCAGGAGGCTGACAGAGGTCCTGACTACTGAGCAATATCAATATCAAGTTGAACAAGTTATGAAATTTTGGTTGATAAACGCAAGTTGATCGGGCTCATATATCAGCAAGAAAAGTAAAATTAAAAGAGCAATTATTGTCCAAAAACAAGCTATAATATTGCAGACTTTGGAGCAATACTGAAGAGCACGCTGAGCAGGATCATGCCAGAAAATGTTGACTGATGAGCGCATATTGATGTATTGGTATGAATATTGAATCATGATAACTTACAACAGCAAGATAAATTAGTGCTAACTATCAAGTTAAAATCTAGAATGAATGGACTTGGGCAGTTTTACTATGCTTAGATGCTATGCAGATTGTAATGTGCATCAGGTACTCAGTGTCTGGCAAATGAAACATGCGATCATTCCATTGCTACTGGAGGAGAAAGCTTGGCTCACGAAATCCACTTAATGTTGATTTTGATGTTAATCATCATCACTGTATTTCTTGAAAAAAGGATTGTAGTAAAATTGTCAATGTGACAATCCATGCAATGATGTGATCATATGTGTTCATAGTCATTCGTGATAGTCATTATTGGTCCAATATACAATGGCAAAGCTCTCAGTCTCAGTGTTTCTTCCTGTGGATGGCCAGCAGTGACTCAGAGCTTAGAAGTATTAGTTTTCTTCACAGGGCTGGGATAAAAAGTACTGAGGGTAATCTTCCACCAAGGAACTCTACTTTGACATGGTATGAGATGTAGGCACAAGTAGGTAGGTGCTCAGTTCCTATAGTCAGTAGTTGTGTATGTTTAGTCGGGTTAGCTTAGATCAGGTTGTTAGTTTTTTAATTTGCCAAATGTCCATAAAAATGTGACCTGAGCAATGAGCATACCTGAACCTGACTAACCTGACAGCTGACCTAACCTCAATCATCACACATATTTGCAGCCTACCCAAGACCTGCATGGCATGGTAGCACCCAGTTATAGGTAGGTACTCACCCTAACTCAATCTTACCTGCTAACCTTCAACTTGCCAAAAGTTAGCTCACATTGCCAAGCTGTGTCCAGGGAAACAGTCAACTGAGGTCTGAGGAACTGGCTCATTGGGTGGCTGGTGTGAGTCTGTGCATTTAAAGTGTTTCTTCTCTGAAGCTGCTCTGCACTGCTGTATGTCATGTTAGATGCTCAGAAAATGTGGGAAATGATTACTAAGCTACTTTAGTGCTTTGTTAATGCTCGAGACATGAACAAGTACAGATCCTGCAGGGTACAGCTATGAGTTAGGTGCTAGGTGAGTATGTTATGTGAATGTGCTGTTCCCTGTTTGACCGTAAGTATACAAACAAGCACAGGGTCACAGTTATATTCAATCTCCACAAATACATACAACAAAAACGGCCATATAGCCTAACTCCGAACACACCACAGATAACTTAAGCCTTTGAAGGCACAAAAATGTTTTGATTAACAGGACAGGTTTACAATATATCCTCTGTCCTTGGGGGATCTTGCTGCCAAGTTGAGGTATGATGACTGAACTTCAGGATTGATCAACCATTTCTTAGCCACGTCTTATATACGAGAAAGACCAAATGCTTGTTTGTTTTGATTTACAGGACATGTATACAATATATCCTCTGTCCGTACTCGTAGGGGATCTTGCTGCCAAGTTGAGGTACGATGACTGAACTTCAGGATTGATCAACCTTTTCTTAGCCACTGCTTATAAGCGAGAAAGACCAAATGCTTGTTCGTAAACTGCGTTGAAAATTTGATGATCCACCTTCAATTCTGACATGAAGGCACAAATGAAATAGTTTCCTCTCCTTTTGGAATACACAAAGCAGAATATTTAATAAAGATGAATTACACTGACGCTTATTCGCTTCATATTTTGTAACAAACGCGCTAAAACTGCAATATAACAGCACTATATGCTTCTTGACAAAATGCAATAGTATTAAAAATTTAGCCCTGATGGCATTCATTCTTGGTGGAAACGTAATTACAAAATATTTTGTAGTAACTATTAAATTCCGGCCGAAAACAGTGCACGGTTTAAAAAAGAATCATTCCAATGACGGTCCATTCTTGCGGTCCTGAAATCGCCACTATTTCCGGCCTCTCCAACGCAACTCGTTGTCCAGACGTAAATATGCCGCACGCGGCGCATATTTACGTCTGGACAACGAGTTGCGGGGAAAAGTGCTGATTTTGTTGCAGTTTTAGGAGCCGGTGATTAGGCTGGATTTTTGGGTTACTTTTTCGTTCCGATTCATGTATTTCATAGTGTTTGGCTTTTGAATATTTTAGTTCTTTCAGATAAATATTACTTGCCTTACAACGTTTGTAAAAACGTTTCATTTTTTTATAAGCCGACGTTCAGAGTCCTAAAAATACATCAGCACTACAATCATTGTAAACAAACAAATGGAGCACCACTTGGCTCTGTTCCAAGGCCATTTTTAGTTTATCTGGTGGTTTTCTTACTCTTGTACGTCGTTTTGTTGGATGTTTTGAATCCCTTAAGATTGACTTATATCATATATAAGAAGCATGTTGACTGAAAACAATCTGAAGTATCCAGGAGGCTGACAGAGGTCCTGACTCCTGAGGCGCACCTCCTGAGCAATATCAATATTGATATCAAGTCAAAGTTGAACAGGTTATGAAATTTTGGTTGATAAACGAAAGTTGATCGGGCTCATATATCAGCAAGAAAAAGTTAAATTAAAAGAGCTTATTGGCCAAAAACAAGCTATAATATTGCAGACCTTGGAGCAATACTGAAGAGCACGCTGAGCAGGATCATGCCAGAAAATGTTGACTGATGAGCGCATATTCATGTATTGGTATGAATATTGAATGATAACTTACAACAGCAAGATAAATTAGTGCTAACTATCAAGTTAGAAATCTAGAATGAATGGACTTGGGCAGTTTTACTATGCAGTATGCTTAGATGCTATGCAGATTGTATAATGTGCATCAGGTACTCTGGCTGGCAAATGAAACATGCGATCATTCCATTGCTACTGGAGGAGAAAGCTTGGATCACTAAATCCACTTTATGTTGATTTTGATGTTAATCATCACTGTATTTCTTGAAAAAGGATTGTAGTAAAATTGTCAATGTGACAATCCATGCAACGATGTGATCATATAATGTGTTCATACTTCATAGTCATTCGTGATAGTGATTATTGGTCCAATATACAATGGCAAAGCTCTCAGCCTCAGCGTTTCTTCCTGTGGATGGCAAGTACTGACTCAGAGCTTAGAAGTATTAGTTTTCATCACAGGGTTGGGATAAAAAGTACTGATGGTAATCTTCCACCAAGGAACTCTACTTTGACATGGTATGAGATGTAGGCACAAGTAGGTAGGTGCTTAGTTCCTATAGTCAGTAGTTGTGTATGTTTAGTCAGGTTAGCTTAGATTAGATTGTTAGTTTTTTTTTTTTAATTTGCCAAGTGTCCATAAAAATGTGACCTGAGCAATGAGCATACCTGACTAACCTGACAGCTGACCTAACCTCAATCATCACGTACATATTTGCAGCCTACCCAAGACCTGCATAGCAGTAGCACCCAGTTATAGATAGGTACTCAGTACTCACCCTAACTCAATCTTACCTGCTAACCTTCAACTTGCCAAAAGTTAGCTCACATTGCCAAGCTGCATCCAGGGAAACAGTCAACTGAGGAATTGGCTCATTGGGTGGCTACTGGCTAGTGTGAGTCTGTGCATTTAAAGTGTTTCTTCTCTGAAGCTGCTCAGCACTGCTGTATGTCATGTTAGATGCTCAGAAAATGTGGAAATGATTACTAAGCTACTTAAGTGCTTTGTTAATGCTCGAGACATGAACAAGTACAGATCCTGCAGGGTACAGCTATGAGTTAGGTGCTAGGTGAGTATGTTATGTGAATGTGCTGTTCCCTGTTTGACGATAGTAAGTATACAAACAAGCACAGTGTCAGTTATATTCAATCTCCACATAAACATACAACAAAAATGGCCATATAGCCTAACTCCAAAGTCCGAACACACCACAGATAACTTAAGCCTTTGCAGGCACAAAAATGTTTTGATTAACAGGACAGGTATACAATATATCCTCTGCCCTTGGGGATCTTGCTGCTAAGTTGAGGTACGATGACTGAACTTCAGGATTGATCAACCTTTTCTTAGCCACTGCTTATATACAAGAAAGACCAAATGCTTGTTTGTTTTGATTTACAGGACATGTATACAATATATTATATCCTCTGTCCTTGGGGATCTTGCTGCTAAGTTGAGGTACGATGACTGAACTTCAGGATTGATCAACCTTTTCTTAGCCACTGCTTATGTACGAGAAAGACCAAATGCTTGTTTGTAAACTGCGTTGAAAATTTAATGATCCACCTTCAATACTGACATGAAGGCACAAATGAAATAGTGAACAATATTGATATTGATATACACTGACGCTTTTCGCTTCATATTTTGTAACAAACGCGCTAAAACTGCAATATGACAGCACTATATGCTTCTTGACAAAATAAGAAAGTAGTAAAAAATTAGCCCTGATGGCATTCATTCTTGGTGGAAACGTAATTACAAAATGTTTTGTAGTAATTATTAAATTCCGGCCGAAAACAGTGCACGGTTTAAAAAAGAATCATTCCAATGACGGTCCATTCTTGCGGTCCTGAAATCGCCACTATTTCCGGCCTCTCCAACGCAACTCGTTGTCCAGACGTAAATATGCGCACGCGGCAGTCCAAGCCGCCATATTTGAATTTATATTTTAATAGAATCTTGCCGATATTTTGGGTGAAGTCAATTTATATGGATAGCTTGGTGACAGTTTAGCTATACGAATAATAATTTATTATGGATGTGCGTATATTCAGCTTGAAATTGCAATTAAAGTTCCGCACCGCATAGATTCGAACTGGGGACCTTTGGAACACTGCGCGGGCACGCTAACCACTACACTACCGCGACCGCGCGGCGGCCGGCGGCAGGGAGGCTGCGGAGACATGGGGGGACATTTTACGCTTTTGTGAAAAAAGCAAAAGATTTAGCGAAAAACACGTAATAGATAACTTGCAGAAAATTGTCTGCTCTTTCAGATAAGATACTTAGGTTTGATATATCTTGTGCAGACTTCATTCTACAGTGCTTCGAAAATCGCTCATTTACGGGGCTTCGAGACTTGACTCCAAATGACGTCACGAGCTGACGTCACGAAAAGGTAGAATCGCCGGACGACCCTACCTGGTATATAGGGCCTTGAGCACAAGCACACACAGCTGTGGAGTTCAAGTTGTGTACTTATTATGTCCAGAAAAGCTTTAGATTATGATGCTCAATCGAATTTGAGGCAAATTTTCGATCAACAGTGTGCACTGATCTACTGTTGAGGAGGGATACCAATACCAAGACTTGCGACAATGTCCAGTCCGGTATGTTTTAGAATGTGTTTTGATAATAGTTTGCTTGTAGGTGAAATCATGTAAGTGTGAGCATCATGCATACTGGTGCCACATTTAGATTGCATCAAAATTATAACCAAATGATAAAATCCTCTATGTGCATTATTGTTATGGTTGCGGGATTTGCGTGTTGTTTGGTCGACGGTATGTTAATTGTGCAGTACCTATTAACCTATTAATTCCTCACTTCTAGCACACATCAATATTGTCAGCAGTCAGCACTTCTGCTCAGTTGTGTGATGTACATGATAAGGTTTCAGCTGCAGCGCCAGCAGGCAGTGGAGAAGGAACTGTTTTTTTTTTGTTTTAGTCATGATTTAATAAGTTGGTACTTGGGTAATGTTTTTCTTTTTAATCTATCGATCATGATGGGTGATGACTGAGTATCATTTCCCCAGGTATCTTAGGAGCCTGAATCGTTCCATGCTCAGCCTCTGTAAACTTTGTTAAAATGAGTTCAAGTTGTGGTGCTCCCTCAGGGTTCCTCGTCCTCTGGGACAACTGTGCAGGAGTACAGTGTGCGGGTGCCCAAGACACAGCACAAGCAGAACTGTGTGATGCAGTTCAACAGCTCGCTGCTGGTCGACTTCACTAAGTGGAATCAGGTGAAGATGGTTCGCGAGGTTCCAGTCAAGGCCGAGGCAGGTCCGGAAGATCCGAAGTGAGTAATTTACAAGCAATGAGAGTTTCACACATTCCTGACTTGGTATAACTACTCATGTGTCATAACGTCTCATAGATTTGCTCATGATAAGAGTAGGCAGTGCCTTGACATTCAAGTGACATGCCGGTCCCGTAGCTCAGTTGGTTAGAGCGTTGGACTCCGCGTGGTGAGAGCACGCGTTCCCGGTTATGACAGTCCGGGTTCGAAGCGCGACGGGCGCTCGACATTTATGGGCCTCCTGACAGGTATGGTTGCGGTTGGTGGCAGGCCGTAGCCAGGCGAAGTCGACGAGGGGACCGGCCGTGCGCGGCTTTGTGCGCACGTTAAACTTTGGACTCTAAATTCTGCCATAGAATCGGAATTGCGCGATCGGAGGGTAGAGGGCAGGGTCATCGCAACAAGCTTCGCTTAGCGGTGGCTCTGTCCTTGTGAATCCTTCCCATCAAAAGGTTCGGACTAAATTTATAAAAAAAGTAGAGAGAACTCGACCATCAAGCATTGAAATTCAATGGAATGCCATTTTTATCAGACCAGAAGTGGTTCTTCATGCTTCATTCTTGTTTGATCCAATATGTTGGATGTCAAAGTGTAAGATGCTGCAGTTTTTGTTGTTATGTGAAGTACTACCTGCAAGTTATAACAGATCTTAGTTGCTACTTACAACCTTCACTTGCTAGTGTATGATTTGTATCAAAGTGTGACTTGTTCATTACGATGCTGTAAATGATATCTGTTTGTCAGGTTTGGTGCAGGCAGTGAGTTCGGTAAGGACATGCGCGAGGAGGCCCGCCGCAAGAAGCTCGGTATCGTCGCCAAGAAGATCAAACCGGACTCCTATCCCTGGCTGATGAGAGTCGGTGGCAAGAACGGCAAAAAGTCAGTACCAACAGGCTGGGAGGAATATTGGTCACCGCAGCATCACTGTCATATCAATATGCATTATGAGCCCATTAGCATCGACTATATGATAGATTCATAGGTATTATCGATACTCGACAGCCGTGCACGGACGAGGGCAGAGTTGGCTACGGGACGGGAAGAAAAAAAAGGACTATTATAATGTGATACACAACGCAGACCCGCCTCGCCCCACGGGGCAGCTCCCCGGACCGCCAGCCTCTAACGGACAAACCAAGTCCATTCTTAGTCAGTATCTCATATCTATCAGCCTCTGACGGATTTTACAGACCCATCCCGCATCAGCCCCCAGTCTACCAGCCTCTGACGTTGTCCGGTGCACCCTCTCCCGCTAGGTACCGCGGCGTGCGGGGCGGCAGCGTTACGGAAAACGCCTCCTACTACGTCTTCACGCAGGCCAAAGATGGCGCATTCGAGGCCAGTCCCGTCTCCGAGTGGTACAACTTCCAGCACGTGCAGCGCTACAAGGCGCTCACCGCCGAGGAGGCAGAGGAGCAGTTCACAAAGTGAGTGCGTGGTTTTGTCCGATGACAGACGTGGACTGGTGAGGAGGGGAATGGGGCGTACTTGGCTGCAAATTTGAAAGAGGGCCGTTTGAAGCTTGGATCGCATGCTGTTTCCGATCGTTGACGTCACAGCTGCCCACGTAGGCAAATTCTCTGGAAGTGACTAAAAAGAGGGAACAAACATGCGCTATCAGTTACTTCGAGCCACTCATGAATCAGTCAGTTCGCTCATTGTGAATTAGTAACACCTTTATGCGTGGATGATAAATTTACCATTTTTCAGGCGTGATAAAATCATGAACTACTTTACGGTCATGGTGAAGAAGCGCCTGAAGAACGACGAGGATGTAGACGAAGACAGCGAAGGGTTAGGAGCAAATGAAAAGAAGAAAGCCGGAAAGAAAAAGAAGAGTGGAGGTAAGTGCTACTGCACAGTGCACAGTGCATACTTTTACCTCTCAAGCCGTAAAGGGATTTGAATTGATCCATATGTTTTCTCCTCAATCACCCGCTGCTCGTTATTAGAACGAGACCTTTCTGCTTCTGAAGGCACTGCGAGTCGCGAGGGTTAGTGCGACCGACCAGTGTCGATAGCCGACTACCCGGACGTCTCGCAGGGGTGCTAATCAGCCACTTGATACGCTGTTCCTCATCGTATTGTGGTGAGTGGAACCGGTAAAAGTTCGTTCTCTCAAGAACGATGGCCGCCCAATCAATGAAAGAACATCGGTTTTTAGTCTATGTCGTATGGTTGGCTTCGTTTCTGCGAATTTTCCGATGTGCAACCGCTCCTTGGTATTCGAATTGACTCGGTAGCTAAAATAAGCGCATTTCTGAAAACTGGTCGAGCCTGGAAATAGCACCTACTGCTAGCAATGGCTTCTGATGTAGATGCAGAGCTCGAAGCATGCCATGTACTGTGGAACCCTTTCGTTATGTATGTATTTATTTGAACGCCCACAGGTATGACACCCATTTACAGACACAGTCCGATACTAAAAAGTAAAACCTATAAATACATGTGCTCATGGGTTGTCAAATATTGGTACGTATAGTCATGTCAGAGAGATTAAGAAGGCTCTAAGAGACTTCATAAAAGTTCCTCGACTGGCGAATAGGTCCGCAGATGCCACATGTTCGTACATGCCGTTCACTTGTCTCGGTAAGCGACAAAACATTCCGGCCCTTATCGTTTCCACCCTTGCGGTGGATTCGTGCAGTATCGCCCGTCCTCGAGTCCGCCTACATGGAACACATAATCCAAACATCCCAACAATATCGGTGGACCTAATGCGACCAGAGAACACCGAATGAAGAAAAGTGAGATCGCGCTGCACCAACCTTGTCCGAATACAACTCACACCAAAATGAGACAGCAGCTGATGGTAATCGAGAGACTGAGAGGGCCGTGTGGAATGAGTTGCCAGCCAGATGAGCATCTTATGCTGGATCCGTTCCAGACGCTGTATATGTGTTTTTTAGGCCCCAGCCCATACTATGCTACCGAATTCTATCACAGAGCGAACGTGGGCATTAAAAGCAGTGATAAGAGGCTCAGGTCGAAACCGTCTCCCCCTCGCAGCACGAGAGGTCTGCAGCGAGCGCAAGTACACGCCAAGCGCCCGGATGTTACCTACTGATGGCCGCTGTCATGATGTGCTTCAAATCGGGAACACTGATAGAAATGATAGAATGATGTATTTCTTCTTCAAGTCCTTCATGGGAGATTCGAAAACGTTTGCCTCTTATGTGATTACCATATAATTCCCATCAATTGAATACGACACATTAGTTAGGTCGAAAGTCATATAGTGCAATGTTGTAACAGCAATGGTGATAATAGGCAATTTTTCATCAAAGGAGTGGATGTCGGGTAGTGAAAAATTAGGACGTTTCCAAAGTCTGGTTCTCTTAACCCGCGCCCTGTTGGGGTCTGTTTATAACGCGACGTGGTGTGTGTGTGCCGTGTGTGTGTGTGTGGGGGGGGGCTATTTTTGCCCTCCCCGTATCTCCGAAACTACTGGACGGATCCACATAATTCAAATGGCGTTCGAAAGCCCAGTCAAATTTGTCGAGGGAAATCCAATTTCATTGACCTCGGGGTCACCGATGACGTCACAGGTCAGGTCAAATATAAAATGTTTTGCCGGTCACGGGTCTTCTAGGGAATGCGCTATAACATCGAATAGAACGCATGTTATCGAAAATCAGCGTTAGGGCGTCAGCTGCCTTGTGCATATGTTGCTATTAGAGGTCACTGATAACACCAGGTCAGGTCACAGGTCAGGTCACCAAGGGTCAGCACATGACCCCAATTTTACTAGGGCTGTGTGATGCATGTTTTATGGCCAATTTTTTCAAACTTAATGGTGTTGATTATAAGACTATCAGGAACGGTTTAGGTCACTTCCTGCCTCCTGGTGGAGGTCAGGTTAATGTCAGGTCAAAAAAGGTCGAATTTCAAAGTTGATATTTTTGCATCAAATGGGTATTAATTCGATGCAGCTCGTCACGGCGAGTCTAATGCTGGTCTTTGTTTTGCCGTACGTGGTCTAGAATGTCTAAAAATTGATTTTGAAAAATTTGACGACATAAATTTTGAACAGTTTCTCCGTTATAACTTGGCCAAAAAGAGAGGTATTGATCTAAAATTTGGTATGTGAATAGAGGTCAGTAAGGGCTATCAAGTGGCTATCACAGATATTCCGTTTTTTTTTCGAAAGTCGAAAAACTTTTTGGATTTTTTGGCAATTATATTTAAAAAATAATTTTGGGGTCAAAATTAAAAAATTCAAAATTTCGAGATAGTCATTTTGTAGCCCTGGTAATTCTACATCTTTTATGTTAACACGCGCAGTGGAAGGGGGGGGGCGGATTTCGCCCACCCCTCCTGTTTTTCGCCAATAACTCGCGCCGCAAGCATAATATCAATGTGAAATTTCGGCTACCTGTCCAGAATT
The DNA here is from genome assembly GCF_019059575.1 of Amphibalanus amphitrite. Classification (NCBI taxonomy): domain Eukaryota; kingdom Metazoa; phylum Arthropoda; class Thecostraca; order Balanomorpha; family Balanidae; genus Amphibalanus; species Amphibalanus amphitrite. The sequence continues at coordinate 105,672 of NW_024882033.1, forward strand.
GAATTGCGGATCTTCTTGTGCAAAAAGTAAGAAAATCGGTTCACAACTTTTCTAGTAATAGCGGTGTAAAGTCAAACATCCTGCCGCCGCGGCGGCGCGGCGGCCGGCGCGAGCCGTTACGCGCCGCCTGAATTGTAGACTGTGCCGGGGCGGGACGGTTCCGTCTTTACATCGCGCTCCTTACCGCTGATTATATTAGATTCGCGTCAAATTCGGTGAGGAGACTGAGAAATGTACACGCAATCATATGGTCAAAGAATTTTGAAAATCGGCCGGTAACAACTTGAGTTATGAGTGTGTAAACACAAAATTTTGATTGCCGCGTTTCCCGCGTCGGCCGATGCCGCTTCAGCCGGCGACATCTTACCCTTAGCAGGCTTCTAACTGCCACATTTATTGTTGGATTATCTAGAAATTCACCATACATACTCACAAATGTTTGTTCTTTCGTATAGTGAAAGTTTTTAAAAAATCGGCCGGTAACTTTTTGAGTTATCGGCGTGTAAACGCAAAAAAGTCGCTAATATGGCAGATTTGACCACATTTGACCTCATTTGACCTTGAAGATATTGACCTAGGGTCATGAAATTCACACACAACAGAGTTCCCCATGGCCTCCACCTACCCTCCAAATTTCGTCTTTCTAGCTCCAGTGGGAGCTGAGATCTTAGGGGGGGGGCGACATCCGCCCCCCCCCCTTCCACTGGGCGTAGTACTCGCAACCCTTCCACTGCGCGTGTTAAGACGTTTTTCTGTATCTTCAATGCTATAGGCCTGACAGCTCTTCCCGCGAAATCTTTTTTTTTTTTTGGTCGAAAACGGCAGAACATGACGTCAGTCTGACGTCATTTGCGGCCAACCTATCATAGCCTTTGGAAAAAATTGGTCACAATGTGTAAAATTGATGCCCGGGAGGGTACCTACTGAAAGTTTGGTGACGATCGACGCAGCGGTTCTGGAGATATATTGAAAAGTCTGGAGGAGGAATACCTCCCCCCACCCCCACCACCACCAGGGTGCGGGTTAAAGCATTCTGGCTCAGACAAGGAGTGATATACTTTGGCGGCTGGTGCTTCAAGCAAACATTACTGGTCCCGACTCCAGGCATAGTTAACCCTCGCCCGCACATGCCATTTTCCCATCCTAGAACGCACATGGGGGTGGGTGGTTGCCAACACCCCCCCCCGCGCCGTTTCGTTCCTGTTGGAGATAGAGCTTCGCGGTAAAGACCAAAAAGATTCTTTGGGAAGAGACAAATCCAATGATACCCAGTTTTATCTTCTCATGTCAGTCATTGACCTTCCAGGTCAGGTCAAACTAAAAAAATGTTGCTGTTTTGGGTCACCGTTGGATATCAAGTGCGCTGCTCATCATACACCGATGACGATGCCGAATTGTGGTGCCAAACCAGCTAGAACCTCTTGGTCACACTATCCCACCAGGTTTTTGATGCTGAGGTCATTTCAGGTCAAGTTAGGTCAAGGTCAATGATATGTGCTTGTATGTCTGTGTGTTTCTGTATGTATACTGATGTGTGCACCGATTGTTTATGTGTCCATATTACATGAGATCGCGAAATGAGAAGTTTTTTTTTCAAAAATACAGTCAAAGAAACTTCACGAAAAGTAAATTCAGCTTGCCTAAAACGCAATGTTTTTAGATGACCTAGGTTGACCTTGACCCTGACCTTGACATCTGTACATCGTCGAACAACATGTTCCATGATAGGTGGGAGGTAAGAGTGGCAAAAAAGGCCGAAATCAAGGTGTCAAAAGCTCACAAGACCCATAGCCAACGCAAGATATTGGATATTTGTCATTTGGGTCATGACATGACCTGAAGAACAAGGCATATCTCCGAAACCAAAAACCACAGACGCTTGAACTTTTCAGTAGACATCAAGAAAGGATAGAGGAGCAGCTATACGATAAATCAGGCTTCTAGCTCAAAAAATGTTGAGTGCAGAGCAGAAAAAACTACCTGGGGGATGGCACCCCCCCCCCTCCCATGTGCGGGCGAGGGTTAATCGGCTCTGGCAGCTCCTTTTCCGGCCAGTCATATCCAGAAAGTGATCAATCCGTGGGAGAAACACGGTAGTCGCAAAGCGAAAAATTTTCCCTGTAAGGAGCTGATTAGGTGCGATATTTCCTTGCGTTTCAGCCGCGTTTTCGTGTCTTTCGAGACGCCGTTCCAGTGTAGCTCGCCCAATGTTAATTGCAATGTCACAAAAAAAAATTGAGAACGACATAACGCTAAAACCGACATCTTGGGACTTGGATGAAACGCATGGAAAATGTGGGGTGTAGCTGAACAAAATAAAGGTAGAAATACGATTTGAGTAAAGATCTGATTCACATGTTATAACCGAAGGTTTGTTGTCAATAGTTAAAACACTATTCTTTAGAATTGTGTTTTTCTATTGAAAAACAAATCTGAGTTCCTAAGAAATACCACCCTTATCATATATCTATCCGACCTGGTATCATATCATACGCATCGCGTTACTCGTCGCGACTGCTACCGAGACGGACAAGTCCCAAAAACCGGCCCCTTTCCGTGCGTACTAGCCAGCCGGCGTCTCACGTATCCCGGTAGCGGGGTGACACCACACCGCCGACACCCCCACTCGGGGTATAAAGGCCGCCACCGGCCGTCGTCAGTCACACAGCGCCACAGCTCCCAGTCAGCAGCCAGTCAGCTCGACAGCGCAGCCCTGCAGCAGCCATGTTCCCCGCTCACTTCTACCGCTCCGAGTACGGTGCCATGATGCGCCGCGACGACTTCGACGGCTTCCACCCTGCCGCCGGCTTCCGTTCCAACTACCGCATGTTCGGCGACTACGGCGACTACATGGGCTCCGACTTTGACTTCTACCGGCCCGGCGGCTGGGGTGGCTACATGGGCAGCTACAACGACTTCGATGGCGACTACCTCCGTGGCGACTACCTCCGTGGCGACTACTGGGACTTCTTCTGCTAGTGGAGGCGGTGATGGCTCGTCCGGGAAGCAGCGTGAACTGTGGTGATGGGTGACCAGGGACGCCGTGGAAGCAGCGGTGTCTGTTGGTATTTATGTCGTTTATAACGACATATGCTATTTATAACAAAAGCCTCACGTACTAACCCACTGCAGGTGACGGATCATGACAGATGGTGTCTTTCAAATACATAACTGAAAAGTCTGTCGTGTTTTCATTCTTTGTTTCCATGTTTAGTCCAGTACGGTGCCTTGTGGGCGCATTATTATTTTTCAGACCTGAAAGTTTGCTTTCTTTCCCACATAGTCGCAAACTTGCATCCACGAAACGGTTTTGTGTGGGCATCATCAAGAAGCCTTGACACTGCATAGAGCTTCGTGACCTTTTTTGCAGAATCGAATTTTTTTGTAAAAGCTCTCCTTCCTCCTACACACACAAGTTTCAAAACACCTCGCCACCCTAAATACAACTTCAAAAATTCAGAGGTAATGTGTGACCTTTCAGCTGGCTCCGAAGGCCACTGAGGTCCTGAGGTAGCTCAAGTCACTGGGGCCCGTAGATGGTTTCGAAGGTGGCTTGGAATGAACGGTTTATGAGCTGTTAGTGGCCCCGTCTTCCAAAACCGATGACATTCAATTTGATATTTTTTAGTGATCAACATCCCGTTCTTTTGGAGATCACGAGTACCTTCGCCACTGGTCTGTACCAAATGCATGTACAGGCGGCCAGTAACACATACTCAGTGCTAAACCGGTCTGCACCGGCAGAAGACATGTTTGTGTGTGTGTGTGTGTCTCACTTCTGCCATCTTCTGACCGTGCGGGGTAGGTACTCGGCTATTGACCCAGCGGTGCGGGAGCTACCAGTTACCACCAGTGACGCCCTGTCGCCTCTCTCTATGTACAGATTTCAAGCTGACGGACATGGACGAGTGGCCCGACTCGGACGAGGGGGATGAGGACGAATCGGGGGAGGAGGGAGACGACGACGAGGACCGCAAAAAGAAGAAAAAACGCGACGTCAAAGGTAAGCTGGACAATAATTTAGCTGCTTTCGCTCAAAATCGAAATGTGCTTTTACCAGAACCGCTCGGTAACCATGCTATTCTTTTGATGCTCGTTAACGACAGCTTTTCCATTTGTTTTCAACCAGGCTGTTGTTTAACATCTGTCAGCGCGTGTAGGCTGTAGAAATTAACTATAATAGAAGCGTTATTTATATAATTGGAACCGACTCATTGAATGCTTTGTATTTATATAATTGGAACCGACTCATTGAATGCTTTGCTGGGTTCCTTTAGGCTATCTTTTAATTTAATTTTTGCTTTGTTCATAGTCGACTCTTGCATCTGTTAAAGACGTCGTTTGGTATTGATATCGTTCCTTATGTGCGCCCACAGAGAAAATGAAGAAGAAGAATCGGAAGTCGAACGTGAAGGACGAGGCGTTCGAGGACAGTGACGACGGCGACGACGAGGGCAGGGAGATGGACTACATCTCCGACTCGTCAGAGAGGTACCGGGTAGCAGACAGTCGCCTGAATGAATGGCGCGGGGAGTCGCGGTTTATTGAGATTGCACTTCTAGTAGGTGGTCGACATTGTTAGTTCCTGGATAAGTATGTCAGTTTAGAGCTCCTTTTGATCCTACTAGGGTTTGACAACCATCATGTAGAAGGCGTTCTGCTGGGTGGCTTCCAGTTCGGATTCATAGCGGCCGTGCGAAAGACTCGCGCCGTGTGCCCACTGCCCAGCCATCATTCTGGTCTAGACCCTAGTCTAGACAACGTTATACAGGGTGATCCAAAAAAATTGGAACCCCTAACTTAAAATGTCCGTAAGTCCGAAAGTTTTCACATTATTGACAAATTGCAAACACCATTAGAAAGAGCGTTCAATTCTCTATAAAACCAAGTTGATTGAACTTAATTATTACTATAAATATTGCCCTAGTTATATGCCTATAAAATATGTGTCCCAAAACTCACTGAAACGGTTTTTGAGCATTATGCGCAAATCAGTGATTTGCGGTTTGCTGTTCTGACCATGTCGCATGTTGGAGGTTCATGAATAAAAATAGCTCATTCACGTACTATTGTAAGGAATTTAAATTTCAACAGGAGCAAAAAAAAAGTCATTCGGTGCTCCGTGCCACACGGCCCACTCAGTGGTCGAGTTTCAGGAACAGGCCTGCCCGGCCTTCATCGAGCCACATGCCTGGCCACCGAAGAGTCCTGACCTCAACCCTTTTAACTTTTCGTGTGGAGCGAACTGGAGCGAATTATGTATAGAGGTCAGAGGATCAGCACCATAGAGGAGCTGAAGGAAAGGCTGACGGCCTGCTGGGACCAGTTGTCCCAGAAACTGCTGGCCTGCGTCGTCGGAGCCGTCCCGAAGCGACTGCAGGCCTGCGTGACGGCCAACGGAGCACGGTTTGAGCACATGCTGGGATGAACAGCGGAAGCTAGGACGCGTGTATCTGTTCTATTGTGTGCTTCTGTGTAAACTTTTATGTAATAAAATTGAAATTGGATGTGGAGTTATTCGCAAAAAACAACAGATGGAGTGCTAACGGACTTCAGTGCATTGTTAACAATTGGCGATTTCGTTTCACTCAGTTTTCTGACGCTCATTCCAAAAGCTAATAGCGTGTCAATGCTTTACAACATACATGCAATAATTTGACGTGATTTTATAGAGGATTTAATGCTCTTTGTAATGGTGTTTGCAATTTGTCAATAAAGTGAATACTTTCGGACTTATAGACATTTTAAGTTAGGGGTTCCAATTTTTTTGGATCACCCTGTATGTTTCGCTGCTCCCCTCCTGCTTTCTCATTGCCGCTCGCAATGTGACGGTATTACCTCACCAGCGATTGGCTCTTTGTTGTGCTGTAGTATCTCCTCTTTAACTCCGACCTCGCCCACGTTCCTCTAGCGAGGACGAGCTGAAGCCCGTCACGGAGGAGAAGGGAGTGGACCAGGAGGACGCGCTCAAACGGCTGCTCGACTCGGACGCCGAGGTCGAGGAGTCTTCAGAGGAGGAGAAAAAGAGCGACGAAGACGAGGAGAAGAAGAAAGAGGAGGAGGACCAGCAGCCCGAGAAAAAGAAGAAGAGCAAGAAGAAGAAAAAGAAGAAGGAGGTTGAGAAAGAGGAGAAGAGCAGCGATAGCGATAACGCCGATAGTTCGGAGGACGAGAAGGCGGCGCCCAAAGTCAAGACTGAGGGGTAAGTGGTAACGAACCTGGTAGATAGGTGCTTAAGATGTAACCTTCCTTCCTCATCGATCAATGGTCAAATGGTGATGTTCATTGGTTGTCGATGTGAGATCTAATTTATTCTTCCCAATTACCATATCGCCACGACGCCAGTATGGCCGTGCGATGCTGTCTGTCGTGTTTGCGCCTATGCGTGATCTGCTTCTACCCCATCTAACTCCACCCCTGCTCGCAGCTCCGGCGCCGGCCCGGCGGCCGCCGCTCCCCCGGCGCCCTCCAAGGCCGAGAAGATCCTGAACGACATGAAGGCGGCTGATAATGGTACGCTGACGGGCGCTAAGCGGCCCTCGCCCACCGGCGGCCGGGCCGACGGCGGCGGCGTCAAACGCAAGCCGGACGACGCGGCCGCCATGGTGGCCAAGAGGGCCAAGCTGGAGCCGGTGCCGTCGCCCCAGGTGGCCAGGTGGGTGACTGGCAGGCACCTCGGGTGCCATCCTACGGAGCACGTCCCAAGCCGCCTCGGGCTGGCCTACGGTTGTGTCTGAGCAATATCCAGCAACCTGTTTGCATTGCATTTATCTGATCTCTACATTCTGACTAATGACCACAACTATTTTTTTTAACGAATCGTTAGAAATACAAACAATGGAACGTGTTCATTGATAGGTATAGTGCGTTGCGACAGCGTTTCGCATCTTCGTTTGGTTCTACTCTCTGGCCCTCTTTATTCATACTATCAAATATCAAATCTCAAGCCTCATTCCGCATCGTTGTTCTGGCATCGTGCCTGTCTAGTCCTTTCAACCCAGCCCTGTCTGACCTTGTGTCCGTCCCGGCAGCGACACGGGTATCGCGGAGGTTAGCTAGTGTTGTTCCTGTGCGTCCATAGCCGTCCCTGTCTGACCGTCTGTCGGTTCCTTCCCCATCTGTCCAGCGTCTGGCCGTTCGTCTGACCATCTGACCGTCCCTGTCTGACCGTCTGTCCGTCCCTACCCCATCTGAGTGACCAGTGTCTGTCTGGCCGTTCGTCTGACCATCTGACCGTCACTATCTGACCGTCTGTCCGTCTCTTTCTGACCGTCTGTCCGTGTCCCATCTGACCGTGTGTCCGTCCCGGCAGCGACACGGGTATCACGGAAGAGGCCGTGCGCCGCTACCTGACACGACGACCCATGACCACCACCGAACTGCTGCAAAAGTTCAAAAGCAAGAAGGTGGGCCTCTCTTCCGACCAGCTCGTGCCAGTCATCGCGCAGATCCTCAAGAAGATCAACCCCAACAAGCAGACCATCAAGGGCAAAATGTATCTGTCGATAAACAAGTGATCTGTGGTTGCCCTGGAGGGTAGCTTTCTCTAGGTGCTCGCGCTCGTTGGGTTTCCTCTCAGAGGGTGCCTGCGCCCCGCCACTGTCTGGTGGCTAGGTAAGCCCGGCTGTGTGTCAGGCGCTGGCCTAACCGCAGGCCGACGCCTATTTATTTATTAAACCAAGTAAGTCGCCTCGGAACACACTGCTACTCATAGTTACAACTTGTGGGGCATGCTGGGGGTATTTCGGGCAAGGGTCTGGGTCAAAGCGTGATGATTCGCGGAGTTCATTGCTCAAAAATGCCTCCTGCGTCCATTGTACCATACGCGGCGACTAAATGTCCATCATTGTACTGTTCGTACCGTTGTGACGAATCACGAATACCAATTCCTCCGGTTTTTAACTCAGTTTTATTACATAACAAGCTGATGATGGGCCAAGGGATGGGAAATGACGATTGACGATGACCCGAGTCAAAAGACTCGGACGCACCACACCACAGGTACAAAGCCATAGATACCGACACGCACCGACAGACCGTTCGACCACCTCGTCTCGGCGCTGGCGGCACTGCTCGGGCCAAGGACTGTGCAAAAGTGACGTCCTTTGCTTACCTCCAGCGCGGTCAACCACGGTAAAAACGAACAGGTCGTCGGCACGCACAACTCATTATCCGACATTGTTCGGCCACATGACTGAGAGGCCCAGGTCGCGACAGACCAGTAACAGTCATCTATACTTCTTATGTCGCAGTTGCCACAGTATGACATCCACCAAGCGGCTCGGTCGCCCCTTTGAGTGGCAATTGCCGTAGTCCGTCAGATAGTGTATCAACCCGCGGGGCCAGTCTATCCAACTTCATCGAGCACTCGGTATCGGCACACGGCTTCAGAGTCCGGCGACACTGGCGACTCCACCAGAGCACATCACTTCACATCACGTCTCACGGGGTGACCCGTCCCCACATCTCAGAGATCTTAATACACTTATACGGAGGCCATCCGCTGGACGTCGTAGCCCTGGCCGACCTCCACGGTCACGTGACACGCTCACTTCACAGTCTGTCCGGACGGAGAGAGTCACGTGGTTCGCGAGGTGGCGTCCTGGTCATTGTCCTTTTCCCCGTTGTAGAACTCGTTCTCAGGCTCCACCCTGAAATCAAGAGGGGTTCGAGTGAAATGGATCAAGAGATACCTACTGAACCGAGACAACTTAGTGAATACGGAACGAGTTGTTGGATGATGGAAAGACACCCGGAAACAAAAAGGGTGGGAACAGAACATGAGGACATTCTGATACGCTGCTTGTCTTTTTCATGTTACAGATATTGACAAAGGCACAGTGAAGCCAACATGACACAGATGGTCGAAGAGCAGCCATGTTCGTCCAGTCGGCCCGGTCATCAGACCTCACCTGGCATTCGCCTCCTCCTCCGTCTCCCGCTCGTCCGGGTTCTTCATGTCCTCGTCCTCCTCCTTTTTGATGAAGTCCGTCGGCCGCTCGTGCATCTGAACGCTGCCGGCCGTAAGGAGGGGTGACGGGGCTCAGCTGTAGTTTACAAATTAAGGGAGCCAGTCAGTAGTCACACCCAGTGAGCGCTTTGCGGCAGCTAACTAGTCAGGTAAACATTGCGACATATTCAAGATGACCCGCGATTGTCAACTACCTAGTATCAAAAGAAACACATCAGTTTGTCAATAGTTCGGGCCTCTCTTACACTGAACTGTAGTACCCCGGCACTCGCTGGCGGCTCGCCCTCTGACCCTAGTCGCCGGTCACCGACCACTTGACGTCAACACCACACTGACCTGGGAGCGAACTCGACCATGCGCAGGTTGTCCTGCGTGGTGCGGATGATGCTCTCGATGTAGGCCTTGGTGTTGCCGTTCTCCTGGCGCGGGATACTGTCCACGTGCAGACACAGGTCCGGTGCAAAGTACTCGTAGTACGCTGTGAACGGTCCGCCAATGTCAGAGCGTGTGTGCGATGTGTGCGAGGATCGCTGAATTATGAATCGATCAAATCCAATGAAGTCAGCCTTTAAGTCTGGTGTTTACTACAGATTTATAACCCCGGCGCAAAGTACTCTACCTATCAATTAATCACATCTTTCCCTTGTTATACGTTGACCTGACGGACACAACAGTGGACACATTTGTTAGCCGTCAACAACGAAAAGGGGATCGTGTACGAATCGGAATGTCTGCAAGTAAAAGGAATTAACCCGCGCCCCACTGGGGTCTGTGTATAACACGCCCTACTGGGGGGGGGGGGCTATTCATAGCCCCCCCTCCTAACTCCGAAACTACTGGGCCGATCGTCAAAATTCAAACGGCTTCTGATAGCCCCGGCGTCGAGCGAAACCTAATTTCATTGACCTCGAGGTCACCGATGACGTCACAGGTCAGGTCAAAGTAAAAATTATTAGCACTTTGGCTTGTTCACATTTTGGGCTCTGGCCGCCGTCTTACAAGTCAGATCAGGCTCATTTTTGGTTTCCACACTCGTGAACAGATGCTCTAGATACCTTGCGGGTACCAAACTTGTACTTTGATTTTCAGGTCAGGGTCAGGTCATCACAGGTCACGAAAATATTATATCATGCGTCGGTCACGTGACACATGTTTTATGGTCCATTTAGGCCATAGATTTCGAATTTGATGTCGTCTATGTCATTCGAGGTCATTTTGAGTCGAATTTAGCTTAGGTCAGGTCACTTTCAGGTCAAAAAAGGTCAAATTTTGAAGTTGAAATTTTTCAACAAAAAAGGTGTCTATTGGATGCATTTTGAGCTCAGGAACACGATGGTGCCATTTATATTGGTGTACGATGCCAAATACGTACTGAAAAATTGATTTGAAAAATTAATAATTGTGAATTTTTTGCAATAATGCGTATAACTTGGCCATTTTTGAAGATATTTAGCTAAAACTTGCTAGAGTTAGTCATAATCATGCGTTCTGTCACATATATTCCGGTTTTTTTTCGAAAAGTCAAAAACTTTTTGAAAAAAATATAAAAATATAAATTTTGAATATTATTATATAAAATTTTCGAAATTTTCAAAAATTTTGAAAATCCGAGATAGCAGTTTGATAGCGCGGTCAATTCTGAGTTCTTTCATGCAAAGAAATTGGATCTAGCTTAAAAACTGAGCTCTTGGGAGCGATTGCCGTGGTTCAATGTTTTGCGTCGAAATCGGACGAACATGACGTCACTCTGACGTCATTTCCGGCCGACCTATGGTAGGTACGAAGTTCAAATTTTGACACAAGGTGTCAAATTGATGCAGCCGAAGGTACTAAAAGTTTGGCGTCGATCTGTCAAGCGGTTTGGAAGTTATTGCAGAAAAACGGGAGGGGGGCTATAAATAGCCCCCCCCCCAGTGGGGCGCGGGTTAAGATTATATAGCCCCGTTATGTCACTCGGTCGCCGTCCACTGACTGGTGTACGGGAGCTCGTCGCTAATCTCCGTGTCCACAAGGATCGAGGTCTCGTAGGTCCAGCAGCGCGCCACGTTCTTCAGCACGTAGCCGCCGCCGCCCAGCACCAGGGTCGGCACGTTCAGGTCCTTCACCATCTTCACACACTCGCTGTGGAACCGGACAAAGGAGCGGGCAGACGTCAGACATCATGGGGAGGTAGAGTCAGATACAGCTACAAGCAAGGGGAAATGGTAATGGGTAAAACATAGGTAACAAAATTAAGTGGGGAACATATAAGTGCAGTTAAGTTCATTGTCTCCACCAACGACCCATAACAGTAATTAGGATCACCCCGCCCGGTATCGGCCCAGTCACTGAGTGGACTAGCGACCAGTGAACCGATTGGTCCGACACTCACCCGTGTCCGCGGGTGCTGAGGTTGAAGCAGCCGAGTCGGTCCAGAGCCAGGGAGTCGGCGCCGCACTGCAGCACGATGGCCGTTGGCCGGTAATACTCCATCACAGACTGAAATCGGAGGGGGATCACATTACATGACAGACTAAAATAAAAAAAAACGGACAGTTGCACTCCATCACAGACTGAAAACGAATACTCAACCACGACTGAAAACGGAGAGTAATCGATGACCATGCTTCATCACCGTCTGAAAATGCGTGGAAAATGCGTACATCAGACTAAAAATGGAGATGATTCAAACATAATACACTGACAAAACGGAGGGTGATAGTTACTTCATCCCTGGTTTAAATCGGAGGCAAATCACGGCGTATTACGACGCATTACAAGGCAACAAGGGTAACACGGCAAGACAGTAGGTAACTAAGTCGAACTGCTAGCCTATCGATACGCGATAGACGATATCCTGTTCACGGCTCTCACGAAACAGCCAGACCGGCGGCGCGGCGGTCTCACCGTGATGACGGGTTTGAAGATCTGCATGTAGCTGGGGTCGTCGATGCCGCCCTTGAGCGGCACGTTTACCGAGTAGTACTTGCCGGCCTCCGAGCCCAGCTCGTACATGTCGCCTGTGACATCGTCGAACACAGCCGGGTCAGTAATCGAGCTGCATACACACTACACAGTACACAGCCCGGCTTCAGTTGAATGCACACTGGTACCCAAAACGCATGAGAACAGGCGATTCGGGACACACTACTAGGCTGATTATGAAACACCATCAAGGCTGAGGTCATGTTTGACCACGCATGCCCACGAAACTCAGACTGTACTAAGCGCGACAGCATTCCTAAGGCAACTGATTATTCTGCCGCTCTCGCCCTTCCACCCCGCCTCTCAGCCGATCCCGTTTTCTGCCGGTCTTACCAGCTGGATCCCCCCTCTGGCTCCGTCCGACTGACTGACCTGTGCCGGGGAAGAAGCCGTTGCCGTACTGGTGCAGCGACAGGGTCATGACGCGGTCCGTCAGGTAGAACGCCTCCTGCACACCGTCGCCGTGGTGGCAGTCGATGTCGATGTACAGCACCCGCGGGTGGTACCTGGAGGAGCGCCGTCGGTGGGCCGGGTCAGAGAGGTGAGGCACAGTAGATGTCAAACTCACGTCCTGACAACTCAACTCCCGACTCGCGGCGGTTTATCGCGTTATTTTCACCAGACGATGGTAAGAAATATGATGCGAAGACCGAGCTGGGGTTTCCGTGACATGTTTCAGAATTCATGCTTTTGCAAACACAGCCCTTGGTACGAATTGCTCACTTGAGTAGTTCCAGGATAGCCACGACAATGTCGTTGATGTAGCAGAACCCGGAGGCCTCGAACTTCTTGGCGTGGTGGAGACCGCCCGACCAGTTGATGGCGATGTCGCACGTGTTGTGGTTCAGCTTGGTGGCGCCGTCCAGAGAAGCGCCCGTGTACATCGAGCAAAAGTCGTACAGACCGTCGAAAACGGGACTGAAAAAAGTGTAGAAATACAAAGTTGGCATGTCCAGAAGGCATGGTAAGATAACAGTTACAATAAAAACAAAATTTACAAGCAAAATGTTGCTGATAATCTCACACAGCCGTTAAACTGAAATTGAGCAAAATTGCAATTCTTTTCAAAATATTAAAGCCCACATATCATCATATATCAACCACAAAAATAAACTGACTTTGTGGCCCAGCAATTACCAAATGACTTGAAAATTAGCCACAATGAAAGAAAAATGACCTCTTTAATGCAAAACTCCTTCATTTAGGCATATCTTATCTATGTAGTATATTCTATTCAACCATCCACTTGGTAACTGCAGTACTGTTGAGCTGGTAACCATCAGCAAACTCACCAGTCATCGAGGCCAACATTGAAGTGTGTGGCACTCTTGCTGAAGCTGTGGATGTTCATGGGCGTGACCCTCTGCAGGAAGTCGATGTACTCCCCGGAGTGAAATCGTACCATGTCTTGGCTGCTGGCACGGTAGGGCTTGTACACGTGCATCTTCTTGTAGAGGCCATAGTTGAGCACCAGACTGTGAGTCACAGCCAGTCGATGAGGCTTCATCGGGTGGCTGGGCCCTGACAACAGTAAACCCAGATTGTGACACAGTTTGAATAGGTTCCTATTACAGTTTGTGAATACACCAATCATGTGGTTTGATTTCCATAGTAGGTATCACAGCTAGCAAACCACTCTTTAAATCTGCATGTCAATATGAAACCACACCACAAAAGTCTGCACAAAAACTGCACCAATTAGAGCACTGATTCACAGACAAATCTATGTATGATCAGTAGCTTTATGAGTAATGAGAGCACCCAATACCAACAGGACTTGGACAGTCAGAGTGGACATTCCGAGCCTATTGTCTGGGGAGCAAAGAAAGAGGAATGACACAGCATAATTGGCCTCTGGGCTCTGCTAGGTGTGTAATGACAGGATATCCTGCAAAATTGCAAAAGTGTGTCAGCAAAACATCACATCAAACAAGAAACTTACCAAAATGGAAGTTGCCGACATCAGAATCATAAAAATATGCAACTGTTCTGGGGCTGGTAGACGTCATGATAAGCTTGATACCAGAGTGCAGATATTCACAAACAATCCACAATCAAATAAGAAGGCAATACTAGGAAATTAAGCATTAACCTTCAAAAAGTAAGTGGGTAAAAGCCAAGCAAGCTGAAGCAGCATTGGGTACCACTAATACTAATGAACCATTCCCAAAGAATATACCACTCATACAGCCTAAAACCACTTCTCTTAGGTATCCTGCAATCTTTTTAATAGTCCACGGCGCAGAAATCGGTTTATTTCAGGCACAAAACCCCCTATCTTGATCATGAATCCCTATCGTTCTATCGTTCTCAATCTCCAGGCACAAGCAAAATAATCCCGTGGACGTGTTCGTTTTCTTCGTAAGCAGAATTCCTGTGCGAAGCTTGTCCAATAGGCGATCAGTATCAAGTTAAATGAGATAAGGTGCAAATTATTAGAGATGCAAACCCGTATGCAAATTATTTGCCTCATTCACTGAACGGTTCCATTCCACAAATCAGTAACAGCCGCTGCCGGAAGAGCTATGTTGCATAAACTAATTCGAACCTTAGTGCATAATCGGATTCTGAGCAGTAATTGCCACGCACTTTGTATGTGGATCGCTAAATACAAATACAAATACAAATAATGCAAATTGCTTTAGGCTCACCATCCATGGAAATAAGACTAGGGCATAAAAGCAAGGCCACGTATAGAGGTATAAGGCACCCTAGTAATACACCTAAAGACTAGGGTGGCTTATAGAAAGGCGCATATATAGCATTCTTCGCAGTCTTGTTTTGCATGCACCCGGATTCCGGAACTTTGACCGATATTCTTACAGATGGCTGACGCTCACCAGTAATGGGTACCTTGACTCCGCCCGATCAGCAGCGGCTTGCTTGACACAGAGCATACATTATGGGAGTGTCGCCAGGCGCCAAAAATCATGACAACCATCGGGACTGAACGTAACGGTGGGTTTACACGACCCACAAAACACCGCAGAGCGCCGGGCAAGTAAGCAGCAAACATTCGATACAAGGTTGTATTTTCAAATGGTAAGCGTGAAGCACGACCCACTCAGCGCTATCAAAACACACGCCGATAACACAGAACGAACATGTCGTTCACGGATACCGCGGAATCGATATTTTTCATCACTTCAACGCATTGTGCGCATGAAACGTTACGGGCAAAATGCTTTGAAGCAAGCATATACAGAGTGCTAATGCATGATACACGATCCCGTACATGTTATGAGTGATGCGTAAATGGCGATCAAATTACAATGAGACTCTCGATGATGGACGGAGTGGCAGAAGCAATGTGATCCCACCGACGCACGCCGGCCGGCCGAACCTTCACTGGGTTCCCACAGCTGACCTGTACAATAGGGTACAGCCTTATAAGATATTCTAAAAATACTCTGGTGGCGCAAAAGGCGCTGGAATGTACGCTACAGCTATCGAGATTCTACGTCGCTTCTGAAAGGTAATATGAGCCTACGATGTCGCGCTATAAAATGGGCCATCCGATGCGACCTTAACAACGCTGCCGGATGCACTACGAAGTACGAACGCTAAATGCAATACAACTACCGGGGACGGGAGCGGAATAACCTCCCCTAGAGCAGCCTGCATCAAATCGGCTCAGGTCGTCAGACCCCAGCCGCATCACACTTCACTGTAAGACAGCTCACTCCACGGACGGAAACCGTTTTCGAAGACATCTCCGAAAACGACTGCCTACTGTAGGGCATACAGTGTGGCAGGCTGGTCGCCAGGAGCATACCCTACCCTCACCCCAAACCCCCAACCACACACACACACTGGGGGAGGGGATGCCGCACCACCACTGCGAGCCGGGGACGGCTGTAGTACCGAAGTCGACGGCCAGGAGGCGTCTCAATCGAGCTTAGGACGGTCCGAGGGCGCCTTTATCGATTGGGTCACAGAAGACGTATCGGGGGCGCATGTCCGGCGCTACAGCATGTTAACCAGCAGCGCCAGCGTCACCAGAACCCCGAGCGACACGGAGACGCCGACGGCGCCGTTACACTGCTCGTCGTACTGACAGAAGCAGTACTCCACTTTGTCGTAGTAGTTCCTGAAACGAGAGGCAGTCAGGCTCGTCGTCCTTACAGAATCACCACGAGTTTTCAATTATAAGTCAGGTGCTGTCACTCGTTCCCAAAAAGACAGCTAGGCTCAGTATTACACATTTCAGGTCACAAAATGACAAAGCTCCCTAGAATAAGTAATAAGCTGGTGTTTTTATAATATATTCTTAATCAAAACTATACACATTCCATATATATGCACACAGGAGACTCACATATTACACATCTGAGACGCAAAACAAGACTTATCCAATTAAGCTGGCATTAGAAGATCGTCTATCCTTACATTTCAGGATAATAATTATATTCTACTTTAAGTTCAGGCAAATACTGCAGTTTAAATCGTCCATTATCCAGTCTCGTAATTTCCCAACACTCGAATCTCTCAGCTCTGAACGCCCACCTTCTGGTGTCGAGCTCCTGCAGGCTGTTGAAGGTGTACAGTCCGAGGCGCGGGTCCTCGGCGGCCGGCCGGCAGCCCTCGTAGTGGTCGGCAGGCACGTCGCGACGGTTCCACTGGAGGGCGCTCAGACAGTCGCGCGTGATCAGAGTCTCGGCTGGGGGGCAGACGGTGGGGTGTCGCGGTTATAGGCAGACACACACACATGACTCATGAGTCATGACACAACGCGTCACCGCGACCGCGACAACGCCGCAACGCAGTACGCGCTTATTACAATCATACGCTACACCTAGTGAAAGTTGTTTATAATCACCATTATTTCATGTTTGGTCCGAACGTTTTGGTTTGATTAAATGTATGTATATACTCGTACAAATGAGAAGTGTACCTACACTGAATAAGTTTCATCCCCCACACCGAATGTGGCACTTCAGACAGAATGTTAGCATCAGTTCAGAAATATCAGTCGGATGAATGCACCCGGAGCTTGGGGGCTAAATCCCACTCAAGCAGATGGAGTGTGGAAAGCCTCCATTAAATCTAGCATACTGCGAATGTACTTCCCAGATCCTACCCAAGGCGCCAGTGATGACTCCTTGGAAAACACATTGACCTCACACGGTACGACGTCTCGCTGCCAGACTAACATGTGATAACTTACATAACGTGCATTGTACGACGTCTAGGAGTATCGATGCGACCCGTACTTAGGGCGGAGTATTTCCTATCTCTCGGGTCGCGGCCACAGTACAAGAGCTGCTTATCTGATAAGGTGCATGTGACCCGAGCTGTAGGCATGTCCTACATGTGACCAATACGTCCATCCCACCTCGGTTATCGTCGAACAGCATAGGGCGATCAGACCGATATCGACGGCGAATCAATTTGTCCCAGTTAACCCTCGCACTTACATACAGGGGAGAGGGTCGAAGAGACCCTCTCCGTTTTTCCCCTCCTCTCCGAAGAGACCCTCTCCGGAGAGGGTCCGTTTTTTTTTGCAAATAGCTCGCGCAAAAAGCGTTCGATCGCAACGAAAGTTTAAGTGCCCTCGATTTAATCAATTTCACACCTACCCTGATAATTTCATGACCCTGGCCCAAATGACCTTCTGCCTGTGACCTGTTTCTTGTGACCCCGTCAGGTCGAATCACGATTCGGCGTATCAGCGCACATGTCATTATCCGCGCGTTTCCAGTTTTTGGTGGTGGTGATGATGGTTGTTGTTGTAAGCGATTTGTTGTAAGCGTTCCAACAGGTGAACTGTTTGTTCAATGCATTACAGTGGGTGTCAACGTGACGTGAAGGTCAGGTCAAGGTCTTTGACCTTTGACGACTTTGGTTCACTTTTTCGAGTTATACATGTTTCCAGGATACTTTTTGGAGATGATTATCGAATTTAGCACCGAGTTGAATAATTACGAAAAGGTTTTGGTGCCTACATAACATGTTACGAAGCTTTCAGTGGTTGGCTGACCGCTAACACCTACACCTATGGATAGCCGGCAGGGTGCCTACTGGTTGACTTGACCTGCCCTGCTACGGCCAATCCAAAATGCATTGACACATCATCTTTGATCATTAATAGCATGAACTTCGTAATCATGGTCCCGAAAAACCATAACATCCTCAAGTTACCAAGTCACAGCAGGTCCCGATATTCCCGAGTTTTGGGTCACTGGAGGGGGTCAACCGATGACCTAAGACGTTAAAATTGGACATCATCGGCTTCCTTTCGTTACAAACAACACGTTTGTTTTTTGTTGTTTTTTTTTTTTTTTGCAAATTTCTAGCTTGATCAATGATCAGGGGCCAAACGGCAGGGGTTCCCAGGACTCCCTCCCCCCCCCCCCTATTCGTTACACGCTGTAAAAGGCTAATACGGGCGAAAGTTGAACACGGGACATGGATAAATCTGGCACAACTTCTGACATAATTTATCTGATAGAGATTGCTAGTAAATTTTATTTATACCTACTTAGCATATGATTCCCCAACTGCAATGGAATTTGATGTTTCGTGATTCAAAGCATTTGCTCATGACTTGGAGTTTCAAACTTGCACACTTCTTTTCCATATCAACTCGTGACCTTATTGACCACGAGACTGGTAGTTCCGTTCGCGCTATCTGAAGTGCGGCCTCATTCAGCATATCTCAAGGGTGATAGGGAAAGCGATACTGCCTCAGCAGTGACTCGTCAAGCGCTTGACGCTAAAAAGCGTACGCCTTACGAGACAATCGTTTCTAGCGCTGTGCAGTGTGCAAAGATGTATTCGGGTTCGCCGCGACCAGATTTGCACGGCGACGCTGATTAGCATACGGCGAGCAGATTCCACACACTCTGCCGGTCAGACGCTCGCACCGGCGGCCAAATATAGGGGCGGGCTCGGAGGTGCGGGTCGCAGCCTTACCGCCCTTGGTCTCCGTGACCTTGACACAGACATCCCACGGGGTGGGGCAGGAGACGCTCCAGTACAGCTGCGGCGAGAACTCCTTGCCGCAGCCCGGGTGGGTGCTCACGCACTGATAGCACCAGATCGCCAGGCCTGCAACGGAGCGGCGGCCGGTGGTGGTGTCAGGTGGCAGTGATCAGCTGACGGCCCCCCGCCCGGTATCAGCTGACGGCGCGGCGCAGGCATATTTACGTCTGGACAACGAGTTGCGTTGGAGAGGCCGGAAATAGTGGCGATTTCAGGACCGCAAGAATGGACCGTCATTGGAATGATTCTTTTTTAAACCGTGCACTGTTTTCGGCCGGAATTTAATAGTTACTACAAAATATTTTGTAATTACGTTTCCACCAAGAATGAATGCCATCAGGGCTAAATTTTTAATACTATTGCATTTTGTCAAGAAGCATATAGTGCTGTTATATTGCAGTTTTAGCGCGTTTGTTACAAAATATGAAGCGAATAAGCGTCAGTGTAATTCATCTTTATTAAATATTCTGCTTTGTGTATTCCAAAAGGAGAGGAAACTATTTCATTTGTGCCTTCATGTCAGAATTGAAGGTGGATCATCAAATTTTCAACGCAGTTTACGAACAAGCATTTGGTCTTTCTCGCTTATAAGCAGTGGCTAAGAAAAGGTTGATCAATCCTGAAGTTCAGTCATCGTACCTCAACTTGGCAGCAAGATCCCCTACGAGTACGGACAGAGGATATATTGTATACATGTCCTGTAAATCAAAACAAACAAGCATTTGGTCTTTCTCGTATATAAGACGTGGCTAAGAAATGGTTGATCAATCCTGAAGTTCAGTCATCATACCTCAACTTGGCAGCAAGATCCCCCAAGGACAGAGGATATATTGTAAACCTGTCCTGTTAATCAAAACATTTTTGTGCCTTCAAAGGCTTAAGTTATCTGTGGTGTGTTCGGAGTTAGGCTATATGGCCGTTTTTGTTGTATGTATTTGTGGAGATTGAATATAACTGTGACCCTGTGCTTGTTTGTATACTTACGGTCAAACAGGGAACAGCACATTCACATAACATACTCACCTAGCACCTAACTCATAGCTGTACCCTGCAGGATCTGTACTTGTTCATGTCTCGAGCATTAACAAAGCACTAAAGTAGCTTAGTAATCATTTCCCACATTTTCTGAGCATCTAACATGACATACAGCAGTGCAGAGCAGCTTCAGAGAAGAAACACTTTAAATGCACAGACTCACACCAGCCACCCAATGAGCCAGTTCCTCAGACCTCAGTTGACTGTTTCCCTGGACACAGCTTGGCAATGTGAGCTAACTTTTGGCAAGTTGAAGGTTAGCAGGTAAGATTGAGTTAGGGTGAGTACCTACCTATAACTGGGTGCTACCATGCCATGCAGGTCTTGGGTAGGCTGCAAATATGTGTGATGATTGAGGTTAGGTCAGCTGTCAGGTTAGTCAGGTTCAGGTATGCTCATTGCTCAGGTCACATTTTTATGGACATTTGGCAAATTAAAAAACTAACAACCTGATCTAAGCTAACCCGACTAAACATACACAACTACTGACTATAGGAACTGAGCACCTACCTACTTGTGCCTACATCTCATACCATGTCAAAGTAGAGTTCCTTGGTGGAAGATTACCCTCAGTACTTTTTATCCCAGCCCTGTGAAGAAAACTAATACTTCTAAGCTCTGAGTCACTGCTGGCCATCCACAGGAAGAAACACTGAGACTGAGAGCTTTGCCATTGTATATTGGACCAATAATGACTATCACGAATGACTATGAACACATATGATCACATCATTGCATGGATTGTCACATTGACAATTTTACTACAATCCTTTTTTCAAGAAATACAGTGATGATGATTAACATCAAAATCAACATTAAGTGGATTTCGTGAGCCAAGCTTTCTCCTCCAGTAGCAATGGAATGATCGCATGTTTCATTTGCCAGACACTGAGTACCTGATGCACATTACAATCTGCATAGCATCTAAGCATAGTAAAACTGCCCAAGTCCATTCATTCTAGATTTTAACTTGATAGTTAGCACTAATTTATCTTGCTGTTGTAAGTTATCATGATTCAATATTCATACCAATACATCAATATGCGCTCATCAGTCAACATTTTCTGGCATGATCCTGCTCAGCGTGCTCTTCAGTATTGCTCCAAAGTCTGCAATATTATAGCTTGTTTTTGGACAATAATTGCTCTTTTAATTTTACTTTTCTTGCTGATATATGAGCCCGATCAACTTGCGTTTATCAACCAAAATTTCATAACTTGTTCAACTTGATATTGATATTGCTCAGTAGTCAGGACCTCTGTCAGCCTCCTGGATACTTCAGATTGTTTTCAGTCAACATGCTTCTTAAATATGATATAAGTCAATCTTAAGGGATCCAAAACATCCAACAAAACGACGTACAAGAGCAAGAAAACCACCAGATAAACTAAAAAATGGCCTTGGAACAGAGCCAAGTGGTGCTCCATTTGTTTGTTTACAATGATTGTAGTGCTGATATATTTTTAGGACTCTGAACGTCGGCTTATAAAAAATGAAACGTTTTTACAAAAGTTGTAAGGCAAGTAATATTTATCTGAAAGAACTAAAATATTCAAAAGCCAAACACTATGAAATACATGAATCAGAACGAAAAAGTAACCCAAAAATCCAGCCTAATCACCGGCTCCTAAAACTGCAACACAATCAGCACTTTTCCCCGCAACTCGTTGTCCAGACGTAAATATGCGCGGCGCAGGGGGATCACATGACGCGAGTCCCGTCACCGGCAAATACTCGGCGTCATTACACAAATACGCACACTGAAACTGACACAAATACGCACACTGAAACTGAGCATATATCTCACAGGAACTGCAGTCATTTTTATGCTGAGGATTGGAATGAGCGAACATCAAAGCGTAAAAGGGTTGAGGAAAATGATAACCACAATAAAGGAATGCGGAACCGATAAATACTTATAAATTGTTCATTAAATATCATTCGGCATCAATGACCATTATCAATGACCGAGTAGGGGAGAGTGGGGCAAAGCGGCCACCCGGGGCAAAGCGGCCACCCATCGTTTTAGCCCTTCATAGCTGGCGTCAGTTCCAATTTATGGTTTCCAATTATAATTCTCTTCACGGTCGTTCGAATGAGCTAGACCGGGGTTTCAGGCCCATCACCATTGTTCTGTGAAACACGGAAAAGCATTTCTTGCCAGGTTACCAACTGTGTTTACAATTTTTAAATGTTATGTTATTCCATAACCGTTTTGGAATTTTTATAGGCGTTCTTGTCCATGCATTGCATGGTTATCGTACATGTACTCTACCAATTTTAATGTTTTTTACCCCACTAATAGCTAAGCTGGAATATTTTTGTCTCGGACGGTATGCGCGGGGCAAAGTGGCCGGGGCAAAGTGGCCACCCCCCAATTGGCCATAAGTTGCTTCCATCTGGATAAAAACATTATTTATATTGAAATGTGTCGTCATGCATTCATCTTGGCCACTTTTCAGTTGCATGAGTTACCAAATAATGCAATTAAATGTTTATTTTCATGAAAATCCTTTCTTTGTTTAGCTACAGGTGGAAGATGATAAAGAAAACATCCATCCTCGATTAACCTTGTCACCATCAAATACACTAGTCGTACACGAGGCAACTATTTTGTTTCTCATATCGGGACTTGAGAAGACGCCGGTGGCCGCTTTGCCCCAGGGTATGGGGCAAAGTGGCCAATATGCATAGGTTTAAAGTTTTGTCAATATCTTTCATATGTGAGCGCCTTTGGAAATAAAACGCAGTTGAAATAAAAGGCAACTTACTAGGGATCACATTGGTATAGAAAGAATCTTTCCAAGTTTAAAAATCAAGCGTTGGCATCGTGAGAAGCGTTAGGGTGGCCGCTTTGCCCCACTCTCCCCTACCGATAAATACTTATAAATTGTTCATTAAATATCATTCGGCATCAATAACCATTTGAGCAGGCATTCCAACAGCTCCAACTACTACGGACTTACGATCTCGTAATCCGCACCACTCCATTTCTATAATTTCACTCGTACGTAATTCCCAACACGTTGAGGATTATTTCCGGCTGCCACTTAACACATCGTTTTTGGGTTACGGGCTCCAACTGGCGACTACGATTGATGAAAATTGTTTAGTCACATGTTTTTATTTTAGCCGTTTAGGTCACTTCCTCGTCGCTCTTTGCTGGCTGATATTTATTGAGATTCGATGATCTATTCGACTTGATCAAAATCAAGTACAACTACATTACCTGATGGAATCTGTAGGCAAACCAGCATAAGAACAACAAGCTGATCACGTATGTTCATTTTGCTGCTCAGATTTCAGAAAGTATTGAAACGTCTGTTTTCCTCTCGGCTTCTCCCTTTCTCACAGCAGCCAACAAATGACTGGTAATGACCTGTGAACAAACACAAAGCAGTTATAAGCCATAAACTGTTAGTCATTCAGCAAGCTGAGGGACCATCTCCGGCGGCTAGAGCGGGCCAACTGAAATCCCGTGTGTCCAGGATGCGGTGCGATTGTAGCGTTGTATCATGTATGTTGGTGTGTGATAGGATAGGATGAAATAGTACGGTATGGTACGGATGTATCGTGTGGTATGTGTGAGAGTACCGTAAAGTGGGGCTATTTGAGACAGTGGGGCTATTTGAGACAGTATTTAAAATCGCTATAAAATGAAGATCGTTTGATTTTTGTCTGATATTTTTGCTCAGGGAGGTGTGGAATCGAGCAGTAAATCGCCTGAGCAAAAAATCAAGCATAAATTTTAAGTGGTTTTTATTTTATAGCAATTTTAAATACTGTCTCAAATAGCCCCACTGTCTCAAATAGCCCCACCTTACGGTATGCATGAAATCAGTCATTCTTCCCATTGCCGAAGGCAATTGACTCGAGGCATGGAATAGCCACCGTCCGCAGCGGAATTGACTCAAAATGTGGCATAAATATAAACATAAATATAAATATAAGGTAAATAAAGACGGCATCCATGGGACCGTTTTAACACACGCAAGTTCACACTCACATTTATAGTTTCATAACTTTCTTTCATAAAGGAGGGATTCATAGGACGTTGACGACCAGCAAAAACGCGTGCGAGTCAAGAAAGCCATGACTGGCCCTAGAAACCGGCAAACACGGTCCCGTCCCACCTCGAATACGGAAACATTATGTGGACTGTGGAAACATTCAATCGGACGGAACAGACTCAAAGAGCGCGTTAAATCTAACCAAACCAAACCTAGCCCGGTGGGAGACAAAGAAAATATCGGAGCTGCGTCACCTACCATTCACAGAACACCCATACAGCCATAAACCCAGCGAATGCAAGTGTTCAAATTACAGTCTCTATTTTACCGAAAGCATGGAAACATGATATCAGTGTTTACGATGATTCATGGCGGGATCAACGGGAAAACTTCTTCGACCACCCAGTCATCCATGAGACCACAGGACGCTCAAGGTGCTTAGTAAAAACTGAGCAGTCATCCAAGTTCAACAAGTAAAGCCTGAGCAGCCGTCCAAGTTCAATCAACACAACACCTTCTCTGTAAGGTTATCAATGCATGGGCAAGCCTACCAACAGAATTGGTTAACCAGCTACCTCATGTCACCATACATTACATTTTATGTCTTGATGCTGTGATTACCTTCTTAGGCATTGGACTAATCAATAACACCATCACCCAAATGTAAAAAAGAGCATGAAGCATCAGTCATCAGATGGGTGTGGACTGCTAGTTAGAGGCCATATCTGTGGCATCACACCTATGATTTCTACTTCATTTTACAGATTCTGAGATAGAAACATAATTATTTATATCATCAAAATATGAGTATGGCTAAAGCCCTAATGAACAAACAAAAATACCTCATCATCATTCTAAGTATTTTACCTACCTACTGATCTGAGTTTATACTTCATGTGGAGTGGAGTACAAAATGTTCTATCAAAGCTGTTTTACTAGAAATAGATTCCTAGAAAAATTATTCAAGAGGCCTGGAAGTTGGAACAGCAGCCTGGAAAATTACAAAAAAATGAAAGATATGTAAGTACCTAAGAATTTATGTATGTAAATGTGCGCAGTGTATGTCTAAATGTAAGGTAAATGTATATCGTATGAATGGATTTGTATGTAAGGGTAAGTGTGAATTTTACCTATACATGCACTAGATGCACCCTCTATACATGACGCGTTGCCTTCCTAACGAAACAAAGCAGTGTGTCCAAGAGCCAGGGCAGTAGGTACCTACCTAATGAGCCCTGCAGCATTTTATAAATTTATAAATGTGCTTGGGATATCTGAACTTATTCAGGAAGCAATGGGTAACAAAAAGGATACATTTAAAAGTAAATTACAAAAATAATGCAGTCCATTTTGCTGCTGTTCTGGTTCAGCCAAATTCAATCAATTGCAAAAACAAAAATCAAGGTATATGTACAGCTTTTAACTGACACAGAAGATTGGAACAGCAACACTTTTTTGTCATTTCCATAAAAGCATATATAACGAAAATTCGAATTCAGTATTTTATTCCGCCACACCCAAAACCCACATTCAAAGCCAAATCGTAATTCACACCCCGAGCCAAGGCTATAGAACTCCCCCGAGCACCCCGAGCATTTATCACACATAATGATAGAACGCATACTTGTTTTCAGCTATCTATCCAACAGCGTATGTCGGCAGAAACCAGCAGATAGCAGCCAATCAAGGGCAAGAGCAAGGGCAAGAGTACGGAAAAGCTTGCATAAAAAGTTGAGATTTCTGTTGCATTAAGAGATAAAATATTAATCTAAGAGCCAAAAAATGATATAAAACGTACGAAAGTGCTTCAATTAAACTATTCAAGGTGCCTTGGCCAAATACATAAATAAAAAATCAAAAGTATGACTTGTTGCATGTGAGCGAGTGTTCGCAAGCCGATGTAGAACATGACTAAATGTAAAAATTTTGCAACAGCCGCGCCAGTTTCACGCTCATTTCTGATACCTCTTAAAAAACCTTTTCGAATTCGTTTTGCTGCAAAATCTTTCCAAAATATCAAAATTTAATGAATAAGTCGCCTATAAAAACTATTTTGAAATACTGAATGGTAGGAGTAGAAAATAATTAGAATTTCGTGACATTTCTCCGTAAAGTTCTCATATAACTCAATGAGTATCGATAAATTGTTTTTTAACACATTTTGCGCAAAGTAAATATGTTAAAAATTGATTTTTTACAACATAAAACCAATATTTTGATCCCTTCTTACTAGCCACTGCCCAAGGCAGCTGTGACGTCACAGGTGTGGCTCAGCTGGGCTGTTGTAAAACAGTTTCTGATTGGTTTGACTTCCCAGTCAACCATGGTGTAAGCCAATAGCGTTGCAGGTTTTAGTGGTGTCTCATCCCCAAATATTGAGTGTCACAAGACATGCGCACAAGCTCTCCTCTTTCCCGGCCATATTCTCGTCGCTGTCTCATCGCTCCTCGCGACGCCCGCAGTCGTTTGTGAAACAGTCTCCCAAAAATCAACGACAAGATGTCTTCTGACGAGAGGCCCATCTATGGACCGTTCTTCGGTGTTATGGGAGCGGCTTCAGCCATGGTTTTCAGCGGTAAGTTGCGAGGCGAGACTTTCTATTCTGGCCGGATCACAATCTGCCGGCTGATATTCCCATTATTTCCCGTTATAAATCGCTTGCTTATTGCTGACGGATCGACTGTTTCCATAGGGGAAAGTGGGGTAAGACGGTCAAGGTAGGTAAGACGGGCACCCCCTCTGCAGACCAAACCAATAGCGCTACGAGCGAGAAAAATTAGGACCAGAATAGCCTTTCCCACTACACACCGCCATTGAAGTCTGGTGAATTTGTGTTCGGTCAATAATCTTTTATTTTGATTTCTTTAAAACACTCATTTCATTGAAAACATTCATAATGTATTGTGCAAGCTTTTGTGTGCAGCACTATAGAGTTAAAAACTGGCAATCACTTGTGGCACACTCATATGCCTCCAGTGTTCATTCACCGCGGATTTGCTTTGTCTGCATCAAATTGTCCACAGAGAAAAATCGTGCTGAACTTCTGACATTGAGTTTGGGGTAAGACGGGCAACTATGAATCCGATGGGTCTGTAATGGTAAAAATATTTTTGTTGCTGTAGGAAAAAAGAAGCATTTCTGATAAGAATATGTTCGATTCCGATACTCACAGACATGTTAGCAATATTCCTTCGGCACAGTTTATTCTCGAATAATGAATGTGAAAAACGGCTCTACATGGCTTCTGAACTAGGGCCTATATACGAGTATACGCCTTCTGCACGAATCTCGTATACTGCCATTTCCGAAGCACTTGAGACCAACGAGCGACTGTATCAATGCGGCTAATCTCGGGCATTTGCTGCGAGCTGTGCTGGTCGGTGAAAGAAGCTGGCCGTCTTGCCCTACCCATGTGACCGTCTTACCCCATGGAGTGGGGTAAGATGGGTTTTTGCAAGGTTTTGCAAAAATAGCTGCAGTTTATTTGTTGAGTCAGGTCTAAGTCTCATCTTCTGGCAAATGGAAGTAAAATGTCTGTAAAAGGTTTTCACTCAGTTTCCCGTTTCTATGATGTTTCTAACCGGCCGAAAAATGGCTCCAAAGTTAAGGTGCCCGTCTTACCCCACTTTCCCCTACATGCTTGCAATATGTTCCAAAATATCTAATTGTCATGTTTATATAGTTGATAAAACGTTAATTTTTGTGACATGCTAAAGGTAATGTGTATAAATTTGTTGCTGAGCTGCCTGCTTTTACTCTAAACAGTTATAAGCTCCTTGTGTTTTGTGTAACTTTTATAATGTGCTTCATAGATTTTGCAAAGCTGAGGCCAATTATACCAACAGAAAAATAGCTGCGTGCCAGAATTTTTTTTGCAAAATACTGCTTCACATACAGAGCGTAAACGGTACAGCCCTATCCGCTTATGTGCCCATCTCGTTCATGCTCCGTATGTGAAGCGGTCCTTAGCAAAGAAAAATTCGGTAGGCGGCTATTTCTCTGTTGGTAAAACTGGCCTCTGGTCAAAAATAAGGGTATTCATAATCATATAGCAGGCACCTCACATGCTGTTGGATGTTGAAAACTGAGCTGGAGGATATGTCCAGTTACGTGATCTTCAAGAAGTTCTCCCCCTCTCTGCCTTCCCTAAGCCAACTGTCATGCGCTCTGTGCAAGTGAATTTCAAGAGCCCTGATCAAATTGCCCCAGGTGCTCTGTTTTCACTGTCCACCCACATGCTGCCACCCATTTTCTAAAGTTGCTAGACTCTTCAGTCCTTCAGATATTTAGAAGGGTTTTGTTTTGGGATTCTTTAATAAAGAATCTTACAGAACAGCACAATCAAACATCACCTCACCTTACGGCTTACCTACAACCTACAGTTATAACCTAGGTACAGTGAAATTCAATATCTCAAGAACTGGAGTCTAGCAACTTTTCACAAACTGGTGGCAGCATGTGAGATGCCTGCTATATGATCACCAAATTAGACCATTGGATTATAAAATGTGACCTTATGGTTTGCTTGTGTCATGTTTAAAATGAAATTGTCACAGAATTGTTCTCAAATCATTTTATTTCATGAATAGGTTTTAAAACTCTGTCATTTTGCAAAGCTCATTCCTGGTTGAATCCCTACTTACTGTGATTTTAGCTATGTCACTTGTGGTGCATGATTTAAATTGCAGAAAATTATTGTTCTGTGAAAGCTTTTACCTAAAGCTGATACTCTAGAGCTGATACTGTAGTATGCTTTTTGAGGTAGGTATGTCTAAGTAACAGCTACTTGCTATTGACTTGTTTTACATAATTTCTGAGCTTTGATTGTAAAAATTACTGCTTCTTTTCAGCCATGGGTGCTGCTTATGGCACAGCGAAGTCTGGAACTGGTATTGCTGCCATGTCCGTGATGAGGCCAGAGCTCATCATGAAGTCCATCATCCCCGTGGTCATGGCTGGTATTCTGGCCATTTACGGCCTTGTGGTGGCTGTGCTCATCGCTGGAGGAATTGACAAGCCAGAGAAATATGAGCTCTTCTCGTAAGTCTTCCTTTTTAGACTTTATTACCTATGTTTAAAGCTACTTACATTTTGTTTGGTGATAATTTTGTCGATTTTGTTGCAGTATGCTTTTTTGATAATTGGTGCCACTTATCTCACATATGTCATAGTTAGCCAATAGTATATTACATGCTTGTATTCACTGCATGCATTCACTGCATGTACAGCCCTCTGCAGACTGCGTGGTAGGTATTCTTTTTTCGACAAAACCGAGAATAACTCAAAGACTAAGTTATCGGTCGGTCGGATCTCATTGCATAAAGATGCACCATGCTCCACTCCTTCGATTGGTTCTATCACTGAACGAATTATACAACTAGTGTAGCAACAAAATGCAAGTTTGTTTTGGGGGCAGATATAAACTTTCTTGTATTGTTGCCAAACTAGCTGGAAAATGTATACCAAAATAAGCCCAACCTAAGGTGCGGAGTCTCGCACGTCTTGCTGTTACGATTTCCGAGTGACCGTTAGCATAGTATTCGCGTTATTCCCGGTTTTGTCGAAAAAAGAATACCTACCACGCAGTTTGCAGAGGGCTGTACCACATTCTTTGATGTTGGTGTTGGACAATTTAATGCTCCTAGGCCCTAGCCTCAAGTGACTTGATGAAGGATCACTTATGCTGATGTTGTATTATCTCTCTCCTGACCACCACATGTTTTGTGTTATGGCAGTCAGCAATAGTCATGTGACAACTGACAGTCATAGATTTAATCATATGTGGAGAGGGTTTTTTTTAGATAAAGTGCACTTTGGCATGGCTAGAGTGCATGGACTGCTGTCATCTACCTGCAGCAAGTTACACTTACAGTTAGTTCCAGTAGTTAAAGGGATCCTCCCACCTCCAAAAAAGTTAATGAATTGGCATGAAAGTGATGTCGCTCGGTTCAGAAAGAGCAAAAACGAATATCTACCAAATTTCATCGAAAAATATTCACCGGTTTTCAAGATATTAGACTTTTACTTTTGTTTACTTTTTGGGATCTCCGCTGTTCCTAGCGACTTTATTTGAAAGTGCGGCATTTGTTGCGCGCAAAGCAGCATATACCACCGCGTGCTACAAAACGTTTTAGTCAAACATTTAACGGACGTTCGAAAGCCTGATGACGTCATCAGATTCCCGTAATGGTTAAGAGATGGGGACCACGCTGGTCCCACCCTGCAAGTAAAGGGAAGAAATTTCTTGAACACCATAAAGCTGCGGGGGTTGCGACCAGGATAAATGGTGGTTTCTGAGCCTGGCCGCAAACTTGGCTATCTCAACTCAAAACTAATGTTAAGGTGGGAGGGTCCCTTTAACCCGCGCCCGGCTGGGGGTCCTGGATTTCCACGCCCTGCTGGGGGGGGGGGTGTTTGAACACCCCCCCCCCTTCTAACTCGGCTCCTGGGCCACGTAGCGATACGCGGAAGGCGGCGTTCGAAAGAACGTCAAAAATAATGAGGAAATCACTTCGGTCAATTTTTTGGTCAGGTCAAAGGTCAGGTCACCAGAGGTCATTGAAGGCAAAATTTCGCCGATTTCCAGGTCGAATGTCGAAAATTTCCAAGAAGCCAACGCATAACTCGGGAACCAATAGAGCTACAGCGCCGCGGAAAAGCGCATTCGATAGCCCTATTAACGCCCTTTCTGAGTAATTCTCTCAAATTTGACCTAACGTCAACGGTTTTGCCTGCAGGGGGCAAAAACTGCAAAAATAGCCGATTTTTTCGGAAACAGTTTTTCTGCAATAACTTTTGACCCAAGCCTTGTACGAGCTTACTTTTACCGGCATCGTGTTCCTCTCGTCAAGACGCATCGAATGAACTATAAGTTGACCTTGAAAGGTCAACTTGAAAATTTGACCTCAGGTCAAGGTCATGACCTGACCGGAAAGGGTCATGTTGCATATCAGTCGATCCGTATCGTCGAACTGAACACCTCTTAGGCGTTTTCATCGCTCTAGCATGCCTCTATCAAAAGTTATTTGCGAAAAACTGTTAGATACCATTCGTGACCTAAGATGACCTCAGGGCATAAACATGGGTCACGGACACCATTTTCATGTTCATTGTGTCTAAACCACTTGTAATTCAGTGTTTGGGAGTGTTTATAATGTCTTTCGTCCAAAAGAGGCGCATTTCAATTTTCTCCCATTGACTTATAATGGGGAGGTCGCAAAATTGACCTGACCTTAGGTCATCGATATCAAAATTCTGAGATATACATTTTGTACATGCTATTGCTCTTAGCAATCGCTGAAAGTTTCAAAGCGATCGGTCACTCGGTGTAGCTATGACAGACATTGAAACTTTTTATGAGGTGAGGTCACTTCAAGTCACCTGGTGACCTGACCTTGAATGACCTTGGTCTGAAATTTTCACAAAATGTGTAGAATTGATGTATGATAAGGTGTACCAAAAACGGCGGCGCTCCGCGCCGCCGTTTTTGAGATATTCGCGAAAAACCACAAGGGGGTGTTCAAACACCCCCCCCCCCCCAGCAGGGCGCGGGTTAACTGGTCCATGGAAGGTGGGGTACTGGGTGGAGACAAGGGGGTGTGAAGCTGCTGTTATTCAATGAGCATTGCCTTTGCCTGACAATCAAGGCTGTGTGAACATTCTGAAAATTGACATCTTACTGAGTTGTTCAACTATGATGTTACTGGCATGGTAATGATAAGGCATATGTTGAGTATCCATGACAGGTTGGATGATGATGTAAATAATAAACCAAATTATTACAAATGCATTCAAATATATTCAAAAAGACACACAAAGCTTTCGGTTCATGGAACCTTGATCACTGTGCAAATGAGTATAACAATCGCTGTAACCGTCTAAAATTCTTTGAAATTTTGCCCACATCATCACACGTGATACGTTTAACAGTAGGAGCGGATTCATCACATGGTCGTCAATGGCAGCAAAATCGGTGGTAGACCAGCAGAAGAAGAAAACACGCGGCTGATTAATTTCAAAGAATTTTAGACGGTTACAGCGATTGTTATACTCATTTGCACAGTGATCAAGGTTCCATGAACCGAAAGCTTTGTGTGTCTTTTTGAATATATTTGAATGCATTTGTAATAATTTGGTTTATTATTTACATCATCATCCATAAGGCATATGTTAAACATTTTGTCTCGTCAGGCACAAAAGCAGCAATTTGCCTTTTGAAAACTGATAATCAGCTATGTTTTGCCTGAGATTACATAACAGCCTTTGTAGAGTTATTCTGTGTTCAGGTTATTTCGGTCGGACGGTGGTCCGTGATACATTACTGACAGCTGCGCTGTGTCTTGCAGTGGGTTCGTGCACTTTGGCGCCGGCCTGGCTGTGGGCCTCAGCGGTCTGGCGGCCGGATTTGCCATCGGCATCGTGGGTGACGCCGGCGTCCGCGGCACGGCCCAGCAGCCCCGCCTCTTCGTCGGAATGATCCTCATTCTGATTTTCGCCGAAGTGTTGGGTCTGTACGGTCTCATCGTTGCCATTTTCCTGTACATCAAGGCATAAGCGGCCAGTCGGTCGGGCCAGTGCAGCACACGTGCGGCTCTGCGGCGCTGATGCGCGTGTGTGCGGTGGGCGCATATCTAGGCGGTGGGCCAGCGCGTCTGTCCCCGGTCTATATACGTCCTGTGATGCCGCTAGGGCGCCAGCGGTCGCCCCTCGCCCTGCGCAACATTCCACTTACACATCCAGAATCGGCCGGCAACTGGGCCCGGCCGCCTCAGGTGCAGTGAACGCACGGCTGTACCCGCGCGGACATCACGCATAAAGACAGACGGGAGGGCGTCGGAGGCGTGCGGCCGGGCGGCCCGGGCGTCTGCTGCCGGCCGGGCGGCCGCCCTCGTGAACACATCTGTAGAACAGGCGAACAATTTTCGACGGATTTTAGCTGGCGGCTGTTTGCATTGCGTTCCTGGCATTTACGTCAAGCTCTTTCGACCCTAATTTGCTACCTAGGCTATTCTCTATCAAATATGTTGATAATATGTTGATGCTCTGTACAGTACTATGTGTATAAAATACTTTATGTGATGGGAGCGATATCGTATGGATGTGTTGTGATTGTGAATGTGTTCTGTACATATGGGTAGGATTGTTGTAGCCAATTGTCGGTGGACTGTCGACCTGACGTCTGACCGTGTATCTTCCCGTTAGGCTAACCCGTGAGTGGATATATATGGTGCACGTGGTCAGGGCGACGATCAATTACCCGTATCGTGTCGTTCAATCATTTCTCGCTGTTTGCGAACCCAAAAATTACAATGGAAAATAAATGTGTAGCCTCAATCGGGGTTTTTCATTGGTGATGCGTGTGCAGTAGATACGAGTTTAGTCACAGAAAGTTACACTTCTCTAAATGGGCGCTCTTACGAACAGTACTGTTCTGTGTGATGCATATTGCGTGCATACCCCGAGCCGGAAGAAGTAGACGTGGAAACGATTAGGGCAGCGTAACTTTGCATGTCACGACAGACGGCCGAACTTGGCAGTTGGCCGGTCAAATGCTGAAACACCTCATGGCACATGACTGAATGAAGACTATGAATGACTATGAAGCACATTTGATGAGTGTAGCACGAACATCAAGGGTGATTGGGCGGGCGTATCGTGGTGTGTTCGGTAGATGTGTGTTGTGAAGAAGGATTGTTTTTAAGGTCGCAGCATATTCTAAACAGAGCCTTGCTCGTCAGAAGTCCGGGCGCTGCGATGGCCTCCGCAGTTCGGACGCTCACAACCAATCGATACCAATCGATCATGCAGTATATCTGCGATGTGACCACAACTCACAATGTTCAAATATACGAAGCATGTTTCATGGTAAGTGTCAATGGGGCTCGAATTCATATTTGATAATGCATGTGTAGTTACAGAATGACTGTTCATAGACAGATCTGGTAACTTTTCTGTCAGAAAGTGGTCAAAGTGGTCATGTCGTTATAGAATACCCACCCCTACCTAGAGCCTTTTTCAAGATTCATTAAATTTGAGCATGTTCCCTTAAAAGCAACAAATTTACGCATATAAGTAGACCTAATTTTCTAGATCAATAGCTTCTCCCAAGGACCTAGCATCAATCATCTTCGCCAGTGTCAGCAAGGTCCGCTCAATAACTGAGCTACAAAGTACAACCTGACAGGTTTATCGTCACATGCCTGGAAGCTGGTAGCGTGTAGCAAGGCGCGTGTAGCTGCCTGTACGTGGTAGCGTGGCGGCTGATTCGCTTGCCACATTCATCAACCCCGTAACAAGTGAATAAGTTACATATTCTTAAACTATCTGCAAATTCTTATTCTCTGAAATTAACTTTTATGATGAAGCTGACCGTGATTAATAATGCATTTACAAATTCCTAGTCGCATGCTTATTTGATGAGTCGACATAAATGGCGTGACAAAGACATAACATTCATGCAAAATTCCCAGGCGCACGCATGTGGCGAATCACGCTGAACGCAATCGCATCATAAATAAGTAATTAAATATTCCATACTTTTATTTACCTGCATTTACCGTGAAATATTTGCATCCACAAAGCTGTGGTAAGTTGTTGCAGAGTGTGTCTATTGCCTAATACACACAGACTTAAATCTGCCGACTGCAGGGGCCGAGGCTGAGGCCGAGCAAGAGGCAGAGGGCCGAAATGAGTTGACGCGACCATGACAAATGATGCGTCGTTTTCCTGTGAAACTTTAAAAACATTAAAGAAAGCCTTATATTAAGCCTCAAAGGTACTTGCTATTTCAAAACTGTTTCAGTAAGCTGCAGGAGATTCATTTAAAGCACATGGGAGCAGGCTCTCTCTATCGTCTGGAGGTTTCGAAAGATGCTCTCCAGAGATGGCGCTAGTAAATTTGGCTGACATGACGTCATGCTAAAAAGTGATGGGTTTTGTGAGAGCAAATGTAATAATAGTTGAAAATTTTGTACTTTTGCTTAATTAAGAAAAAATAAATATACAATTGTTCAAAACAGCGTTTTCCTCATTCATCCTTCATTGTTTTTAGAGGAATATAGACAGTTTAAATATTTTTTCTTGACCGCAATTCGCACACGCACTAAATTAAAAGCTGGAGTTTTGTGCGTTCGTAAATCGTGATTTGAGAAAATAAGTTGACAATAATCTTTTGCACTTTTGCTTTACAATCATTTTTCAATGCAGATAAATACATAATTTATTCGAAAATAGGCATATCTTTGAAATATTATGATTTTCCACAAGCAAATTTTCCCAAAAACTTGAACTACTTACAACTGACGAACGCATCCAATAATCTGGATGTCTTAGGATGAGTTCGTCATTTTTTCCCAAGGAAATACGATACAGTTCAAGCTATTTTACCGATTTATTAGGGTACTTTTGCCAATGAATTAATAAATAAATGACAACAATTAATCTCATTATCAACCATACTCGGAAGAATTTTCTTCGCATAAGCGCGAACACATCCGCGCTTTCATGAAAAGTCACGCCTGTAGATGTCAGGACTGCTGCTTTATGTTTCGCAAGGTGGCGCAGCGCGCAGGGTACCGACTACCGAGGCTGAGGTCTCCAGACTCTCCACCACGATTTAACTTGGAAATGGCCGATGGGGAAGGTCTAACCCAAAAACGGACGCCCTTTTACACAGCTGCATAAAGAGAATGAATTATTGGCATAGCTGACCACACGTCCCCTCCCCCTCTCCGCCCCAGCTCAATAGGAAATATCGCCTATTTTCCTTAGTCAGTTATATTCTGACTAATTTCTCACTCTTCCCAGTAAACCTTAACATGCATGATGCAGATGTTCACTGCGTAAGTCGTGTGCTTCCGTAAGTGTGCCAACTATATAGTGTTGCCTACACTCTACAGTACAGCCTACTGCTTCCCCATTGTCGTTATAATTGGTGATTCTCAGGTCAAAAGTTACACAGTGGTCTCAGAGAACAATCGTTTCAACAAATTAACGATTCAAACCGTTGCATTCTACTTATATTCCGGTCAGTTCTGCTACTAAACGATTCCGGCAAAACACTCTTTAGGTTATGTATTAGCGAACCACCACACAAAATTCGCCCAATCAATGGTCAGTTATTACTGCTGGGCTGAACCGTCATACGCTATATAGCCTATTGCAGTCAATATTTTCAGAACGATACTGACTGACGAAACACAACGTATTCGCGGATTCGCACATACGTTGGCACCCAGGTGGCCTGTCAGCAGCCGCACAAATCCGCACAGCGCAGCCGGGATTTGACATTGAGATGGTACACCGTAAAGCATGCCTTTCCACACAGGCACAAGCACAGGGACACAAATTCTCAAAATCCAAACTTATTCCAATACTGGTCAATTACGAATAGGCATAAAGTTTTGAGGTTTTCTCATGTTCATTCTTCTTTCAACACACGCGGCAGACTGCAGCAGCTGCAGAACATCTCACAGAGCTGCGCTGGATGCAGTCATGAGCTGGGACACGGTTTGTGACCAATGACCGATCGGGGGTGCCAGCCTCCTCCCGGCACGCGATGCACTGGCCGCCGCGCAGTCGATGTCGGGGCACCGCCGGCATTCGCCGACAGGGTTCCATCCGATTCGGTGTATTGGTGGCAGCCCGAACAGTGACCCACGCGAAGCTGGCGGACGTCGATGGCCGATGAGCGATGCCCTTCCGCGACCGGCGGTGGCAGTCGGTCCCACATCAAGAACAGATACCAGTCATGCGGTCAGTCGGCGACGGCGCTGTCGCGAGCCGATCTGATGGTCGCGCGGTGGGCGTTGCCGACGTCCACCGGGACCGTCGACTGGGGGAGCGCGGCCGCCTCTTGGCCGCCGCCTCTGGTCGGCGCGCTCGTTGCGCTGTGGGACGGCATCCACTGCAAGTCGTTCACTGTGAAACGGTCGTTTGACCGGACCTGGCAGGCGGGGAAAGGGGGCCTCAGATGAAGTAAAACCATCCCTCAGGCCAGCTTGAACTGGCTCTCCACCTCACCATGTTAGATAAGCAGACACCCTCGTGATCATCGCAGCGATGATTGCCAATTGGTGTGTCATTATGGGAGAGGATGCCAGCCTCCTTTGCAAGATAGTCTGCCTTTAAATTAGTGCAGCCCGACCCATTGCCTGTGGCGCAGACTGGGCTTGATAATGCAGTGCAGGACACACCAAACGTAAGCTGTCATCTGTACCCCCTGTGCAGTAGGGCTGACTCAAGAGCCCAGAGTTGCCCTCCCCCCACCATTCTGTGCACGTGATAACTGGATGGGACATGCCATGGTCAGCATCTGTTCAAAAGCTGCCCTAAGCATGTAAAGCTCCACTGGCATGCTCAAGCATGGTCACAGTCAGTTCTCACTTCTCAGTTGAACCTCCAATGGAAACCCATCACAAAGTAGAGATCAGGGCGCCTCTCACACTGCAGCACACTCAACGACTGAGGCACCATCTCATCACTTGCAGGTGGTTCTTGCCAGGAGCAATGCCAGCCACGCACATCAGGTGATAACAGCAGTGTACAACTGCAATCTACAAGCATCCATGTTCTTTCTGGTTTTCTCCTGTTGAGATCCACTGCCATGCATGAACTTGATGGGCTTTTGTTGCGCTCCTCCCATGTGCAGACAGGTTTCTGCTGAAACAAAGCAAAGCAAATGTGATTAATAATGGCCCTGTTTCACGGCACCATCCAGACACTGTGTGCACTGGTAGCTACGGCATACCATAGCATCACTCAAATGACGTTGCATGTGATCTCTTAGTTTATGATCAATCGCGTTTGGAACAGAGTGAGAGGTTCTGAAAAACCGTACCAAGAACAGAGGTTTGAGTTCAAATACTGCTAGCATGCTGCTGGTGCTGGTACCGCAGCGTGCTAGCGTTCTGGGATGCTGTCATAGCTTAGCGTCACAGTGAAGTTTGTTGACACTGCCATGGAAACCCAATGCTCTGACACACGCAGCGCACTGCAGTGCACTGCAGTGCTGAGCACTGCAGTGCGTGCTCTGCTGTGAAACACCACCCATGAACGTTGGTTGCATGACCAGGATGGAGCAGTGTGGCAGACAGTGATTTTAATTTTAATTGCACTTCCTAGAGATTAAAATGTTGTTGGTGAAATTGCTATTCATTATTCCTATTACCATTGTCTAAATTTCACATTTCAAGACAGCATCAGCATTGACATGTTATATAAAATAAGGTTTAGACTTCAGGTGGTCCCGGGTTCAGCTATTAAGTAAAACAAGGGCAAAAAATTGTCAAAAAAAAATATTTTAAAAAAATACCTGCTTTCATCAACACCTCATCTAATCTAACCTCATCCTCATCTAACAAGGCCCTAAAAGCAAACACCGTTTGAATAACAATGTAATATTTTGCAACCGCTGCACCATTACTGTCACGTACGCTATCCCTAGATTGGTTGCTGGTAAGTAGTGGTTGTCGTCATCAACTCGTCATGCAGCAGCTGATTGGGATGGGCGGGGCCTATTTTTATCCAGGCGATAGAGAGAGCCTGGGAGCATTCTAATGCTTTCCTAAGAATGAGAATCTTATCAGGCCTGAGGCCAGTTCTACCATCAGAAAAATAGCCGCGTGCCGGAATTTCTTGCCTAAAGAACTGTAAATGGTAAACCCTATCCGCTTATGTGCCCACTGCCCAGCACGTTTACACTCCGTATGTGAAGCAGTCTTAAAGCGAAAAATTCAGGCTGGCTGCTATTTTCTGTTGGTAAAACTGGCCTCAGTCTTATGGAATCTCAAACTAGCTCTATGGGAGTTGATACGTAGTAATATGGCTTGGAATTTTATTATTTTGGCTTAATTTGTTGCAAGTTCAGTGTTAATGATGATTTTGAAGTGCAGTACTTTGTGATTTCTTAGCATATGTGATGGTAGAATTACTATTAATGTTCATTGTGATTGTAGCAATTTTAAAGGGACCCTCCCACCTTAACATTAGTTTTGAGTTGAGATAGCCAAATTGGTGGCCATGGCCTGAAAATACCGGTTTGGGCAGTGGGCACTCACAACATCGAAAAATGCTTTAATTCGGAGATATGGAATTTCAAACTTGCAGTTTTCGGATTCTAAGGGGCTAATGCATTGGTATGCCCCCTTAGAATTTGTGACGTCAGCGGAGGTCTAACGATTTTTAAATCTTTTACTAAAACGTTTGGTAGCACGCGGTGGTATATGCTGCTTTGCGCGCAACAAATGCCGCACTTTCAAATAAAGTCGCTAGGAACAGCGGAGATCCCAGAAAGTAAACAATAGTAAAAGTCTAATATCTTGAAAACCGGTGAATATTTTTCGATGAAATTTGGTAGATATTCGTTTTCGCTCTTCCTGAACCGAGCGACATCACTTTCATGCCAATTCATTAACTTTTTTGAAGGTGGGAGGGTCCCTTTAAGTCGGACTTGAAAATTGATGAAATGACTGCAAGATGGCTAGTTAAAACCATTAAAGTAAATACTTTTTCATTTTCCAATTTTCTTCACACTGAGAGGTTCTGTGTGATAATGATATCCTGTTTTCAGTATTTTGCATTCTGCCTTTCTGTGACAGGACAGTCTGAGCTTTTGCAGTGGTAGTGCCTTCAAGCTCCAAGATGCTAATAAAGGTCTATGACAATGTTTCCCTGCTGCCATTAGGATCAGTGGGCATGGGGCAGTTACACTGACCAAGTAGAAACCTAAATATGACATGTTGTCTTTCATTGGCACTGTGTATGCCTATCATGATTGTGTGTTCTATGGTTGCATAGTTGGTACATTCACAAAGCAGCATATCACATATCATTTGCAAGCAGATCACAGAATGAAGCTGACCCTGGCAATGCTGAGTAGAGTCTTTCTTTTTTATGTTCCAGATTGATGCAAATGCAGAATTCAGTCAGAAGACATTGAAGTAGAAATGACACCCCAGATAAAATCATCCACTTTGTATGTGGGCAATCTTCCAGTGGATGCCACACGGA
The DNA here is from genome assembly GCF_019059575.1 of Amphibalanus amphitrite. Classification (NCBI taxonomy): domain Eukaryota; kingdom Metazoa; phylum Arthropoda; class Thecostraca; order Balanomorpha; family Balanidae; genus Amphibalanus; species Amphibalanus amphitrite. The sequence goes on from NW_024882033.1 coordinate 145,644, forward strand.
CAGAAGTAGAAGAAATATTTGGAGAAGCAGGACCTATCAAGAAATGTTTTGTCCTCAAGGGTAACTTTATTTTTACAAAGTGGTTTCTTTTATTAGACTTTGTCAAATTAAGCTATTTGTGCAGTTGAGTCATGCTTATGGTGCACAGTTTCCTACCTATGGATCATACCATTTCCTGGTTGTTATGTTTTAGGATAATTATTGGAATAAATCATTGAGTCATTGCAATATCAAGTATATCAAAAGAACTTCTTAAAAGCATACTGTTCTATGCATAACTTTGTTGAAACATGCTGTCACAGCTAACATTGTCTTACAGCCAAGAATGAGGCCTCGTCATACGCGTTCGTGACGTACGCGCTACCGGAGGACACGGATACAGCCGCGGCGGAGCTCCAAAACGCCACTGTTCGCGGCAACCAGCTCACTGTGTCCATATCAAACCGAAAACAGAAACAGTCCAGAGCCGCCAAGGAAGGTCCAGGCCACCCCGCCGGCTCCGATCAACACACGCCGTCGAAAGAACCGGTACGGAAGAAACAGAAAACGGACAGCGGAGCAGCCGCCGTTAAAAGCAGTCCTCCTAAGAAAAAGAAGTCGCCCGATGCTAAAGAGGATGCACATGCAGCAGCACCAAACAAGAAAGGTCGTCTTATTGTCCGGAATTTGTCGTTCAAGGTGAGAGGTTCTGGTTCCGAAGCACCAGCACGTATGCCGGTAAACGAACAGATTTTAATTGTGTCGTGTTGTTGAAGTCATTTACTCATAATGTTCGAATAGAAAAGAGCCGACTAGGAGCTTTATAACGTCCATTGAATCATTAAATGGATGAATCATTGAAGGGATGGATTTAATAGATTCATAGACTCATTCATTTTGATAGATGGTCTCAGTGTTTTGTTTTATGTTTCAGGTTACCGACGACTCATTCCGTAAGCATTTCGCATCCGTTGGACCCGTTACAGAAGTTAAACTGTTGAAGAAATCGAATGGGCTTCTAGTTGGCTGTGGCTTTGTTCAGTTCAAGCATGAAAAGCATGCTCAAGAGGCTATCAAGAAGTATAATACAAAGCCCTTTCTTGGTAAGTGTAACTCTAAAAGCTGATGAAGTACTTGGTAAATCATGATTTGTGTTTTTGTCGTATCAAGTAATCTTTCATATCATTGTTTTTTGTTTTTGTTTTTTTTTTTACTGTGTGTCTCCTCAAGCCGGTATTTTTTGTTGCGTTACACTAGATCGGCTACGGAAAAATGATTGCTACGCTTCCTTTGGGCGAAAGTGAACCCGACACTGATATATCTTAGCAGAATTGACATACAAACTCTCCGTTTTCGTTCATTTGTGCAGGTCGACCGATAGTCATTGACTGGGCGGTGGACAAGACTCGATACGAAGCCGCCCAGAAGCCGGCGCAGACGGGCGGCAGCAAGGGCAGTAAGAGACCTCTAGATGATGAGGAGGATGTAGAAGATGAGGACGAAGAAGAAGACGACGAGGAGAGTGACGATGACGGCTCCAGCCATGACGAGACGATGAGCAGGTCAGTCTTTGAAAATGTATCCGTGTACCTGTCATTGAGTGCAATATATGGCCATGAGTTCTTTGATAGCACACTTTATCCACTGATCAGTTACTGTTTCAACTCAACTTATCGCCATATCTGCTCTTTTACCATTAAAATTGTTTAGGGTGTCGAATGTCGATTTATTTTTTACTGATAAGTAATTCAGCACCATTGTTCCGTGCATTGATCAGTTTTCTTTTGTACATAGGTACAAGTAATTCAACAGTATATGTATTTAGTCAGCTTTGTTTGATTGTATACCTACCCAGCGAGTATTTCGGGTTACATTGCCTGAACTTTCCAGTGAAATTTACTCTTATCTCAATTTAATGACAATGTTTGGAAACAACATCACCACTTGCCATGCATCCTGTGATTACCAGTGTTCTCGGGAGCTTGCTTGTTGTCCAATAGTGTGATAACTTTACTGGCGTGTTTTCATATTAATCCTGGTCATTTGGTATTTTTGAAAGTCCTTCCCATCAATATCGCTTATGATGTCCTTTTCGAGCGTCGTACGGTTTTTTTTTGCATCACGGAATGAAACATATTTTCAGCTCTCCGGGCAAGGCAGCAGCCGACCAAGAAGACCCAGAAGAAGATGACAGTGAAGAGAACCAGGAGAGTGGAGAGGAGGAGGAGGAGGATGGTGACGATGCTGAAACCGGTGAGAGTGACGCCGCCTCTGACGAAGACAAAGAAGGCAGTGACGACGACGATAAAAGTGACGAGAGCGACGCCGAAGAGGAAAGTGAGGAGAACGATGGTAGTGACGTGGAGGAGGAAGCCACCACGCCAGCTAAAAGAAATCGCAAGGTGGCCAGTGATGTCGGCGAGGGCAGCACGCTGTTCATAAAGAACCTGTCGTTCGACACGGACCAGGACACGCTGAAGGAGCTGTTCTCCCAGTTCGGCCGGGTCAAGTACGCGCTGCTGTGTGTGGACCCGCTCACTGAGTACCCGCGCGGCACGGCCTTCGTTCAGTTCAAGGTGGGTCGGCCATTTAACCCTCCTATGCTATTGAAGCCGGCGATGTATTGTTTTTACGGAGCGAGCGAAGCGAGCGTAGTCTTTCCTTAGATTAACGGAAATTTCTGAGTATGAGCGGCCGGCCGGCCGGCCGGCCGGCCGGCCGTGGTCACGCTTTTGCGAGGCTTATATCTCAGCAACCACTTGACCGATTTACATGCGGTAAATTTTGTAGGGTAGCTTCATTCCTTCTACCAAGTATTGGACTATTCCCGATGCATGTGGGTGACCCCTTATGCACGTGCCACGTGCAAAACGAAGAGGTGTCAGTTTTGTAATTGTTGCAATATCTCGGTAACTACTTGGCCGATTGCGCTGAAAGTTGGCATGTAGGTAGGCACCCACTAGGCACTGCATATCCATGTGCCAGAGTTGGGGTGCTGCTGCACGTGCGCACGTGCAGGGGTCGTTTCCAGATCTCGAGAACGGCTCGACCGATTGCGCTCAAATTTGGTACACAGTTAGGGACCGGTTAGTAGGGTGCCGTGCACAAGTCAGTTGGGACCCATTTTGCACGTGCGCACGTGCAGGGTGCCGCTTCCAGATCTCGAGAACGGCTGGGCCGATTGTGCCCAAATTTGGCACATCGCTAGAGACCGGTTAGTAGGGTGCCGTGCACAAGTCAGTTGGAGGTGCCCCCTCGCAATTTCGCACGTGCAAGGCCCACCCTCTCGCTCGCTTCGTTAGTCGCCCCAAAAGGCGTTATACTGGTATTATGTTATCACGCGCGTTGATATTCGCTGCCGCCTTCCATCAAGGGCTGCTCTGACGTTAGTAGGTATTCACTAACGGCTGTGTGTAGTTCGACTGTCTGCCATCCGCAGAAGGTTACTGAAGAGCGCCGTCTTGGTTTCAGAGTGCCGAGGAGGCGGAGGCAGCGCGAACGGCGGCCGTCAGCCCCGACAATGCCGCCCTGTTCACGCTGGATGACCGTCGGATCGAGGTGCTACCAGCGGTCAACAAGGACCAGCTGCGGCGAAAGGGGGAATTGGAGAAGGAGAAGGCCTCGGAGGGCAAGGACAAGCGGAATCTCTACCTGGCCAGAGAAGGACGTGAGTCAATCGGTGCTAAAAACGAACGCTGTACCCTTGCAGTGGATACTGCACGATCCATTTGTATTCTTTTTAGCATTTCAGAGGGACGCCTCGTGTCCATGAATTCGCATGTTTTGACTATATCTATGTGTGCTTGAGGTAATTGTTGACCGGCTTGCGTTTGTTGTGCCATTGTTTGATTCAACTCGCTACCGCCCCTTTTCGTGACGTGTGAGAGTGATCTTCCAACGTTTTCATCTCCGTGCCCGTCTCCCCGCTGTCATGGGCACTGGCGGATCCAGGCTTGCGTTTTTGGGGGGGCCAACTCATGCAGGAGCCAAACCTAGGGTACCCCCAAATCCTGTTTTCTCATCGGATTTAGGCCACTTATTTTTCGTTGCAGCCCTGACACTATGAATTTTTTTTAACTAAAAAGAAAAATATATAAATGGTAGCCCACCCGACCCATGCCTTTATATTACTTTGTAAACACTTACCATTGTTTTTATCGACCAGTTAAAGGGACCCTCCCACCTTAACATTAGATTTGAGCTGAGATAGCCAAAATGGGGTCCCTGGCTCACAATTACCGGTTTCGGCACGCACTCATAACATCGAGAAATGCCTTAAATCGGAAATATTGAATTTCAAAATTGCAGCATTTTGATTCAGAGGGGCTAATGCTTTTGGATACCCCTCTGAATGTGTGACGTCAGCGGAGATCTAATGATTTTTTAATATTTTACTAAAACGTTTGGTAGCATGCGGTGGTATAGGCTGCTTTGCGCGTAACAAATGCCGCACTTTCAAATAAAGTCGCTAGGAACAGCAGCGGATATCCCAAAAAGTAAACAAAAATAAAAGTCTAATCTCTTGAAAACCGGTGAATATTTTTCGATAAAATTTGGTAGATATTCGTTTTCGCCCTTTCTGAACCTAGCGACATCACTTTCATGCCAATTCATTAACTTTTTTGAAGGTGGGAGGGTCTCTTTAACCCGCTTCGAGTCAGTGCTTGGGTCCCTTTGCGGGCCGGGAGGTGGTAAAACAGCCCTGTCTAACTCGGCTCCTGGGCCACGCCCTGATTGAACAATGTTTCATTATCGTTTGGGGGAGGGGGAAAACGGGCCACTTTAGGCCTCTGGGAAGGGGGCATGGCCCTAAATGCCCCCTCCCTGGATCCGCCAGTGTAAGAAGAGACCATTGGAGCTGCAGTTGGGTACCTCAGACATCAGGGTACGCCCTCAGATGTATGTATAGGACTCGCATGGAGACCTCTTATGCTATAGTGTACTGAAAGGACCCAAAGGAGCCTGTCTATATGGGCTCCCGGAGATAGACGTGGGCCCTCAGGAGCCCGCCAGAGCCCCAATGAGGGATAAGTGAGGGATACCAAGTGCCTGCAATGGCATATTGCATAAGCCATAACGCCTTTACAAATCAATATATTATGCATCAGTGGCAGATCCAAGGGGGGCCACATGGGTCATGACCCCTTTGGTGCCCGGGGGCACCACAGGCCTGTCAGGGGCACCACCGGCCTAGTAGGGGCACCACCAGCCCGCCAGGGGCACCACAGGCCTAGCAAGGGCACCACGGGCCTGTGAGGGGCCCCACAGGCTTGTCAGGGGCACCCCAGGTCTGTCAGGGACACCAGAGACCTGCCAGGGGCGCCGCCGGCCTCGCAGGGGCACCATGGGCCTGTCAGGGACACCAGAGGCCTAGCAGGGGTACCACAGGCCTTACAGGGGCACCACCGGCCTTGCAGGGGCACCTTGGGCCTGTCAGGGGCACCACAGTCCTGTCAGGGCCCAGGGGCACCAGCGGCCTAGCAGGGGCACCACAGGCCTGCCAGGGGCACCACCGGTCTAGCAGGGGCACCATGGGCCTGTCAGGGGCCCCACCGGCCTCGCAGGGGGCACCACCGGCCTCGCAGGCATCACGCAGGGGCACCTTGGGCCTGTCGGGGGCATCACGGGCCTGTTGGGGGCACTTTAGGCTTGTCAGGGGCACCACAGTCCTGTCAGATCCCAGGGGCATCAGCAGCCTAGCAGGGGCACCCTAGGCCCGCCAGAGGTACAGCCCACCGCTAAAGTAATGTAGGGTTTTACCAAACTCAACGGTTGGCTTTGACTGGCGATTGTTTAATGCGAAGTGATTGAAAAGAAGATGTCAATAGCTAAAGTTGCAGCTGCAAGGGTGACGATACATATAAGCTACATTCAAAGTTTCATTGTAGTCTGGCTAATCGTTCCTAAGCTTCAGAAGCAGAACATACCCATGACTGAAACCCCACATTACTTCTGCTGTGGACTGTACCACAGGCCTGCCAGGGTCCAGGGGCACCACAGGCCTAGCAAGGGCACCACGGGCCTGTCAGGGGCACCTCAGGCTCCCGTGCCCCCCCCCCCCCTCCCCCCCCCCCCCCAGATCCGCCAGTGATGCCACACCACGCGAAACACCGCCAACTACCAGCTGCCGCGCCATAAACACGTGCCAACAACAGTCTTTTTTTAAGGTCGACTCCGCTCGCGCAACTTTTGACTGACCCTCACTGCTACTATATTGCTTCCATATTATGCTGTGGAAAGCTTTACTTCACCAAGTGGCTAAAAACCTCCATCAAGGTATATTTTCTTAGCAATTTTTCTGGCGTTTTGGGGGGGGGCCAAACAGGCCACTTTAGGCCTTTGGGGGGGGGGGCATGGCCCCCGTGGCCCCCCCCCCCCTGGATCCGCCAGTGGTCATGGGTCTGCCCATTTACTTACACCCGTTCCCTCCCCTGGTACCGACAGTGGTACGCGAGGGCAGCCGGGCAGCCGAGGGAGTGTCGCGCGCTGACATCAACAAACGCATCGGCCTCGAAAAGTGGAAGACCAAGATGCTGCGTAACCTGGGCATGTTCGTATCTCCGGTGCGACTGTGTGTACACAACCTGCCGGTCGACTGGGATGACGGCCGTCTGCGGCGGCTGTTCCAGCAGCACGCGCCGGCCGGGGCGCAGATCACTGAGGTATGACCCCCGTCCGTCTCTCACTGAAGGGTAGACTGGCGGGGAGACTGATGGATGGAATGGTAGACAGACATAGGTCACAATGTACTATGTAGCGAATGTATGAATATGCATCCGATGTAATGGATGAATCGGTGCGAACTGGTTGTTAATTGAGTGTCCTGAACGCTCTCTGTTACTGCTCTAGGTTTTGTGGTTCCAAGATAATATCTGACGTCTATGGCTAGCGTGGGTGTCGTCGCTTACATACCTGCCCGTCGTGTCATTATCACGCATATGCACGCGCGTGCGTTTGTCATGACGCATTGTTTGTACTCTTGCACACAGGCTCGAGTGATGCGGGACCGGCGGGACGTATCGTCTCATCCGCGGGGTCAGTCCAAGGAGTACGGCTTCGTCACCTTCACGCAGCACGAGGCGTCACTCGCTGCTCTGCGTAACATCAACAACAACCCAGAGATCTTCACCGTGAACCGGGTAAGAAAGAGGCCGGGTGAAACGACTTTGGCGTAGTGAATTTGGAGCAGATAAATGTCGGGGCTAATGACTGCTTGCATAATGTAATGTGTATCATATTACGATATGCGTAATGCAATATTTTCGGTCTCATTCATTCATTCATTCATTTATTCATTTATTTCACATGAATCCGACATTCCGGTTTTTCATCCACGCACGTTTGACTGTTGCTCTGACTCAGTTGCTTCCCCCTGGTTTCTGGCTGAAGTTTCATTGCATGCTTCTCTGGCATATTTTCATTTCATAACTGAGATGAGGGTACCCTCCTTGTCTGAATATCTTCCTTGTCTGTCCTTACTCCCTCTATCTGACGACGTGTAGTATCTGTCGCCTCGGTAGCCGGCCCATTGTCGACCTACTGGCTGTTTAGTGTTTATCGGGCGTGCATTCCCCTCACATTCCCCTTCCATGCGTCTCCCTCTCTTTCTGACCTCTCTGTCTGTCTGACGGCGTGTCTGGCCTCTCGACAGCGTCCCATTGTGGAGTTCGCCGTGGAGAACCGGGCAGCGCTAGACGCTCGCCGCAAACGAGAGGAGAAGAGTCGACAGATGAACCAGCCAGTCGCGCCGGCCGCGCTCAGCAGGCGCGCCCGGAAGGCCGCCAAGAGCGCCACCTCCGCCGCCCCCGCCCCCGCCGCCGCCGCCCAGCCGGCGCGGCCAGCGCACGCCGGTATGGCCGCCGACCCCTCCAATAAACGGCTGCCCAAGCTGAAGTCGCGAGCGGGCGCCCAGGAGAGCGCCAAGGCCATCACTAGGAAGATGCTGAAGGCGGACAAGAAGGGCCGGCGGGAGCGGGCCGGTCATAAGAAGGACGTGGTGCAGGATTGGGAGAGAACGCCCGCGGAAAAGGTGAATAGTAACTCTGGCTTCGCGTTGTTTGTGCTAGGCTGACTGACTAAGGTTTGCGGTGGCAGCTCCTTTCCTGAAATTCTTGGGAGGAGCGAACAGGAGGAAACATGTGTACTAATTAACGAATCGCTTCTCGTTTTTTTAAGCTTTTTAACCGTGCCGAAAGATGAAACACAAAGCCAAGAAGTTCGCTAAAATAACATGGTGAAGCATAACATTCTTGTGTACCCGCAGTACCAATTCAATTACGTTATTCCAACAATCAGAAAGTCTGTAGCGATTGCCACTTGCCAGGCTGAGTTTACATGCTGATGTTGCTCCGTTGGTGACCGATTTCGCCCACTCCCTCCCTGCAGCAACAGAAGAAGCCGTCCCGACGGGAGCGTAAGGCGGAAAAGGGCCGTGGAAAAGAGCGCCCCGAGGACGCCAAGTTCACGAATCTGGTGGACAAGTACCGTAAGAAGCTGGCGGCAGCGCCGGCCACCGCCTCGCGCTGGTTCCAGTGACGCTGCACGGCTTGGCGCAGGGGAGTCGGCGTGAGTGTATGTGAGAGGGGAGGGGTATATGATTAATGATCGTCCTGTGTCCGTGTCTAAGCGTATGTGTCAGTGGGGGAATTGCTTTCTCCGAGCATTCGGAGGACATGATGTCTTGACGAAGTGTTGCTGTTTGACACCGGGGTATGAGCGTTTTTGGAGACATTTTGTCCAATGTGTTGCATCTCATGTGTTGACAGATTGAATAGAAGTCTATTTGAGCTTCTTGACTGTTTATGCGTTATGGAAGGGTTTACGTTCGCTTACTTCGATCTACTTTTGGGATTCGACACTGTTTTCACACCCGACCGTGCGAAGTTAGATTTAGACGGTGGACATCGCCAAAATCATTTGTTAGCACCAGAGCAATGATGTTCGAGTACTGTAATTCTGCAACGCTTCTGTTGGCCAACGGTACTGGATTGCAATAATCACGAGTTTTGTTCCGACGGTGGTAAAATCGAGTAGTTAGAAAAAGAAAAACTGCAAACAACGCGCACAAAACACTTCACCTTTTTAAATCTCAGCCATGTAGTTGAATAACCTTTCAAATTTTCAGCATGTTGTAAACGATGACTTGATCTTCGTATCCTTAATGGTTGCGCAAAATTTGAAGTATTAACATCACGGTGAAGAAATTTATCTGCCCGGATGAAGTTCTGGGCGAAAGGTTTCTTCTCGGCCGACTTGATATTATTTTACCTGTGTCTGTTCCTTGAAACTGTTCTCGTCAGCTTCCCCTATGACAATTTCCACTTTGACGGCCTGTGGGTGGAGGAGCTGCGCGCGGTCACGGCCCTGGCGCTGGCCTGCACGCTGGCTCGGCTGGCGGTGCGGTTCGCCGCGCTGCTGACCGTCTGCGGTCTGCTGAGCTGCCTGCTGATGGCGGCCGCCCAGCACGGCCCGGCGCCGCTGCAGCCGGACCTGGCGCTCACCGGTCTGCTGTTCCAGCTGCTGCTGGCCGCCAGCCGGCGGTACTGCGCCGTCCGCTCTGTGCTGGTGCCGTTCTGGCTGCCCGGCTCGCCGTGGTGGCAGCGCCGCGCCCGCCGCGCCGGCCGACTGTGGCGCCGGGCGCGCCGCCGCCTGGGAGAGGCCGCCCGCGCCGTGCTGCGGTCCGGAGAGTACACCCTCGACCTGCTGCTCTACCTGGTCTGTCTGGACTGGCCGGGCGACCTCTGGACGTGGTGGCTGTCCCTGGGAGACCAGCCCGGGCCCCGGCCACTCCGCGTCAACTGCTACCCGAAATTCACCGTCGACGAGTTCTGTGGCGACTTCTGACGGCTCTGCGCTGACCAAGAAATCCGAAATAGAAATATTCAAAGTATCAACAAGAGAACCGTTCAAATTACAAAGAGTGAATACCTATCTGGTCATTTACCCAAATGTCTCTGTGTTGACTATCGCGTTCAAGCATTCGGTTTGTAATTGATTGTTCGCTGTTCTAATACGAGTGTTCACCCCTTATTTATAGAGTTGAATTGAAATTTCACTTGTGGGGACGATTGTTCTCACGTGGCAGACAGCGACTCAACAGTACCACCGACCGCCGCTAGATGGCGGTGAGGTGGCCGGCCGGCAGGTCTTCTCCGGGTGGGGGTGGTGTTTTGGAGCCGGCCCAAGAGATGGCGCTTGGAGCGGTGCCAGCGCCGGACGAGCCAGCCGGCCAGCCGCGCGGTGGCAGCACCGTTAGTGTGGCGACGACTCGAGGACTGTGTGGCTGGGGTGGGGCGTCACCGCGCGCCGCTGCCGCCCTGCCGTCGGGCCAGGGTGCTGGAGTAGCAGGAGGGATAGCCGCCGTCGACGACGCTCCAGGTATCGTCCGTTACGGGCCTCCGCCCCAGGTACCGACGCTCCAGGTATTGTTCGTTACCCATGTCCGCCGGCACCGGACCGGGTGGTTCATATGAGATTGGATAGATCATCCAATATCACATCTTCAGCTCTCCAATCTATGTTTAGGCTCAAACCCATTTCCGTTGCTCATTCCGTATTCAGGCCGTCTGACCTGGACGGGTCAGAAAAGGTAACGGTCCCTAAATTTGCACAGCAGATTGTGGCCCAGTGCCTACCCCCAGTGAAGATAGAGCACTGAAAATGGCACCGAGCGACTGTCCATTACCTGCAAGTACCTACTTGAACCATTAACCCGCGCCCTGCTGGGGGGGGGGTGTTTGAACACCCCCCCCCTTGTGGTTTTTCGCAAATATCTCAAAAACGGCGGTGCGGAGCGCCGCCGTTTTTGGTACACCTTATCATACATCAATTCTACACATATTGTGAAAATTTCAGACCAAGGTCATTCAAGGTCAGGTCACCAGGTCACTTGAAGTGACCTCACCTCATATAAAGTTTCAATGTCTGTCATAGCTACACCGAGCGACCGATCGCTTTGAAACTTTCAGCGATTACTAAGAGCAACAGCATGTACAAAATGTTAATCTCAGAATTTTGATATCGATGACCTAAGGTCAGGTCAATTTTGCGACCTCCCCATTATAAGTCAATGGGAGAAAATTGAAATGCGCCTCTTTTGGACGAAAGACAATATAAACACTCCCAAACACCGAATCACAAGTGGTTTAGACACATTGAACATCAAAATGGTGTCCGTGACCCTTGTTTATGCCCTGAGGTCATCTTAGGTCACGAATGGTATCTAACAGTTTTTCGCAAATAACTTTTGATAGAGGCATGCTAGAGCGATGAAAACGCCTTAGGTGTGTTCAGCTCGACGATACGGATCGACTGATATGCAACATGACCCTTTCCGGTCAGGTCATGACCTTGATCTGAGGTCAAATTTTCAAGTTGACCTTTCAAGGTCAAGTTATAGTTCATTCGATGCGTCTTGACGAGAGGAACACGATGCCGGTAAAAGTAAGCTCGTACAAGGCATGGGTCAAAAGTTATTGCCGAAAAACTGTTTCCGAAAAAATCGGTTATTTTTGCAGTTTTTGCCCCCTGCAGGCAAAACCGTTGACGTTAGGTCAAATCTGAGAGAATTACTCAGAAAGGGCGTTAATAGGGCTATCGAATGCGCTTTTCCGCGGCGCTGTAGCTCTATTGGTTCCCGAGTTACGCGTTGGTTTCTTGGAAATTTTCGATATTCGACCTGGAAATCGGCGAAATTTTGCCTTCAATGACCTCTGGTGACCTGACCTTTGACCTGACCAAAAAATTGACCGAAGTGATTTCGTCATTATTTTTGACGCTCTTTCGAACACCGCCTTCCACGTATCGCTACGTGGCCCAGGAGTCGAGTTACAGGGGGGGGTTCAAACACCCCCCCCCCCCAGCAGGGCGTGGAAATCCAGGACCCCCAGCCGGGCGCGGGTTAAATTTAGGTACCCCCAAGGGTCACGCGGAATATGCGACTCGTTTGACCTGGGCAGCATAAAATGGTTAAAATTGACGCACTTTAGCCCCTTTTAAGATAGTCTTAATGGTGAAATAGCTCCAGGGCCCAGGCCATGGTAGTCATTAAGTGCCGTTTTCAGGACTCCCGCTCCAATGGATGGGTCACAATCTTCTGTGCAAATTTAAAGTCGTGACCGTTATCGACTTCTGTAGGTCAAACGTAAGGAGTGCCGCTAAACAATTTCGGCCACATATTCTAAACCAAAAGGGCTCCGTGATGTACGAGGTTCAAGTCGATTCAAGACTATTCTGAGCATAAGGCTGTCTTGACGGACATATCGGGCCCTTCGGAGCCTCTCTGAGGGACTTTGGAACGGAACTTTGGCGAAAGTTCGCCATCGAGCCCTTAGAGTTCGCCTCTTATGCTATGGCACAACGAATCCTTTTTGAAGATGTTTTGTGCTTCTATACTTTCGATGTGTCGCACATTTCATGGGGTAAATAAAGCAGTGGCGGATCTAAGGAGGGGGGGTCACATGGGTCATGAGTCGTGACGTGACCTCCCGTCCTTGGGGCTCGGGAGCACCACAGGCCTGCCAGGGGCACCACCGGCCTATCAGGGTTACCACAGGCCTGACAGAGCACCACAGGCCCGCCAGGGGCACCACAGGCCTAGCAGGGGCACCACAGGCTTGTCAGTGACACCACAGACCTGTCAGGAGCACCATCGGCCTAGCAAGAGCACCACAGGTCTGCCAGGGGCACCACAGACCTGTCGGGGGCACCACAGGCCTGTCAGGGGCACCTCAGGCCTGCCAGGGCCCAAGGGCAAAGACACTGACCAAAAATAAAAGATTATAAAGAGCAAACAAAAACTGAAAATAGGGCACCACCAAAATTAAGTGGCCGAAATCCGCAGAGTTCTTAATCCTGGGCACCACTTCGATTCATAACCCTCCCCTTGGAGTTTTCCTTGATCCGCCCCTGAAATCACGTATAGCACCGCGGGCCGTAGATAAGCCATCAAATAATATTCGGCTAGAAGGGGGTAATAATTTGAAGCTCTTACCAAGAGAAACGCTTCTGAGAATGTCATTAGCCGTAGGTACGGAGCGATTCAGTGCACCCGATTTGAGAGGACTTCAGTTTTTGCCTGTTGAGAGCTGTCCTGGGAAAACTGTCTACATTTCTATTTTCTTGTTCATACTGTAGCTCTTGCTAAACAACCGTAATCGATAAAAGAAGTTTAGGCTGATGCTTGCTATTCTTCAGTGGCATGAAATCGCGAGCTATTTTATGACATTTGATATTCATTTTTATTTCATTGTTTTCTGTTTATCAACGTTTGGTTTTGGATGTGCAGCTTAAATCGTTAAAATAAAAAGGTGGAAGTAACATTCTGATGAAGCTCCATAAACGGTCATTCATCACCATGTCCTAGCAAAAGTCAAAACACAACACATGTATTTAAAAGAAAGTAAAAAAAAAACAGTGAGATAGAATGCAGCCAATTCTATTGAGATACACGCTTAAAACAGCAAACAAAATTATATAGGTATAATCATTCGCAAATCGCACTTCCAGCAGGCTGTCGCGATCTAAGGCCCCTGCGAAGCTTGTCGATTTGCTGTGCCGCACGACATAGCTGCGCTGCGGAACAGTCTACCTCACAGGCATTCGAGCCGGCTGAGGGCGCTACGGCGCTGCGCTGAGATGGGAAGGGTTTTGTCCATTGACAAAGATAAAAATTGGGTCAATCATGGATTTTTTAGCGGATAGGGGGCGTAGCGCACCGCTTTTAAAGGTTGCACTTAACCATTGTGTAAAATCAAATCTAAACACCGATCTTACGAGGAACCATGTTGAAACGTCCCGTAATCCGAATCGTTTCGCCTTCTAGGTCACTGTGCTTTTAGTTAACTTTTTACTATTAATCATGCTTCTGCTGTCTTAAAGATATTCTAACATGTGTATAAATAAGAAAGCTCTGGGATTCGCAATAAAGCAAAAACACAGGAATGCTCCCATTCAGCTTATGTACATCACGCTCTCCCCACGCTCAGTTCCAGCGTCCGGCCCGCGCAGCGATGTCCTCCGCCAGCGAGTCAGGGACCGACGACGAACTGTAATTGACCTGTGTTACAGGCGCTTGCCGTGAATCTGCTTTCACTGAATTGGTTGTGCTTTGTGTTGTTCCTGCTAATGTTACCCGCCTCTCCCCCCCCCCACCCCACGAGTCTCCTCGGGACCGTTTGCTCAGCGCCATACTTCTCTCTAAAGTGCATCATTTCATTCTCTCATCTGTGTTCTCTTTCACTCTTTCACTTGCCCAGCTCTAATTGATCTATGTTGTATGATTGTCAATGTTTGTGTTTACGTTTGTGTTATTGGTTATAAATGTACGGTTGTGGTTTTGAGTGTTTCTAATTTCTCTTGTACTGACCCATGCCTATGTTGGGGGGGGGGGGGTGAGGAAATGCTTGTTATAAGGCACTCGGGTGAAGTTGTTTGCCCCCTGCTCCATTTTAACAATTCCAGAAAACGTTTGCGCTAAATACCTATGTGTGCCGACTCAAATTTAACAATTCACATGATACATACACGATGCCCTCAAATGACTGATGCCCGCTATTTGAGGAAGGCGTTATGATCGTTTAAATGCATATGATTTTAAGCAACATGTAAAGGGGTACAGAGACCATTCATACATATAACTATGAGCACGAATATGCATGGAGACATGGTCACATAATTACATGCATTACAATTTTGGAAAAATATTTATTTTCCGCCATGTGTGAATAGAAGGTTTGAAGCATTTAAGGACAAATATGTGTTGCTTGCAGTGTTGCCTTTACAAGTTGATCACACTTGTGTAATGTGCATGTCATGTTTTGCTACATGTTTATTACTGCAGTATTTTGTATTGGTTACCTATCGAGTGCTATTCTTAACACCATGACAAAAGTAAGACGCGTGACATGCCTCGAAGAATAGTGTTCGGAATGTCTAAAAACACGTTTCCAAATAGGAGTGTCAGGTCTGTTGTCTTGAAACCGAATTTCAGTAAAGCAAGACGACACTTTCTCGACGCGAAAACCGTGCCAATTACCATGGCGTGCTATATGGCGCGCCCTTTGCAAGTGCCATGGGTTGTCACTCATAACGAGCCATCGGTTGTCACGACGAACCACCGGTTGCCATGACGTGTGGCACTGTGGCACGGCGTGGCACGAGTCATGTCGCCAGGGCCGACGCGGTGACGGCCGGACATCGTCATTAACCGTCTGGTTGGACCGGGCCCAGCTGCTGGGAGTCGAATGGGAGACGGACTGGAGGGCAGCGCGGACTGGGCCGGCTGGCCACCGGGCGGGGGCCGGTGCGTACCGGACTCCCGTCTGGAGAGGGACGGGATGAGCCGGGTGGTCGACCCGTTCAGAGGGTTTGGGACGTGCAGCAGCCGCCCATCCCAGACATAACTACGAGTTCAGTAATCGAACTGGGGGGGGGGGGGGCACAGTGATAAACTACATGAATCTTAACGCAGGCGATTTTTGATATTCCAGCAGGATATAAACTCAGCTAAATATGAAATCGAAAATACCTTCTTTCGGTCGAAATTAGCCCAACATGAAGGTAAACTTTTTGAACGAATCAGTCATAATTTGAAGGATTGGATGCAAAACATATGCGTAAAATGTATTATCAAACAACCATAGCAACAAAGGACATTGATGCCTAAAGACAACGATCAAGATGTTTATTTGTATTGTTTAGTCGCGAAACTGAAATCCAGTGATGGTCAGATATGGTTTGTTGACTGCAGGATTTCTTCCACGGCTGTTGTATCCAGTCGCAAATTCCCAGACTGGCCTCGTCTGTGTCTGCACCACCCGGCAGCTGTTCAATGTACGATGAATGGATCGGTATTTCTGTTGGCCGTTTAGCCGGTAAACACGCCTGTCTGGGGCGGTAGGGACGGGGGGGGGGGGTCGATTGTCGGTCGGTAGAAACGGTGAGCCGATTGACGACTGGCCTCACAGAGGTCAGATAGGTTATTTGTTTGTTTTGTTGGGTTAGGCCCTTTCGGTCCAATCAGACCATTTCAGAGCCGGGAGGATGATAGGATATAGGGGGAGACATTGGTCTGGGCAAGCACCCTAGTGAGTCGCCGGGGCTGAGCCCGTCCAGAGGACAGGCCACCCAGCCCCAAGGCACTCACTGCACCCGGCTACGGGGTGCGCTCCCTCGGGAGCAGCGGTGCCGCTCCAAGGGAGCAGCCTGCATGAGATAAAGTTGCCTGTCCAGCCCGGAGGGGGGTTGCGGCGTGGAGGAGAAGGATTTCAGTATCCTGAGGATAGAAGCACGGAACGGTTAGAGAGATAGGTTACAGATAGAGGAGCAGAGGAGCTTCATACAAGAGCAAGGAGCTCTGAAACTGTCAGTAAGAGCAGTTGTTAAGTGAAATTTCGGCTGAAAGCGGTGGCATAACAGGACTGCTCTGTTCATCTGACAGCTTCTGACTGGGGTTTAGTCACCGCCCAAATGTCGGCAGAGGTCATTGTTCAAGAGAGCTCTACAACGTTCAATGTGAGACGGCTGCTGAGGGATATTTCTGCAGACTGAGATCCGTTGCTCAGAGGTGCCCTAAACCAGTCAAAATTTGTCAGCAGAGGTGAGGTCTGTTTCGAATTTCGGTCATTGAGGTCAGCTACGCAAGGGAATTTTAGACCAAGGTAGTTGAGGCAGCTGCTCAGAGACGTTCGGGTATGTCAGTGGAAGAACTGCTTACAGTTGGTTCAGGGGAATTCGCATTGCTATGGCAGCTGCTTAGAAGAAATCCGTCCGGGCAGTGGGCTAAATACCCGAGCATTTGCGATCCGTTTAGTGGGATGGGGTTTGATCAAGTGCAGTTTGACGAGAAGCGTTGAGTGCGTGTCTCGAGCAAAGATGATCCTCCTTATTTGAGCCAGAGTGAATTGTTCTTAGAAGTAGGACAGCCCCTGTCTTCGCTGAGCCTTTGCATAGTCATAGTCATAGTCATAGTCAGTTTTATTGAGAACTCCATAAAACATGGCTTTTCTGTTCTCACGTCATAAATGCACGTTTAACCCGCGCCCTGCTGGGGGGGGTGTTTGAACACCCCCCCTTGTGGTTTTTCGCGAATATCTCAAAAACGGCGGCGCGGAGCGCCGCCGTTTTTGGTACACCTTATCATACATCAATTCTACACATGTTGTGAAAATTTCAGACCAAGGTCATTTAAGGTCAGGTCACCAGGTCACTTGAAGTGACCTCACCTCATAAAAACTTTCAATGTCTGTCATAGCTACACCGAGTGACCGATCTCTTTGAAACTTTCAGCGATTGCTAAGAGCAACAGCATGTACAAAATGTATATCTCAGAATTTTGATATCGATGACCTAAGGTCAGGTCAATTTTGCGACCTCCCCATTATAAGTCAATGGGAGAAAATTGAAATGCGCCTCTTTTGGATGAAAGACATTATAAACACTCCCAAACACCGAATTACAAGTGGTTTAGACACACTGAACATGAAAATGGTGTCCGTGACCCTTGTTTATGCCCTGAGGTCATCTTAGGTCACGAATGGTATCTAACAGTTTTTCGCCAATAACTTTTGATAGAGGCATGCTAGAGCGATGAAAACGCCTTAGATGTGTTCAGCTCGACGATACGGATCGACTGATATGCAACATGACCCTTTCCGGTCAGGTCATGACCTTGACCTGAGGTCAAATTTTCAAGTTGACCTTTCAAGGTCAAGTTATAGTTCATTCGATGCGTCTTGACGAGAGGAACACGATGCCGGTAAAAGTAAGCTCGTACAAGGCTTGAGTGAAAAGTTATTGCAGAAAAACTGTTTTCGAAAAAATCGGCTATTTTTGCAGTTTTTGCCCCCTGCAGGCAAAACCGTTGACGTTAGGTCAAATCTGAGAGAATTACTCAGAAAGGGCGTTAATAGGGCTATCGAATGCGCTTTTCCGCGGCGCTGTAGCTCTATTGGTTCCCGAGTTATGCGTTGGCTTCTTGGAAATTTTCGACATTCGACCTGGAAATCGGCGAAATTTTGCCTTCAATGACCTCTGGTGACCTGACCTTTGACCTGACCAAAAAATTGACCGAAGTGATTTCGTCATTATTTTTGACGCTCTTTCGAACGCCGCCTTCCGCGTATCGCTACGTGGCCCAGGAGCCGAGTTACAAGGGGGGGTGTTCAAACACCCCCCCCCCCCCAGCAGGGCGTGGAAATCCAGGACCCCCAGCCGGGCGCGGGTTAAAAGCCAGGGAACTTAAAACTACTAAAAGTATAAAACACAGCATGATAAAATGTCCCATGATAAATGCCCGCCATTAGAATCTGACTGGCATGGTGCCGGCCCAAAAGGTCACGGACTCACGGGCTACATGTGTCTTCGCTGCGCCTAATGCCAATATGTGTCTACAAGACATGAATCCATCAACAAAATTGACCTTGGTAAAGGTACTAGGTCGGTACACCCGCTTTACAAACGCGCTCTCGGCCTTGGGTCCGCGTGAACTCTTCTTTCCTCGTGTGATCGGGCGGCTGAGGGTGAGGACCGACCACGCGCACCGGCCGGCGGAAGTGGCGGCGCTGGCTGGGCCGCGCCGCACAGGCCGTGTTTGGGTTCCCTCGCACCGCGCTCCGACGGGACGAGGCCAGCAGAGTCGGCGGAGCGCGGCGCGGGCCCGGCGCGTGCGACGCTCCCAGCCCGCTCCGCGTCGACCCCGGCCAACCTTTGCGCCGTGGCGACGGCCCGGCCAAGAATGTGGTCCTCTGGCCAGGGGCCAAACGTAACAGGTCGGTAGCCAGCGGCCGCCGCCGCCGCCGCCGGCTGTCTTTGTCGTTTGGCGCGGCGTGGTCGAGCAGCTCACTGCCACGCCGCCTTGGGAATGAACACGACCGGTCACAGGTAGGTATGGGCGCATACAGGGTCAGCAGTGAGGGTGGTCAGATACAAGCGATGGACCTGGAACTCCGAATAAGGCTATTTTGTCAGCAGTTTAATTAATCACGACTTTATCGTGCCCACTGATGAGACTTGGGCAGCTAACGACGAGCCGAGCATGGTGGCCGCTGCTGGAGCAGGGTGGCCTGGCGTTGAGGCAGGGGAGGGGGTCCCGTCTGTGCGCCACCTGTACCTACACGTCGGCGAGACGAGTCACCTGCGCCCGGGTGGAGGCTAACGAGACTGCCGAGAACGAGATGTGGGCAAGGCCGACGCTGGGTGCTGGCACCGAGTCAGCCAGAGATCTGTTGGATATGAGCTCATTCGAAAATAAGTGGGAATTTTCTTTAATAACGTTTTCCGTTTAGGGCCTCTACTTTTTTACCTTTTAGTGTGCATGAGGGTTGGGTATAATCATTAAGGCTTGTTAAGCTTTATCCAGGTTTGCAGTGGCTTATGCGCAATGCAGGCTCGGTTTGGTTTTTAAGTGGAGTTGGTGTGCCTCTGCTCGTTGCTGCTTTGTTTCACCGCGTAGTCGATAGCCGTCTGACTTCATGCTATTTATTTTAATAGTTTGTCTCTGCTTCCAGGATGTCGATTTTCGTGGATGAGTCGTTTCCATTGGAAGGTACGTGGCACTGAGAATCCATGCCTGATAGTGTTTCACATTTAGTGTTTGTCAATCCGATTCCAGTGGCGAGGAAATGTGAAGCAGCTCGTGGCTCACTATTCAGTGCTGCATTGTACGAGCATAAACGCATATTTTTTCCTTCTTATAATTTCAATGATGCTCGGCATTCCCATCACGATTTTTAGTTGGCTGTTACCATAACCATTTCCGGCGTGTTTCGGAGCTGACGTTGCTGCTTTCGTCGTGTTTTATAATGTTTTTACCGCTTCTGCCATGCTTCAGAGTTCAGAGCTGACACTACCGTTTCCGCTGTATTTTTTAAGTTTTCTTCCGTTTCCGCCGTGTTTCAGATCTGACGCTACCGTTTCCGCCATGTTTCAGATCTGACGCTACCGTTTCCGCCGAGGGACGTCACTGTTCGTCGTAATGTCGAGGTCCGCGAGAAGTTCACCATGGGAGAGGAGGTTGGACGGTGAGCTCACCGGCTGTGTCAGCATAGCTGTCAAGTGTCAGTGTCTCAATCTATCTTGCCTTACTGTGTCATATCCCTCGCCCTGGCCCCTGGCCACTTGTTTCGCTGGCCAGTGTCATACGATCAAACTCACGTGGAATACACCTGGATTTATCTAACCGCACACTGCGCAGCCTGGGACATATACGCGTAATTTGATAAGACTTCTTACATCGAACGCATCCACCCACACACGCATCTGGTACTGCCGCGGTGTGTTCGTCGTGCGTTCGTCAACTAAAGTGACACTTTTATGAGTGCGTCTGTCTTCGTGCCAGCAACCTTCGGCGGCAGTCGCGGGCCTGTCGGCTGGGCGGGCCCGGTCACTAGGTCACACCCTAGCAGCGCGTGCTGACATTGCCCGCACTGCCCCTGACCGCGTTCCCCCTGCACGCTTCTGTGCAGAGGCGTGCGGTGTGGGGCACGCGGACACCGCGTGGCGGGCACTGGGCAGCCAACGCTTACGGGCGCCCCTGCCGGTTTCCCGTAGGCCGCAGGCGCTGTTAGGAATTGGGGCGAGACGCATACTGCAGTAGTCTACCGATCGTGAGCGATCAAAGCCAATCGCAACCGATAGAATTCTGTGTTGTATCGGTACGACCCCGAAGTTGTTATTGCTGTGCACTGCTTTTTCTTGTCCCGTTTTGGAAGGAAGCCAGAGAAGAGCATAATATGAATCGAATGAACGAGTACTGAATAGTGCCAGAACTCCGAATTGATTACGCTTGAAATCCTTGGGAAAAAGAAACAGGAAGCGAATATTGCTCATGAATAATCACCTTTATTTAAACGGTTATGTTTAACCAAGCAGCTACATATAGCTATGACATTAATTATGAGATCGACGACACGTAGCTAATCTTTTTTTTACAATACTAGAAGAGAAACCGTTTTATTTCAGTGATGTCTACGTGCCAAAATTATCAGCTCCTGTATGATATGCTTAGTGATTACTGAAGTGTTAAATGAAAACAAACGGGCAATTTACGAAGAAGGAGGCACTAGTGGATACAAAGCAATTCCTTTTGCTGTCGCACTCGCGTCCCTGGCACTCTTGTGTCAGTTGTCACAGCCCCGCCCTATGTCTGTGCTCCCCCAGGGGTAAGTTCTGTTATTACAACCCCGCCCTATGTCTGTGCTCCCCCAGGGGTAACTTATGTTACCATAACCCCGTCCTATGTCTGTGCTCCCCAGGGGTAAGTTCGGTATCGTGTATCGCTGCACGGACAAGGCGACGGGCCGGCAGCTGGCGGCCAAATTCGTGGCCACGCCGCGCAAGGACGACAAGCGCGATGTGGAGCGCGAGGTGGAGATAATGAACTACCTCCAGCACCCGGGCATCATTCAGATCTTCGACGCCTTCGACGGCGGCAAGGAGATGACACTCGTCATGGAACTGTGAGTGCGTCGGAGCAAAAGAAACCGGTGGTTATTAGAGATCAAGGTAAACGCACATTGTGACTTGTGAGTTAACGTACACTCGTTAATCAAACAGCATGGTTTTGTTTCGCATATTGATAGTGACTTCTGTTATATGTGCGTCCAGAGCGATGCAATGCGGCATAGTATTTCTGAGTATTTAAATACTGCGTCGCCTTACATACTCGTATTGCTCGGCTACCAGACATCGTATGCAATCGCATGAGAAATACCTGTGTCCCTTCGCAGAGTAGAGGGCGGTGAACTGTTTGACCGGGTGATTGAGGACGACTACATCCTGACGGAAAAGGCGTGCGCCATATTCATGAGACAAGTCTGCGCCGGGGTCAACTTCATGCACCAAAAGAACGTCCTCCATCTGGACATGAAGGTAAGTCATGATGTGATGTGACGATGTACAGACTGGAAACGCCACTCCAAAAAGAACAGAAAAATTGACAATTAAGATCATCTCCCTGGCGGGTATGCAATGCACACATTCCACATTTTCTACTACGTTGTTTTAGGCCTTGCTGTCTTCTTCCTCACAACGCCACGCGTCACACATTCACAGAAACCGTTCTGAACGAGCCTGGAAGCGCGGTCCAAATGGCAGAAGAGCTGAGTCAGACGGCTCCGTCGGCCGGCGGCTCCCAACGGCCTACTGAGCGGTCCAGACAGCGAACTGAGCTAATAATAAATACAGCTGCACGGGCTCAGCCTGAAAAAACTCCACCCTCCCCAAACCACTCTCCACAGTCTGAATCCCCTGGCTTCACTTCTATTTCACTGCAGTGGATCGCTGAAAGACCCAGTGAATGAGCGCGCCGGTCAGGGCTTATCTAAGCCGTGCTGATGAGTGGCTGGTCGGAGCCTTCCGGTGCTGCGACCGTCGGGAGCCTGTCTGGCACACTGGGCCCGCAATCCCCGAGCCGTGTCCGTACGGGGTACGGCCGGGCGGGTGTCGAGCCGACCGGAACTTACGGCCGACACGTCAGCAGTCCGCCCGAGGCCGGCCCTCGCCGGGCCGTGTGTACAGTGGCAGCGGGCCGGCAGTATGTAACGCTCAATTGGCGCAGTGTTACGAAGGCAGCAGTGCCGTAAACTGGCTGCTGTTTGCCTGGCACCGCCTCGGCGCTCTGCCGGGATGATGTGGCGCCGGATGACGCACTGCTGTTACTCAGCACTCAGCAGGGGAGGTGGGCGCCCTCCCGGTTCCGGCGCCTCCGGCCCGTTACTGGGTGCTCCAGGTGTACCGGTTATGTAACCACAACGCTGGAGCGGCGATGGCAGGAATATCTCGCCAAGTTGCTACGAACTCAAGCAGCTCTGAACCGCTTTAAGCGCTCATGGCGCCATATTGCCGACCTTCAGGGGTGTCCCGAACCGTCCAGGGCCGGGGGACGATTATCATTCAAACAAACATCGCATCGGGCCTCGATTATGTTAACATATCTGCCAGACTGGTTCGGATCACTCAGCAGTCAGCAGTGTATAATGCCGATTAAACGTGCTGCACACAAAGACGCCGCTTCGAGGTTAAAACGGATGCATTTAGAATAATAAATAAACATAATTATTTCTGTTCTTAAATGGCGCAGTAAAGCTCCAAATCTTTTGAATGTTTGGCTTTTAAATATTTTGAAATCAATGTTAACTTCGACGCGTTGATAAAGGCTTCCAGTGTAATTTCAAGCCCTACATCCATTTTTCTCTATAAGTGTCCTTCCAGCCCTTCATCCATTTTTCTTTATAAGTGTCATATGTCCTCGCTAAAGACCCTAAATCAGCGCTCTCTGGTATACTGCTTCCAGCCGGAGAACATCCTCTGCCTCTCCAAGACGGGCAACCGGATCAAGATCATCGACTTCGGCCTGGCCCGCCGCTACGACCCGGCCAAGAAGCTGCAGGTGCTGTTCGGCACGCCCGAGTTCGTGGCGCCCGAGGTGGTTAACTTCGATGCCATCGGCTACCCGACCGACATGTGGTCTGTCGGCGTCATCGCCTACGTCCTGTGAGTACCTGGGGGCTTGCCTACTACTCCGGAATGATTAAGAGCAATCTGCCTGTTACACGCTTCTCTGGGCTCCCTAAAAAGACTCCCTATAGTAAGCTATCTTTACTCATTGCTTACAAGAACTCCGAAAGTAAAGCATGAAACATTTTTCCATCGACCAGCATCTGGATGCAAAGTTTTGAGCTAAATTTGTCCGGGCCGGTCAATCTAACTGGGCCGGTGCTATCGAGTGTCTGGACGTGACACCGACACTTTTTAGATTCCCTACACCCTACTGCATTCACTTGACCATCCACATTTCACTGTCTTGTGTCTATGCCAAATTGTCATAAACTAGGCTGAATTGCTTTCAAATGTCCAGGCCACGACGGCTGGAGCAGCTCAGGGGATGAGTCAGGAGCGGCGCCCACACTAACTCTCCAGACTGCCGCTAGATGGCTCGGGTGGTCGGCGCCTGGAGTGATGCTGTGCCGCACGACGTAGCGCAGCGGACCGCCTGGAGTGATACTGTGCCGCCTGACACCCAACCGAGCGCAGCGGGTCTGAGGCTCGCAGGGACGCCGTTTATCAGAACTAGGCCACGGGGAGCACCAATTACGATGTGCAAACCACCTTTTGTTTGATAAACACAAGCGGGAAGTTATGATCAGGAGTTCATTTCAGCATAACCTTATGAAATGCGACGGATGCCGCATCATCGTAAAAGCTGTGCTCTACTGAAGTTATCACTGACGAGCTGCCCATTCGTCCTTATTTTTCTTTTTTTTTAACTTTTTACGAGAGGAAAGGCAGTTGCTACTTGCTGCTCTCGTGAGTCGCCCATTATTATGCGAGTGTGTTGAAGTGTCAGCGTATCGCCCGGTGTAAAAAGTAACCTTCACCCAAATGTATGAGCGATACCACAATCTCAGAGGCCTACTGAGTCGATGTTCGATCCGGGAGAACGTGTCTGACATTCCGCTGGCAGCTGGCCTATCACACAGGTACGGGGGCGGCAGAGCCGGGCCACGGGGAGGGACGAGCCGGGGGCGACCGGACGCGGCTCGGACGTGCCTCCGGCGCCGCGCCGGCCCTCCCCGTGACGTCACTAGTGACGTATGTGACAGCTATGACGTAGGCGCGGCTGGGAAGAGCCTCGGCTTTATTGCCGTGCAGTGAAAGCTGAAAAGCTGAAGAGACTTCAAAAGGGAAGCGCAGTGCTGCAGGTTAATTTGCAGCCTACACCTTGGTAGCGAAAAAAGGTTATTCGGAAACATCCCAGTGAATTTGTACAATTTTCTCAAAGAAGCCCGGCTTACCAGGCGTACAAAATATAAATTGTGAACACTGCCCCCGTCAAGGAGCAAGATAGGAGTCTTTCTGGGACACGATTTTAATAACTGATGGACGTTTTATCGTACGCATTACACACAAATAAATATCACTTTCCGTCAGATGTCACGAGAGCAGAATCGTTTGTCATATACGTCGTCCACTCCAGAAGTTTTGAGACTGCCCTCGTAAAAGCCCTATTAAAAGTGCTAGATTCTTGTCGCTTTCATATGTCCTTACCACAGTTGTCATAAACGTACTTGCATAATCTTGTTTTTCTACGTTGCAAGAGACGGCTAGGGCATCACCCTGAACATGGCAAGTCACACGCGGCTTGTCACAGTGACCAGTGTACAGCATGGTCAGGCTGTTAGTGTCCTCACATGTGAGGACGACTTTGAGGGTCGCAAGGCAATACAATTTTGTGATTAGCTTGATAAAAATACCCCAGAAACATTTAAAATTGACTCTTCAGTGACTTGAGACGAAAGCTGGGTGTATTTTTACCGATCCAGACACTAAGAGACAAAGTGTTCAATGGAAGCACACTGACTCCCCCACACCCAAGAAAGCCAGACAGAGCAGGTCCACTGGGAAGCTCATAATAATCCCGTATTTTGACAAAAAGGCATTATATTCATTAGCTGGGTCCCATGCTCGGCCAGATGCTTAACAAGGAATGGTTCCTGAAAGTTCTGCGGGAGTTGAGCAAGGGAATTCGCCACAAGAGACCGGAACTCTTCAAATTTAGCCAGGGGCACCTGCACCAGGACAACGCACCCACCCACAAGTCGATCATGGTGACGAGCTAACTAACACAGATGGGCATCAAAACTGTCCCTCATCCTCCCCACAGTCCAGATCTGGCCATCTGTGCCTTCTGGATGTTCCCCAGACCGACAGAGAAGCTCAGGGGACGCCAGTTGGAGGATGTGGAGGAGATGAATGATCTTGTGACAAAGGCCCTGGGCACCTTCACTTTGAAGGACTAGCAGCGGGCCTTCAGGAAGTGACCGGAGCGCTACAACAAGTGTATTGAACTCGGGAGGTCTCATTTCGAGAGTCAATGAAGTTTCAAGCTTTTCTGAAACAACTAACTGTCTCTACTGAAAAAGTCTCAAAACTTCTGGAGTGCACTTTAAACGCTAATCATCTCCGATGCGAACCCATGGGCTGAACCACTACCTGACAGTTACGAGAACGAAAACCGCTTAAATACGATTATATGCAAACTTATAGGCGAAATGTTAGTTAAAAATGAACAGCTTAAGACCCATGCCCTCCGAAGTAATATTGGTCTCCCGTATGTACAATGTACATTCCCCTGTGCTAAAATTCATGACCGAGTCGGAAACATCCCCAGCTTGTCATCCCAACTCATTAGATCGTTCTTTTTGCGGCAGTGTGTCTGGCCTGAGCCCGTTCATGGGTGACACGGACTGCGAGACCATGGCAAATGTCACCATCGCCAAGTACGACTTTGACGACGAGGCCTTCGACGACGTCAGCGACGAGTGCAAGGACTTTATCACCAAGATCCTCATCAAGGACATGAGGTAGGAGTCGGAGTGGGGATGAGGAGGCCTTAGTGGTTGGCTTGATGTTGGGTGTTTTGAGAGGGTTTAGGGAGAAAAACTGAGCTATAAGGTGAACTGCTTGGTGTGGACGGAGTCGGTTGTTCAGACCGGATAACCGCATAATAGTATACATAAATTCACGTCTTTTTATTGTCTAATTCGTGTTACTTTTGCCTTGCTCTTCTCATAAAAAGAATGTATTTTGAGGATGATTCTGCAGCATGTCTGATATAGCAGCCCATCTGACCCTGCGTCTTTCCTGTGTTCTCCACAGCAAGCGGCTGACGTCCGCCCAGGCGCTGACGCACCCGTGGCTGACGATGCGTCCACCTCAGCAGCCCATGAAGGCTCGCTCGCGGCAGGCGTCTCTGGCATGTCCCGAGCCACACCTGGAGACGGCCCAGGTCAACCTGACCCAGTTCGTGGAACGGTGGCTGGAGCACCCGACCAGTCCGTACGCGTTCTCTGAGACCAGTGGCGACCTGGCGCTGCCGCGCGCCGGCTCGGCCGCCTCGGTCGGTCTGTGCTCTCCGTCCCGCTGTGAGACACTCACCACACCTGAACTGTCCTCTGACGAGGAATCCAGTGGAGATGAGGAGCCTCTGTACCGGACTGAAACGCGGCCCAAGCCGGCTGAGCACACTCGTGTCAGTAATATCCGACGCGAGGAGTCGTTGAAGCGAGCCCGTGGCCGTCTGGTGCAGCAGGCGAGCAAGGAGGAGCGTTATATCTCCATCGATGAGGTAAAGACGCTGAAGCAGCAGGGCAGCCTAGACGAAATGGTGGCCAAGGTAGCCAGCTTGCCAACCTCTCGCCGTGGCAGCGTGACGCAGGCTCCACCGCCGTCCCGACTGCGCGCTCCTGACAGCCCGCGTCCCCAGACACCCTCACCACTGGCCAGCCAACCGGCGGGCACTCCGCAGCGCACCCAGCGCCAGCCCTCTCCCGCCCACGCCTCCGTCTGTGATCGGGTGATGAGCGAGGCAGCGGCAGCGCTGTCGGACGGCACCCTGGACCGACAGAGGCTCTCCCCGGCGCCGGTAACCGCCGTGCCCGCTCCATCCCCCTCGCCCGGCCGCTCCCGGAGTGGGGCCGTCTCTCCGCTGCTGGCCCCCACTGGTAAGGACAGCTCGCCAGCTAAACCCACCAGCCGGAGTCCACAGCCAGACTCGGGACCCACGCTGCCGGTGCCGACCCGGTCGCGCTCGCAGACGCCCAGCGTTACAGTCACGGGCGCGGCGAGTCCTACGGCCGACATCGAACGGTCTGCCGCCAAAGACACCGCTGCGGCCACCAGCGCCGAGCCGGACAAACTCAGTGTAGGCGACGGGAAGAAGCCACGGAAGTCGAAATCAAAGGAGAGTGTGTCGAGCGGCGAATCGTCGCCTCGCCGCCGCCGTCCGGTGACAACGGGAGAATCATCAGAAACGGTGCCGGCTGACCCGCCAGCCAGCGCGACGACAGCACGGTCTGGGAAGAGTACACCAGAACCAAAAGCGACACAGAAACAGGACAGTCAGAACGCAAAGCCAACTGAAGATAACAAGGTGTCATCTCAGAAGACAGCTACGGAGCCGAAAACGGCAAAGGCACAAGAAAAACAGCCAACCAATCCAGCCAATGACACAAAAGCTTTGTCTGGGAAAACTTCAGAACCGAAAACGATCAAGATCCAGTTGGAGGAAGACTCGCCAGCAAAACCTACAGGCGATTCAAAGTCTTCCAGCGATTCAAGGTCTTCATCTGGAAAAACGAGTCCCCAACCAAAAACGGTCAAAATTCAACAAGAGGTTCAGCCTGAAAAGATCAATTCATTGATATTTAACTTGAAGCCAGTGAAACGGCCAGGTCCAGGTCCTATAGCGACTACTCTCACTACAAAGGCTCCCAGTAACTTGGGCATGGTGCAGCTAAAGAAAGTGCCCTCTTCGAAATCTGATGCGTCCCTCACATCAAAGGCGGAGAGCGAGGCGGCTCAGGTGAAGCTCCGACGCACACGGCCGTCTGACTCGTCCATCAGCAGTCAGAGAGACAGGCCCGTGCTCACACGACAAAAGGCTGACACTGGCGGGACAGCCGTCAAAAAGAAATCCTCCACCAAACACCGGCCGAAACACGAGCTGGACGCCAGTCGCAGCAATAGTGCCGAGACCACACCGTCACAGCAGCCAAAAAACGTCCGTAGGCCCCGCGAGCACATCGTCCAGATCGAGGTGGTGGGCTGCGCGGGGCCTGAGCAGGCGGACCGTCCCTCGGCGCCGGAGCCGGCGCTCAGAAAGCTGCGCCAGGCGCTGCGGACGCTCTCCAGCGGCTCGGCCCAGTCGGCGCCGAGCTCGCCCTACCCGAGCCGCGAGGGCTCGCCCGGCTGTGAGCTGCGCCCAGCCGGCCTGCTGCTGCGCTCCTGGCACAGAGACCGGCTGCGCGACGGCGCCGGCTGGAGCGGCCGCGGCCCCAGCCTCATCGACTTCGTCAGCGCCCGGCTGGAGGAGGCGGCGGGCTGCCAGCGGCGCGAGCAGGAGCGCTTCGAGCGGCTGCTGCGCCAACGGCGGCCGCTCTCGCCGCCCCCGGCCACCCGCCGCCCTGCCAAGGGCCCGCTCGACTGGAGGCGGCTCGGCTGGTCCATCACTGACTGGTGAGGGAGCTGCGCTGACTGCACAGCCGGCCCGCGCCAGTTCCGACACCCGCTCCGGGTACAATTACATCCGACACTGTGCGACGACCACAGATAACATGTTTGGAGAATTCATAGGCAGATTTTATTTAAATTAATTTAATCGAACCTTCATTGAAGAGGTTTACATTCGATTACAAAGTCTTATGTTCTTATTTCTGACAATATTGTTCTTTCAGTGGGTCGTGTCTGGGTCGGTAATTGAGCGGTGGCGATGCGCGATCGTAAGCTGTACGGGGCGCGGTGATCGTTGCGGGTCGGGGTCGATCAGGTCGCTGACACCGGGGGCGTATGGCGAGATCTCTGTGTCAGAGGCGCGCGGCCCGCGGGTTGGTGTCACGGTCTAGTCAGCGGGGCTGTGATGTGGGATAGAAGCGCCCGAGGCCCGCCTGCGCGGTCGCTATTCCAGCCAGCGGGCTCCGCTAGCGGGCTCCGCTGAGGCGTGACACGGCCTTACTGGGCAATATAGCTCAGGCACGCTCAGAAACCACGGCCCCTGCCGCTCCACCATAAAGCTGAGCCTGACATGGGTCATGAGAATCGTTTAACGCCAGTAAAAGCCAGTCAGTCAATATGCGCTATTCTGAAAGAGGTGAGTTTTCGACACCCGCCGTCGCCTGATTATGGAACCGTGGAACGCGAATCCTGAATGTGCTCGTGAGCGACTGACTGAGACAGGATCTGTTTCCGGCGCCGAGTGGCGTATGAGGTGTTTTGTCCCGACCCGATGGGACGGGCGTGTTAACGAGGCGTGATCTTATTAATAAATCACACGAAATGGCCCGAGTGGCGTGTCTTGGCAGAGTGGTCGGGGTGTGGGTGAGACGGGTTTGACAGATGAGAGCCGAGCCAAGAGGATACGGTATTCAGATGTGTTCAGCCCCCACCTGTCAGGGACGACGGAAACCATTCAATACGATCAGCATAAACACAGTACAAGATATCGAAAGCGTAACTTTTGAACTGTTCAAATACAAAACATTTCATTTCTAAAACAGTCCATCTTTATCCGACAGATCCACACTGGTCCCTTCCAGCGATAACCAAAGCAGTGTCATTTCAGGAATGTATTGCATTCGGTGTCGGAGTCGTTTCACTGTAAAATAGCTCTAGTTTCTTGTGCTGTCTGTCCGTAATACCTCTGTGATCTTTATGGACGGTCACAGTCACAGTTCTGAGTCTCTGGGGCCGCACTGACCGCGGCGGCTCAAAGACACAGAGTGGCAACTGTACCGACGTCAACCGCCGGCCAACCACAGGCAAATCAAGGCAACATCGCGGCGCGATCATAACAACAGTCCCAGCTCAAATATCCAGGGCGCCCCCAAAGCACAGACACCATCGCAGTCGCTCGAACTGAAATACTAGAGTCATGTCACGTCATATAACAACACACATAACAGGTCGCTAAGCTACCGATAGTAAGAAATCTCCAAAGCATGGTTCGATTGTTCGATAATCATCATTTGATTAAAACCCTTGTGCGAGCACCATTGTGAGACCGGGCCAGAGTAGAGGCCGCCGTTTTACCGCAATATCGGACGGTTAAGAGACAGAGTACCGTCACTGCATCTACAAACACACAATCTTCAGTCTACGAACACGTCATACAGCGGTTCAGAGAGCACAACAGCACCAATATTATCAGTTTCTTCGGCTGATTACGCCCTCGATAATTGGACTCTTCACTGACGGGCGAAACCGCCTATGCTCACATTCATCGGGCTTCTACCAAGTTCCATAATCACAAAGGTCACCATCCACGGTTGTCCAGCGTTCACTGCATACTGCCCATGGTTCACTGTCTTCTTTCCACTACCCCACTCCGGCGTCTCTGCCTTCTCAGACCTAAGCACCGTGAGAGCAATACGGTGATCGACTTGTGCGACCAGTTGTGCCAATGAGTACGTAAGGAGCAGCTGGGCCATTGTCACATGCCCTATAAAACGTAGTTCCTAGAGCCATGCGTGCCCCATCAACAGACCGACCGGAGTCCCAGGAAGCCAGACGGAGCCAGACGCACACAGTCAAAGACGGACCGATCGCAGTGCCTAAGGGAACCCCAGAAGCAGACAGATTCCCTCACCGACGGGCCGGCCGCTCACTGGTGCGAGAACTCGACGTGGACGAACAGGGAGGCGGGACTGAGCGAGTTGCCCTCCATGTCCTCCAGAGGCACGTACCGGTAACCTGATGGGTAGGGGATGGCGTGGTGAGATACCTCTCTATTCAGTCACAGTCGCGAACGCCCACAGCGGCACGGACGGCAATAACGGGAGCAGTGGGATAAACACATTGTTTGAAATGTTATACGCTACTAAGCCTTTGAGCGTGTCGTTTGCGATAAAAATTAGTGGTGGTTTCTAACCTACCATTTCTGTGGGCTTTACAACGGCAGCTGTGAATGTGATCGGCACTACCAGCCGCTGTAAGACGAGTGTCTATGGGCCTCGCCCTGTGTCTGTATGTGTACAGCAAGGAAGCCGAGTCCGTTCTCCCTCGCTCACCTGGCATGAGGTCGTCGAAGTGTATGCAGTAGTGACCCAGGATGTAGTTGGAGCCCGTGGTGCTGTGGTCGCGCACCACCAGGTCCAGCAGACAAAAGTCGGGCATACGCACGGGGATCGTCAGCAGCTCGTCCCACACCGGGTTGAAGCCTGCCGGGAAGACACGGAGTTCGTCAGTGGTTAGCTTGCGACTAACAGAAGGCGGGACACAGGCCAGACCTTAGACACCTGTCAGGTTAATGACACATAATCCAGAGACAGTCATGCTTAAGTCCTCAGGCAGAGATGGCATACCTCTCACCCATGGCTCACACACAGAAACAGAATCACAGACCTCAGACCCCATACAAAGCTCTGGAGTCTGGTGCCAGAGACTATCAAATTAGAAGGCAGGCGTCACAGTATCCTGCGAGCCTGATGAAGCCTAAATGCTGCCTCAAACACGAACCACTGATGCCCAGGCAGAGCACAGTCATCCCCTCTGAAAGCCGTACCGTTGTTTTTGACGACGGCCGTCTTCAGCTTGTTCTCGTCGGCCGGGTGGCCGGTGACGTAGACGTTAACGTAGGGGTCGATGATATCGTCCAGACTGCTGCCGGCCGGCTTGGGGATGTAGGCGCCGCTGATGATCCGTAGCTTCAGGGTTTGCCGGAACCTGACGCATAGGTCGGACAGAGGTTAGTCGGAACAGGTGGTAAACGCAGGAGTCTGAGGGAGAGCAGATATGAATCACGGAATTAGAGTTAACACATACCGGGGTCGGAGATCAATAAGAACGAGTCAGACAGCAATCTTCACGTCCTCAGGGGCAGACGTCATGGTAGCATAAAACGTACTTTCTAACAAATATTGTTTGGCTTCAACTTCATCAACTTATAAGGCATAGAAAAAGAGCCAAAATAATATGGGAAGTGCAAAACAATGCCAAAGTGAATAACACATAAACTAATACTCCTGTAATCCAGTCGTCATTTCACTCAGTATCTGTGCCAGGCAAACATTTTACCCAAAGCGACATCCCAACGACATGGATATGCCCACGAACATAACAATAGCATTTACACTAATGAGCAATACGCCCACAGATCGACATAAAACAGATAGATAAGATCAGACAAAAAAAAAAAAGAATTTGGCGGCAAGGAAACTTCAACAAATATGCTGCAAACAAAAGCCAAACAATACCAGTGTTCAAGACACAGCAAACAGTGCGCGGACACCACACACAATGCAATGCGACATCACATCTAAGCTCGGTCGTATAGTGTAACTGTTGAGCAAGCGCCGGCGATGAAAAGCCACCAAGCACGGTTCGCAGATCGAGACGCCACACAGCTTCAGCAGACCGACCCGTAGCGCTGAGAGAGGTAGCGGTCAAGATAGAAGGGTAAGGAAGTGCAAGGAAATAACAAAAAGGAGAGGAGGAAAAGAGAGATGAGACGAGAAAAGTGGCGAGAAGAGAAGAAGCCAGTGTTGAAACACCAAGACGTGGGGAGACGAGGAAGAGGTGAGCTGCGGTAAGAAAAGAAACATAGAATGGGGGAGACAAGGAAATATATAGAAAGAAGGGAGGATACCAGGACTGACCGGCTGAGGGGCAGGTACCAGGACATTATCCACCAGGACTGGATAGATACCAGGACTGACCGGCTGAGGGGCAGGTACCAGGACATTATCCACCAGGACTGGATAGATACCAGGACTGACCGGCTGATGGGCAGGTACCAGGACATTATCCACCAGGACTGGATAGATACCAGGACTGACCGGCTGAAGGGCAGGTATACCAGGACAGGATATGTACCAGGACTGACCGGCTGAGGGGCAGGTACCAGGACAGGCTGCTGGGGCTGCGGCGCGCCCAGGGCCGCAGTGTGGTCAGGAGACAGGAGCAGGAGCACTCAGGAGTGCCGCAGCTGGGAGTGCCCGCAGCACGCACACAGGCCACGGACCTCGGCTCTGGCGGCGGCGGTGAGACGGCGGGCTCGGGCTCGGCCGGGGACGGCCCCGTGTCTGTCTCCGTCTCCTCCAGTTGGCTGCAGGGGTGTTAGTCACATCGTCAAACACTAGAACAGCCGTCACCAATCGTGCCAGCCATGGTTAGTAAGGACCGTCATCAGTCACAGTAACTAGGAGCCGCCACCAGTCACACAGCCGTTACACGCGGCACCAGCACCGCTCACAAGCGGAGCACACTGGCTGAGAGATAGGTGCCGTCCATTGATCCAGTCATACCAACTACAGCGGAGGCGCATACCACCATCCACCAACCTGGCTTGAGTGGCTACTGGCTACTCTATGAGCCAAAACGTTCATATCTACTGTCAAGTGTGACAAGATACTACATAGTAACTGTTCCATTCATTCACATAATAAAACCACTCGCCCAATGGTTCAACGAATCGCCTAAATCTAAGTGTAGAGGTGAAGATCTAGTGTTAGCCATGGCTGTTGTTAATTATTTCCCCGTCGGGCGGGCGCTAAGTACTAAGTGCGCTCGTCGCAGTGTGCGGTGCGCGGGCGATCAGCTGATCGTAGTCTCGCCTCGTGTCGTAAAGTCTCGAGAAGCTTCGCTGTGCGCCGCATAAATCATTCGCTTCATTCGTTCCCTGGCACGTGTCTCGTTGCCTGTTTCGTTATTCGCTCGTTCGTTCTCGTTTGAACTCGGTTTGAACGGAATAGAAGGGAAAGCAAGAGAAGATCGTTTGTGTGTGTTGAATTCATTACATGGTGCCGAAACACGGGGAAGATCATTGAACTGCCGAAGATCGTTCGTTTTGTTGATTTTTTTGTGACTGATTATGGCGGACCTCGTCAAGCTCAAACGCTCCAGAGCCTCTTGTAGAAGCTGGCTACAGAGGGAGGTTACCAAGCTCCAGAGCTTGCTGGATGACAAGGAGCCAGATTTGTTTGTTGTCGAGCGAGCAGTGAGTGAGCTTCAAAAGAGGCTTGACAGTTGGGACGCAGCGCAGGAGGCAGTTGAGCTCGAACTCGGTGAGGCAGAGTTGCAAGATGACATTGTAGCTGCTGGTGAGTTCAGAGACAGCTGTGTGGCGGTGAAAGACAGAGCGGCCCGCCTACGTCTGACTGGGTTGGGCCAAGCTGCACCACCGCAGAGTGATTGCTCTCAGCTGAGCCAGTGTATCAAGCTGCCGAAACTGGATCTTCCCAGATTCTCAGGTAATGTGACTTCTTGGCCTGAGTTTTGGGAGTCATTCACGGCCTCTGTGCACAACTCTGATCTCCCTGAGATATCAAAGCTAACGTACCTGAGATCTCTGCTATCTGGTGATGCCAAGCGATGTATCGAAGGCTTACCCCTGACCAGTGCAAATTATTCAGTTGCCTGTGAGCTTCTGAAAGCACGATTCGGAAGAACAGAACAGATAGTGTTTGCACATGTTCAAAGTCTCTTGGCATTTGGAAGTGCTGACTGTTCTGACCTGAGAAGGCTGCAGGATAAGCTGCTAGTGCATGTCCGCAGTCTCGAAGGACTTGGTTATGGTGGGGACAAGTATGGACTGTTCCTCACCCCACTGATCTTGTCCAAGCTGCCTGCTGGTGTTCGACTTGAGTGGGCAAGAGAAGGAGCAGGAAAGGAGGCTGACCTCAGCTACCTGCTGGAGTTCCTGTCGAAGGAGGTGGACCGCCGTGAGCGGTCTGGAGCTCTGGCTGGTCCGGACGCTGGACCATCTCAAAAGGAGCAGAGGCTGCAGCGCTTCAAGAGACGCCAGCCGTCAGCAGCTGCTCTTCAGGCTGTGGCCGAAAGCTGCGGCTTCTGTGCAGGACCACACCCAGCAGGGAAGTGTTCCAGCATGGACTCAATGACCGTGAGTGACCGCCATCAGCGGATAAAGGCCGCTGGCCTTTGTTTCATTTGCTTGAAAAGAGGTCATGTTGCCAAAACTTGTTCTGCTCGGTGTTCAGTGTGCCAAGGGAGGCATCATAAACTTGTGTGCTTCAGAGAACATGGTGTCGCTACCCCTGTGAACTGTGATAAGGCTCAAGCTGACAGTGTGGGGGCCAAGGATGCAGTGGCGATAGGAGCCTCTCTGTCATGTGTTCTGGGGAAGGAGTGTACCGTGCTGCCCACAGCATGTGTGGTGGTACACGGCTCCAATGGGCCTGTGGAGGCCACTGTTCTTTTTGACAGTGGCTCGGACAAGAGCTATGTGAGCTCATCCCTAGTGCGGAAAGTAGGAGCCAAGTGGGTGGGTTCCCAAGATAGTTCTTATGTGGCGTTTGGGGGTGGAAAATCTGGTGCCTGTAGCCGTGATGTGTACGAACTTAGGCTGACAGGGGCAATGACTACTGGTTCTGCCATGCACCAGGTGACCGCGATGGAGGTTCCCATTTTGTGTGCGCCGCTACAGCGACCGAAGGTTCCCCTTCATGTACTGGAATTCTTCAGTGGTTTGGAGCTGGCGGACAGCTATGGTTCTGACCGCCAGGTGTCTGTGGACATACTGATAGGTTTGGATCAGTTCTGGGCACTGACAGTTCCAGGTCGAGTGCAGAACGCTGGGGGGCTTGTGGCCCAGCTGAGCGTGTTCGGGTGGGTTCTGTCGGGTCTGGTGCAGGGAAGCGGCTGCACAGTGGGCTGCCAACTGCTCACACTGGGGGATCTGCATGAGTCAGTGGTGAGGAATCTGTGGTCTCTCGAGGGTATAGGTATTAGTCAGGATGAAAGCACTGATTCGACTGTCCTGACTGACTTTGACGACTCTGTGCGCATGGTGGATGGCCGGTACGAGGTGAAGCTGCCGTGGAAGGAGGGTGCCGCCTCCGACCTCATGGACAACCGAGAGGCAGCTGAGGCGCGCTTGTCTGGACTGGTTCGTAAACTGGACAAGGAGCCCGACCTGCGAGAGAGGTACAATGCCGCTCTCCGTGAGATGGAGGACGCAGGGATTGTTGTCGAGGTTCCTGCAGAGGAGCTAGTTAGTCCGTACCCGACTTTCTATCTGCCACATAGGCCTGTGGTCAGAGAGAGCAGTACAACGACGAAGGTTAGACCTGTTTTCGATGCTTCTGCGCGCGGACCAAACGGTGTGTCACTAAATGACTGTTTAGATGTAGGGCCTTGTTTGCTGCCGAACTTAGTCGAGGTACTCCTTAGATTTAGACGATGGCCTGTCGCGGTTACCGCAGATGTGACAAAGGCGTTTCTTCAGATTAGACTGAGCAGAGAGGACCAGGACTCTCACAGGTTTTTGTGGGCGTGTGGGGATCAGACGCGAGTGATGCGGTCCCAGAGGGTGATGTTCGGAGTGTGTAGCTCGCCGTTCCTACTGAACGCGACCATTCGTTACCACTTGTCGCAGTACCCGGACTCCCCACTCATTACCGAGATGAGGGAGAATTTCTACGTGGACGATTTCTTGTCGGGAGCCAACTCAGAGGAGGAGGCCAGGGCTTTGTTGTCTCAGGCACAATCCGTGATGACAGAAGCTGGCATGGCACTGACCAAGTGTCAGTCGAACAGCTGTGTGCTCTTTGACAAGGCACACTCTGCCTCAATCAGTGGAGAGGGAGAGAGCGTGAAGGTGTTGGGAGTCACGTGGCTTCCAAACGAGGATGTTTTCTCCTTCCAGGGTGTGACGCTCCCATCGAATATTGTGCCGACAAAGAGAGTCGTGCTGAGTGTTATGGCTCGTCTCTTCGATCCGATGGGATTTCTCACGCCGTTTGTGATGACGTCTAAATGCCTGTTCCAGGAACTGTGGCAGATGGGGCTGCAGTGGGATGACCCTCTGCCTGCTGAGAGCGCTGAGGTCTTCGGCCTGTGGCTGGAGGGCCTGGAGATCCTAAAGGACCTCCACTTTCCGCGCCGCTACTCGGAGAGGGCGTGGCAGAGCTCAGATGCCGTCGAACTTCACGCCTTCAGCGACGCCTCACCCAAAGGGTATGGTGCGGCAGTCTACCTCCGCGTTCTCCAGCCCGATGGTGCGTACACTGTGTCGCTGGTCATGGCGAAGGGTCGTGTCGCTCCTCTCAAGCAGATAAGTCTGCCGAGATTGGAGCTGCTGGGTTGTATGCTCGCTGCTCGGCTGGTTGTCTTTGTGAGGAAGGCACTCCGCCTGTCTGACGTCACTCCGTGCCTCTGCTGGAGTGACTCGATGATAGCCTTAGCATGGATCAGAGCCAGTCCACGGAAGTGGAAACAGTTTGTGGCAAATCGAGTCGAAGAAATTCAGGCGCTGACTAGCCCGTCGAGCTGGTCGCATGTGCCCAGTGCTGATAACCCCGCAGACCTGACCACCAGGGGGCTGTCTGCACAGGAGTTGGTGACCTCTCGTCTGTGGAGGTCGGGCCCGGTCTGGCTGTCTGAGCAAGCTGGACGGCCTGTCGTATCTGACGAGCCAAACGCACCCGACAGAGCTGACTCTGAAGCAGCTGCCGAGGAGGTCGCAGTTGCTCTCACCACGACATTGTCTGTTACAGAGAGCCCGCTGGACTTCGAGCGGTACAGCTCTCTTTCACGTGCTGTGCGAGTGCTTGGCTGGGTGCGGCGTTTCATCTACAATGCGCGCCGCGCTAGTGGGACGCGCGGTCGGAGGACGAGACAGTCTACTGCGAGCTGTCTCCGAGGTGAGCTGACGTCTGAGGAACTCTCGGAGGCCAGGCGACAGCTATGGGCGCTGACACAGCGGGACGCCTACCCTGAGGAGGTGAGAGCTTTACAGTCGGGACGGCCTGTCCCCAAGGGTTCACCGCTGTGCCGTCTGAACCCCTTTGTGGGTGACGACGGACTTGTTCGAGTGAGAACCAGGCTGCAGTTGGCAGACCTGTCTGATGATGAGGTTCATCCTGTGCTGCTTCCGAGCTGTCATGTGTGTGAGCTTCTCGTGCGTGAGCAACACTTGCTGATGAAGCATGCCGGAGTTCCGACTCTGGTCACTGCTTTAAGAGGCTCGTTTTGGATCGTTGGTGTCAGACGGCTGTTGTTGTTGTTGTTGACTCCCCACGTAGCGGTCGCTACGTAGCCTCCCGGCTCTGGAGGTACCTGGCGGCGGCCCCCAGGGCCGCCACCACGCCGCTGCTCCGGACCTCCTCCTCCCTCGGGTATATGTTGCCTAGGTGTCGTAGGCGTAGTCGCATCAGTGCTGGGCAGCGTAGCAGGATGTGTTCTGGCGTGTCCGCCTCCCCCTCGCCACAGCAGCGGCAGCCGGCCGCCCGGCACGCCAGCGAGTTACACTGTGCGCAGTCCCGGCCGGGGTTCCTGCCGATCCGATGCAGGTACTGCGCAGATCCCGACCAGTGACCAGCGCGCAGTTGGTGCACATCAACCGCCACCTCGCGTGGTGTAGTGCTGGGTAGCGGTGCGGGTAGGTGGCCGTCCATCAGCCGCCTGTACCAGCCGTCCGGCCAGTTGTTGGTCGCCTCCTTTCTGGCGATCCGGGACGCCGCACGGTACACTGTGCGGACGTCGACCGGGACTCCCTGCTGTGGGAGGGCGGCGGCTTCCTTGGCGATGGCGTCCACCCGCTCATTTCCTTCCAGCTCGCAGTGGGACGGCACCCATTGCAGGTGGACTCTTCGGTCCCCATCAGCCACCAGTGCCGCCATGTGCTCCCAGATGGCGGCACCTAGAGGGGACGTCTGGGCCGCTGGTCCTCCCCTCAGCGTCGCAAGTGACGCCTGTGAGTCGGAGCATATGATTATATCCTGCTCGAGGGGTGGGTGCTCCAGGAGATGTTGTACTGCCGTCTTCAGCGCCACCATCTCAGCCCGGTAGCTAGAGCATATTTTCCCCGCCGCCTCTCGCAGAACTTCAGTCGTTCCGTCTGGGTGCTCGATGAGGACCCCGGCGCCGCCATCCGTCACTCCGCCGGTCGCCGACCCGTCGGTCCAAGCCCACGTCGCACACTGGGGGAGCGCTCCCAAGCACGCCTCCGCAGCGCTTCTCCTCATCGACGCGGTCGCTCCGACCGGGAGCGGGCCGACGTCCAGGCGGATCGACACGTTTTCCGTCGCTGTCCACGGGGGCGGTCTCGTGGCTAGGCGAGCTTCGACGGGCGACTCCACGCCCGCGCGGTCCCACACCGCTCTCCCGCGGTCTCTCCATCCGGTCACGGACTTGAGACGCGGCACGGGGGCCGCTACTGCTACGGCGTGCAGCGGATCCTCCGGCGGTAGAGAGTGCGCTTTCGCCAGCAGGCGTGCTGCCAGCGCATCCCTCCTCGCCGCCATCGGCACGACGCCCGCCTCTGCTCTCACAGCGTGTCTCGGGGTGGAGATCGGACAGCCGGTGATGGTGCGTGCCGCCGCCAACATCTCCACTTCCAAGACGCCGAGATGCGTTGTCGCAGCCGCAGGCAGCCACGCCGCCGCCGCGTGTTCTATGGCGCCGCGGACGTATCCGTTAGCTACCGTCCGGAGGAGCCTCTCGCCGAGCCCCCACGACCTTCCGGTGAGCTGTCTGAGTTGGTTCCAGAGGGGGGGGCGCTGTGGCGTCGTGACGGCGCTGTACGTCGTCTCGGAGGTCGGCCGCCCTCGCGTCGCACGCGTCGGCGGCGCGCTGCCATTCAGGTGCGTATGCTCGGTGTCAGACGGCTCGCGAAAAGGGTGAAACGTCAGTGTGTCTCGTGCCAGAAGCAGGACGCTCGGTCCTGCAACGCGCCTGTGGCGCCTCTGCCCCGATCGCGAGTGACGCAGGCTCCGCCATTCGCTGTGACGGGGCTCGACTTTGCTGGGCCGGTGTTTTGTCTCGACCAGCCCCGTAAAAAACTGTACATCTGTCTGTTCACGTGTGCAGTAACTCGTGCTGTCCATTTAGAGCTGATGGATTCGATGTCGCTCTCTGACTTTCTCTTGGCTCTGAGGCGGTTCGCAGCTCGGAGAGGGATGCCGTCAGAGATATTTTCGGACAATGCCGCCACTCTGAAGGGTGCAGACAGCTACCTTCAGGCTCAGCTCGGTCACCTCGCTCCTGTTTGGCGGTACATCGCTCCACAGTCGCCTTGGTGGGGTGGCTGGTGGGAGCGTCTCGTTCGGACGGTCAAGTCGGGACTAAAGAAGTCCCTTGGCAGGCGCTGCCTGGGTAAGACAGAGCTCGAGACTTTGTTGCTAGAAATCGAATCGTGTGTCAATTCGCGTCCTCTCATGTACTCTGGTGATGACGCTGACTCGTCGTCTCCGCTCACACCCAGTCACTTCCTGATCGGACGTGCCTCGGGATTCCAGTCCGAGCCGGTGGAGCAGCCGACCGGAGTGTCACGTGACTCGCTCTCGATTCGTGCCAGGCTCCGGAGAGAGCGTCTGGATCGGTTCTGGGACATCTGGTCGGCAGAGTATTTGCGGCAGCTTCCGGTGACGGTCCGTAAGTTCCGTCAGCAGGGACAGTTGAAGGTCGGATCAGTAGCTCTGATCAGAGGGGATAACGTTCCCAGGCTGATGTGGCCGCTGGGCGTGGTTACCC
Source organism: Amphibalanus amphitrite (assembly GCF_019059575.1). NCBI lineage: Eukaryota > Metazoa > Arthropoda > Thecostraca > Balanomorpha > Balanidae > Amphibalanus > Amphibalanus amphitrite. The sequence continues at coordinate 186,603 of NW_024882033.1, forward strand.
GGCTACACCCGGGGTCTGACGGGGTTGTGCGTGCGGTGGACCTCCGTACGGCCAAGGGTGTCCGTACAAGAGCCGTACAGAGGCTCCATGATCTAGAGGTGTAGGTAGGTAGGGCGCGCGCGATCGAGCTCTGTGACTGTGTTCGTGTGTATCAGTGATCATAGTTAGTGATCGTTTAGTGATAAGCTGTGTTGCATATCGAGTGTACTTGGGTTGGAGTGGCATGTATCCAACAGGGGTTGCCTACTCCAACAGGGGGGAAGATGTTGTTAATTATTTCCCCGTCGGGCGGGCGCTAAGTACTAAGTGCGCTCGTCGCAGTGTGCGGTGCGCGGGCGATCAGCTGATCGTAGTCTCGCCTCGTGTCGTAAAGTCTCGAGAAGCTTCGCTGTGCGCCGCATAAGTAATCATTCGCTTCATTCGTTCCCTGGCACGTGTCTCGTTGCCTGTTTCGTTATTCGCTCGTTCGTTCTCGTTTGAACTCGGTTTGAACGGAATAGAAGGGAAAGCAAGAGAAGATCGTTTGTGTGTGTTGAATTCATTACAATGGCAGCTGGAAATATGGCGGCTGTTTACCGCCTACGAGTGCCCAAAGGGCGATACTCACATGTCTCCCGGGTCGGCGGTCGGGTCAAACCGATCCACTGAGCGCAGCATGGCCGGTTTCAGCACGTAACCGCAGCCACCGTTCCGCCGAAACATACCCTGGTTGTAGCTGGTCGGCTTACCAGGCGTCTGGTAGTTGAGCGCGACTGGGGAGAGAGGTAGGGTGAGGCGAGCCCAGAGGATAGAAAAAATGATCTTTGACGCACTGTATTCGATTATTTCACTGTTAGACATAGCGTTAAAGAGTAACGCCACGCACTTCCGATTAGCCAGTCTGAAAACTGTGCCGGAAATATGATGAAATAATGTGGACATCTTCGAGCATAAGTGCCTCGTAAATAAAACACATTCACGAGTGCATGATGACCGATAAATGTCAATATCCAAGTATTCAGTCCATAAAATAAATCAGTCGCCCCCACAAAATCAGTCCTGACACATTTCAACGCCATCGCCACTGAAGACGACAGAGCCACATCAATAACGGCCCCGGATGAAATACGAGGGGAAGTGTGTTCCTCTTGGCTGCGGTCAACCGGCTCCATCTCATAGATCAGTGTCATCGAGCTGCCCGCCGTGAAATACTCCCTGGAGGGGGATCGGAGCCGGCTGGGACCGGGTGACGGCTGGGGCGGGGTCCGAGATGGAACAGAGGAGTGAGGACTGTTACTGAGTGATGGGACGAACGGCAAAGGGGCTGAGATTGAGACCGTGCAGGTGGCGGGCCGGAATTTATAGGGATGACAGCCGACAGGGCTGGGTGAGTGACGCGATCGGAGCTAACAATAGACCAGTGGATACCTTGGACAGGAGCATGGGTAAGACTGTGCGATGTTTTGATGCACGGCGTGTAGGCCGCGGGGAGGGCTTAGAACGCATTATGTCTCTGGTCTGGAATCCAACGAATCCAGTCGTCCATCTGGACAACGGCAATCCCAAGCCAAAAATACTCCAAAGCTCACCGATTTGGCAGCCCGTGTTCCAGAAGGCCACCGGGTTCAGGTTGCTCGAGTCCTGCCGTTTGCCGCTCGGATAGATCCTGCTCAGCTGGTGTTTGTTGTACTCGACCAGTTCCGCCGCGTGATCGGCCACGAACCTGGAGCACACGACACACCAGCGGTCAGCAGAGAGCGACAACAGAGCGTAAAAAAACATTCCTTAGCGCGAGGCAGAGACAATGTTCACGGGCGTCGCACAGATAATTATATGACGCACATTAAAAGGGACGAGAAAATAACTAAGTTACGTGTGTGATTTTGGATGCCAAATACTATGCCCATTAACTTCAGCCATAGACTACTCCATATCAGCAATGCAGTAGTCCATGCTTCAGCGTAAAGAATACCCGCGCCGTGCCGCTATGCACCGAACAGCCATCCTTGCGCTGCCAGCGCCGCCGCACACGACACACCTACCCCAAGGCCTTGCTCTCGCCGAAGGAGCTCATGGTCCACCACTTTCCGGCCAGCTGCGACTGTTCGAACGAGTGGAAGTGCACCGCCTTGATGTAGTTGACCAGCACAGAGAGCGCCGGAGCGATCATTTTCTTCTTCTTTTTCTTGTCGTGCTGTGGGTGATGGGAAGTTGGTAAAAATAACTCAACATGGGGTTTCGGAGCACACACCATATGTCACATTGCCTACTATATGGTTATCACGTAAGCATACGAGGTGTGACCAAAAAGAAACGAGACTGTGTCCGCTGGGGACACGCCTCAGCATCTACACACCGATTACGTATACCATAGTGATGCGGAACATTTCAACATCATATGAGCGAAGTTTCAATTTTTCTGGCCCATTGTCCTTCCTTACACAGGTGTGCCTCTAACCCCCCTGCAGTGCCCCGTGTCATGTGCTCTTGCATGTCCTCAATCTCTTCAAAAAGTGATCCCTTGAGGACACTCTTGGTGTTCAGGAACAGCCAGAAGTCACATAGTGTTAGATCTGGCGAGTACGGGTGATGTTTCACTCTGGGTTCCACTGTGGGCTGCCCTCCAGCTGCTCCAAGACTTCCGGGACACGTTCACACAGCGAGCCTTTTGATCATTGGAGAACACTTTGGGCAACCTCTTCACGTAAATCTTCCTCGTGCCCAGATCCACCGTCAGGATGGTACTCACCGACTCTGTTCCCATTCATAGCCCCTCAGCCAGCATCCTTCCTGTCCATCTGCGATCGTTTTGCATCAGGCTCGTGGATCTTTTCTTCATTTCTGGATGTTGTGAGACGTCATGGCTTCGGATCATCCTCCACATCATCTCGTTCACTCGCGAAACTTTTGTGCCACTCGAACACTCGTGCAGGAGACATTGCTTCGTCTCCATACACATAATTTGACATCGGAAGTGTTTCTGTAGCCGTTTTCCCCAGTTTCACTGAGAACTTGATTTTTGTCCCGTCTGTTCAGAACCCATATTGTGACATGGGATACTGCAAGGGCTTAGAGAAACGACCGTGGAAAGAATGACAATGGGCCAGAAAAATTGAAACTTCGCTCATATGATGCTGAAATGCTCCGCATCACTATGGTATACGTAATCGGTGTGTAGATGCTGAACCGTGTCCTCAGCGGACACAGTCTCGTTTCTTTTTGGTCACACCTCGTACATATGAGCAAAAACGTCGGACCGCTAGTGACGCAACAGTCGCCAAGATAATAAGTTGAAAATACCACCACCTCGTCCTCCGTTTGCTGAGGTTTAGGAACGCGTCGCCGGCATTCAATATACTGTCCCCATCTACCATAGCCTCCACCAACAAAACAGCACCATCACGAGAGCCTGCTCCCGTACCAGAGTGATATATCAAACAGAATAATACAACGGTCATTGCTGCGTGCAGAATAGAACGTCTATGAAAGATTCAAATAAGAGATACGACCATGTACGTCCTGAGGACCGAAGGCAGGTGTACCACAATAAAGTGGCCGTGAAATGTGCACTGAAAAGCATGGGAACATGGATGAAACTGTTGAAGACAGATCACGAAGGAATAGTCAATAGCACGAATAGCTGGTTACCGACGAGCAGAGGACAGATAGTAAGAAATAGAAAGAAAGGGACAGCGGGGAAGAGGGAAGAGAAGGGAGAAGGGGAGAAGTAGGGCGGCAAGAAGGGGATAAGATCATAATGAGATAGAAAATACAGAGGAAAATGAGGAAAGAGCTCGAGACCGAAATTGCACAGACAAAGAGAGCCATTAAAGCGGGCAATAGTATAAAAGTGCCGGTAGAACCATCTAACATTTTCTGATACAGAACTGCTGAAGCCCCCAGCCCTTTATGAACCGGTGCCCCAGCGTACGTACCTTCGCAGTAAGCTCCTCGGGCGCTGACTCTGTCTCCGGCTCGCTGTTGTCCGACTCTGACTCGTCGACCGTACACGACTCGTCACACTCGGTCGACGGCCGCGGCGACTTCTTTCCGTCCATCATCGCGCCTACCTGGTGAACAGAAGAGTAAGTCAGCGATATCCAGAAATGGCGAAAACAGGGATAGATGTAGAAAGCCACAGGGACAGAGCATATCGACAAGGGGCATACAATGTCAGCGACGAGTTTCTGGGTGTGTCGTGAGAGGTAAGAGTTCAGGGTCTCTACCCCAGCTCCACTTTGGGTAACGTCCCTCTCATGCCCCTCAATGCCCAGTACCCTCCGCGTCCCTCGCACACTCCCAGATGCCTGACGGAGTGAGTCACCAACCTTCTGTGTCAGCGCCTGCAGACCCTGCTTCTCCTTGTCTGACGGCAGCTTCTTGGCCTTGAGCAGGATCTTCTTATGGAAGTGTTTTGGCGAGGGCATCTTCCCCAACGACTCGTCCACCGGTGTGACAAACAGCATATCTACCGAACAGACGGAAAGTCGAAAACTTCGTCAAAACCACGAACAACAAAAACATCAGTATGTAAAAACGTTCATAACATGGTGGTGACACGTTGCTTGGACATATTCGATAGTTAGCCAAGCAAAGCCAATGCACGTGCGACTATCTAAGCAGAAACACAAATATCTCCTCAGGACAGCTGGAAGCCCAAGTCAAATGCTGCTGCACACATGAAATTGTCGCGAGTCCCCTGCTCAAGGAGCCACTCCCTTGCTCCGTGTGACCGCCCGTGCTGCCGGCAGCACCACCTACCGCCCAGAATGCTCTTCAGGTGGTGAGCCATGCGTGCCTGCTGGTGTACCGAGCAGTGGTTCTCGATGCTCAGAATCAGCGGGTATTCCGAGTACTGGAACGCGTACGGCTTGATGGCGTCACTGATGACGTCGCAGAAGCGTATTTTGGAGGTGAGCGTGTAGCCGTGGTAGATGACCGGCTCGCCATCATCGCCGTCCCAGCAGTCCACTGAGGGTGAAAGAGGGGGGCGGAGTCAGCAGAATATGGGAGGGGCTGGGGTTAATAGACGACTGACGGGGCTGGGGTTTTATAGACGACTAGAGAATAGGCTGGGGTCAATAGACGACAGGATCGACCTGGTATCAAATACCTGTGGACGATGGGCGACCATTCTCCCCTACTGAGCCCGTTGACGAGGACCGTCCTCCCTCCTCCCATACAGCAGACCAACAATGTGTGCGAATCCCTCGCCCTCCGATCAGAATCAGGCCACCGATCGCCACTCGTTGAGGTACTCACGCTCCACACAGCGGCAGCCCTTCTGTAGCGCGATGATGTACGCCTCGACACTGGACATTCCCGTCAACTGATTACCCAGCAGGTATCTGTCGAGAGATACGGACAGACGGACGATTAGAAATTGAGCGATGGTGACCGAGTGCGCTCATCGAACAAACCCAACGCGGCAAAAAAAGATGTTTTTCGCCAGCATTGTTGAGGTAAATACCAGTGCGGTCTGTCATGTAGATCTCTTGGCAAAACAAGGCTGTCATCCCATCGTGGCGCCTCTGACTCTCTCACAATCACAGCCCGGGCAGACTAACTATCATTACTAACGTGTTGTGCGACGAGGCGATGAAGTAGTGTGTCATCGGCTGCTCCATGTCCTGGTACACCATACTGTGCTCAGGGTTGAAGATGTGCACCTGCTTGGAGCTCATGAACATCTGGAAACCTGGCGAAGAGAAAATACGACAAGCTCAGTCGATAATTCAGAGTAGAAAAGCAGGCTGTAGCAAACGTAAAACTGAAAACACTCAATCAACTCAGACTACCGAGCTCCCCGGACGGGGCAATCAATAAATAAGTTGCCCAGGAGCAACAGCGAAAATCAGACGGTAAATCTCAACATACGTTTGTATAAAAATTGGGGCTTTAGGGCGCGCCGACTACTAAGGTCATTTTGCGCCCGATCTCAACATACGTGTTACTATTCATATTACGCGCACTACGATTCATAATAACATACACCAGCCAGCCCGGGGGAGAGTAGACACTAAACATCTGTGCAGTGACGCTGACACCACAGAGGCGCACATGTGTGCGCAGAGATTTATCGTTAGGGACACGACTCTGGCGGGGTGCTGGTTTCTCCGGCCCTACCCGGCGTCTGAGCCCGCCGGAACCCGTCTGGGGGCCTGCTGCCCTCCCTGCGCGGACGTCGCAAGTGTCGCCCCCGAGGGGGGCTGGGGCCCTCCCAGGCCCCCCATGTGGGCCCACCGGGCCCGACGGCCGGAACGCCAACAACAACAACAACCTTACAGCCGCCGTTAGGGGAGCGGAATCACCCAGAACGCACCGTCATGAGACAGCAGGCCGGCCAGCTTGGACTCGGACGGCTCGTACGTCTCGATCATCTCGCGGCAGAAGTCGCTGGTGACGTTCATCTTTTGCTCGCCGCGCAAAAAGTCGGCCAGCTCCTCAGAGGTCATCAGCAGCTCGCCGTTCGAGTACCTGCATAACGCAGATTGTTAATAGTTCAGTGACAGAAAAGCGTAAGAATGCCTCGCAGAGATCACGACATTTGAATTGGACGAGTAAAAACAGACACCTGGGCGGTACTTCGAAACCGTATGATGAATAAGATACGCTGGTGCAGCCCTCTCACAGGTAGAAATAAAATATTCCGTGGAATTATCCGTTCCACGGGAAATATCTGTCAGTCCGCTCAAACACGGTGCTGAATTGCACACCAGTCTAGCTTAGCTCCTGGGTCACCGCAGGTCAGCCAATATGGGGAAAGGGGACAGATTTCAGATTTCAGTTGACTCGCCTTTGGAAGATGGCCTCCAGGTCTGGCCTCTTGAGCAGGCTGTGGTAGAAGGTGACGAACTCCCTTTCGTCAAGAGCCGGCTGGTCGCCCTTGGTCCGCTTGTCCGTGTCAGCAGCCTGGGGAGCGCAGGGTGGCGGGTCAAATAGGCAGGGAGGACAGGGCGTCAGGCGACAGGATAGGGTGTCAGTCGGCCGGGAGGGAAGACAGGAGATGTGCTATCTAAGTCACATCGACTGGGGTAGCAGGGGAGAACAACACGTCAGCTCAGGAGAATGCCGATCGAAGGGCCAGAAAAGGAATTATTAACAAGTAGTGAGAGAAATGGGCAGATAGAAAAAGGCGATAATAAGATTGACAGTATTACAGTACAGCACAGAACATCAAAATTCAGCAGCACAGACTGAAGAAAAAATAATGCAGCATTCAGGAATGTGCCGTGAGGCGTGAGGTTGAGTTAATCGAGTGAAATCAAGGTTTTGGCGACGAAACATTCCATTCAACACACGCGGGAAAGGTAGCCGCAGTGCGACCATTTTCCTCGACAGCGGCAGAGAACTGTTTGCATTTTAAGTCACGCAGTATGCACGCTCGTATTGGCGTGGTATGTACGTTGGCGAAAACTTTACGCTCAGTTCAAACAGGGCAAATAGGCAGAGATAATTTGTTTTTAAGAAGTGTTCTATGGCGTAGCAGGTACCAACCCTTTGGAATTGGGCAAGACGAATAAGATTTGAAGCCGCTCTAGAGGCCCATGATAAATAAGGCACACAGTCGCTGCACAATCTTAGGTAGTACATTCGGAAAACATGCACAAAACACACGGATAGAGTGCGACGCAGTCACCCGAAGTCAATAGTCAATGTAGTCAATGTAGAAACAAGAGGGCAGACGTAACAACTAAACTGCGCATATTCGCTAACACTGTCAATTACTCTACATACTAAGAAATCGCCCCGTGGTGGTTACCTGGAAGAGTTTCTTGGCGGTCTGCTTGTCTAGCTGTATGTTGAGCTGCTTGATGAGGTCGACACACTCGTCGAAATCCAGCACGCCATTGTTGTCTTTGTCCGCCGACTGGAACTGCCGCTTTAGCCAGCTGGCGCAAACAGGGGTCAGAGGTCATTCAGGGGCCTCGCAGTTAAGGTCACATGGGAGGGAGGACGCCACGTGCTGTTATTAAAGCCCCTGAAGACGAGCCCCGGAGGTCACACATGGATTAGACACCTTAGGTAACAGAGGTTTAGGTCAGAGGCCAATAAAGAGCCCGGCCGCACGCAGACGTAACCTACGATTAGTAAAAAAGGTCCGGTATATGGCACCATATCTGAATGTATAAGACATAAGGGCAGTATCAGGCACAGTGGTAAGGTTCAGCACAGGTATGGTCACTATCTATGAAACGTCGATCGACTCACACTTGATTTGCATACGCAAACACTGAACACTAGAGTTATCTAGAGTAGCATATTTATCGGGTGACAAGGAAAGGTCGAACGCCAGATAAGGTTTATTGCTATCAAACTATGGCTCTGAGAACGTAAGGTCGTTTATGATAGCCAACACACGCCAGCTCAGCTGAGGAACAGTGGAAAGGTAGCCCAGTATTGATCTACTCGGTCTGCTGGTGCAACTACTAATGTATTTGCTGCACTTCTCGATACCTCTATTATAACTGCAAATACGGCAAATACACTAAGGATAGAAATTCAACAAGTGATACTGCCAAGATTGTTGGCTAGAATGTAAACCAGCGAAGTCACCAATAGAGATGGCGGTACAGGGTGGGCCAAAAAAAGTGTGTCACTTTTCAGCAGCTATTTCTCGAAAGTGGTAAGAGATACCAAAAAGAAACTTTCACAACTTAAAGAAAATCGTTTGACAAATTATATGATACCCATTTTATAAAAAAATTAAGTTGAACTGATGTTGCCATCGCCATTTCAAAAATGGGATATGTGCGTCTTTAATGTTTGCGCATGTGCTCGAAGTTGGCACCTCAACGCTCAAGGCACATCTGAACACGCTCCAGGAAACTGGCGCCCACCCTCTCCACGGTGGCTGCTGGCACAACACGCACGTACTGCTCGACGCTGAGACGCAACTCCTCCAGGCTACCGGGCTTGTTGTGGTAAACGCTGTCGCTGTCCTTGCAGGCTCCCCAAAACCAGTAGTCCAGCGGCTTGAGGTCAGGACTGTGAGGAGCCCACTGCTTTTCGCTTCCCTTGGTGATCACGCTACAAGATTTGTTCATGCAAGATGTAGCGCCACCACACACGGCCCGAGAGACACTGCAGCTGCTCCAAGAGCTCTTCGGTTACCGCGTGATCTCCAAGGGAAGCGAAAAGCAATGGGCTCCTCAGTCCTCACAGTCCTGACCTTAACCCGCTGGACCACTGGTTTTGGGGAGCCTGCAAGGACAGCGTCTATCGCAACAAGCCCGGTAGCCTGGAGGAGCTGCGTGTCAGCGTCGATCAATACGTGCGTGAAGTGACAGCAGCCACCGCGGAGAGGGTGAGCGTCAGCTTCTGGAGCGCGTTTCCGGATGGTCTTCGGCTTAGCGGTGCCCACTTCGAGCACATGCGCAAATAAAGAGACGCACAGATCCCGTTTTTTGAAATGATGATGACAACGTCAGTTCGATTGAAACTTTTCCATAAAATTGGTATCATATAATTTGTCAAACGATTTTCTTTAAGTTGTGAAAGTTTCTTTTTCGTATCTTTTACCACTTTCGAGAAATAACTGCTCAAAAGTGACACACTTTTTTTGGCTCACCCTGTATCTAAGGTATAAATGTGTCTAAGGCGCATTTCATACTTCAGAGGCGAACGCGTAGGCGATTTTCATGAGAGACCAAATTATTGTGGATAACACAGGCGCGGGAGCCGGGGGGCAGTGGGGGCAGCTTGCCCCCCCAACTCTGGGGCCGTGGGGGCGGTGCCCCCACAGCTTTGAGACGGAATACCACACTTTTTTGCAAATGTTTTCTTTTTCTGTCGAAAAAGCCGAGGGGTGAAAAATAAGTGGCCTTAAACCGGTGAGAAAACTAGATTTGGGGGTACCCTAGGTTGATCTCTATTATGGTGTGCCCCCCCAGTCGGAAAGTAGTTCCCGCGCCCCTGGTGGATAATAATCAATAATGCAACGAAAACAGTTATATACGAAAGTAATGCCACGGAATATATAATCTAACGACTGGCGTTAGACTATAAATTACGTGGTGGTGCTGACTGATCTACACAGCTGCTCCTCTACAGAACCGTTACCTGCGGGCGTCCCTTATTGACCGGAACGCAGATCCACTCAGATCCTGCATAGTCTCAGTGACAAAAGGAGCGAGGGCAACGCTCAGTCAGGGGCTCAACGCACACTGGAGTTAGTCCCCTGCACACGCACACAAACATAGTCGCAGTGAGGATAGGACAGAGCCGTGCCAGGGATCTGAGGATAGCGAGCGAATTCGAAGGACATGTAGCTTAGGCATTGGGGAGCAAGAAAGCATTGGAAAAACAAGCGGCTTTGTTTAGTTCCTTCGACCTTGAACGCACTAACATAGCAAGAAGGACTAAAAATACGGCATTACAATATTTGAGTCACAGTGTCGTCTCTTCCCACGTCAGAATGGCGAGTCCCATGACGTATATGGCCGTCAAAGTGGGTCTTCAATCGACACGGAATGTGCTGCCGTTATAACATCAAACACCGTACCAGACTCTGATTCTGGACTGACACCATCCATTCTTTTCTAAATCATACGCCGTCCCACCCGCTCACGTCATTCCATCATCGCCCTGACCCCATCTTCTTTTTCCCGTGCCCCTCAGCGCCAGCTCTTACCGGTCGTAGTTTTTCTCCTGCTCCAGGCTGCGTACCACGGCCACCAGGTGCTGGAGACCCCGCACCCACATGTCACACACGTGCTCATCCGGAGCCACCAGGTCCAGAGAGCTCTTGTTGATGCCTGCCGCAGCGAGAAAACGTCCAGGGGTCACGAACAGCAGAGGTGGTATGGTGGGGTGGTGGGACGATGGAAAAGAGATGAGGTCAGTCCGAGAGTACAGAGAATGCTGGGTCCATATCGCAGTGGTAGGATGAAATAATATCGGAGCCACTGACAGCCCACTCAGAAGTCATGAGACTGAAAATCAGCAAAGAGTCTGCAGGTATTGAAGCAGTTCCAACTTGAAATGACGCATACGCTTTCGATTAACAAGCTGGAACTTTTAACGCTACACAGTATAAAACCTGGCGACATGCATGCTAACCTTTAATGTCTCAGAAATATTCAACGTGGTGTTTACCGAATGTATTTAACAGGTGCTTGGGCCACGGAAAACGGTGCATGACGTAAGCGCTCATCGTAATGCAAGCCTTGGTGCTCATCCCTTTTCCCCACTCTATCGACATTGAACGAAGGATGCGGGAATGGGAACTTTCATGAAAAATCAACAGCTTTATAACGATGGAGGTTCTAGCACACTCGGACTTTATGTGTCATATGGGCACTAAGGTATTCTCGTTATTCTAATTATCACTCGGAGTCGATTTAGGGAAGATACACACACAACAAAATAGGTGTTATTCACACGAGAAAATGGTAGCGAGTTACGCGGGAAAGAAAACACTCAAACATACGAAACTATAACAAGCAAACCAAACAAGTCCAGTCTGCCGCTTTTCCGTGTAAGGGAGGCCGTGAGTGTGAGTGACGGGTGCGACGCGCTGACTCCCAAACTTCTGACTCTGTGGCACTAACCACCCAACGGCCGGGCCCCGTGTCAGGTCAGGGTCGGGTCAGAGTAGGTTAAGGTCAGGTCAGGGTCGGGTCAGAGTAGGTTAAGGTCAGGTCAGGGTCGGGTCACGCCTGGATCGGAGTCACTCACTCACCGGGACCGGTCCAGCCCTCCCTGGGCCGCAGTCTGCCCCAGCGGTGCGGCACTGGCGACAGCGACACACCCCTCTGAGTCTCAGTGACCAGTGGAAGTGACGAGCCACAAGAGGGAAGTGAGAGACAGGAGCGACGGGTGACAGGTATCGTTGTAGCAGGGCAGGTGAGATAAAATTGCCAAAGGTGTGTCTTTGGTAGGGTCGGGCAGACGACAAGGGACTGCAGCCCGTGGGTGGTCGGGGTCAGATCAGTGTCTGAAACAGCCACCTCTCCAAGAGGTCGGCGTAGTGAGGCATCAGCGATCGACAGGTCAGTTAGGAAAGTGTTTCAGAGGAGCGGTCCTAAGAACTCGTCACGTGGTATACCGTGGGGTCGCCGGCCGATAGCGGGGATGCCAATCTGCCCAGCTCGCAGCGACTCTCACGGGAGCGGACGGCTCGGCTCGGCATACCGTCACTGCTCCGATAACCGCCCTACCCTCCCAATGGAGCCCCCACTCACGGCCAGCCACGAACAGTTACAACTCACGAGTGTGTACGGCTCACGAGCGTGTACGGCTCACGGGCGGAGTCACGGCACGGAAACCATCACGACAGGGTGTTCGGCTTCGCTGCCGCTAGCACGCAACCGAACGCCAGGCGAAAATAACTCCGTCATACAGAGTGAACACAGAGTGCCGCTAATCCAGGTTTATAGACGAATAGTTCGGGCGGCGCGGTGATGTAGGCGATGCCATCGAACTACTGCGTTGGTCCGGGGCACATTATGCCGTGTGTTTCTACCACCAGCTGGGGCACAATGTACCGTGTGTCGTGAACTTTTCCCACACATCAGAACACGCTGCACTGAGTATCGCTCTGTACCAGCTAGAATACACTGTGTCGCGTATCAACTGGTCCTGTTGCACGACTGTATAATGTTACATTACATACTCGTATCTATCACGTGTGCGGGTGCCTGTGGGGAGGGCGTGGAACCACGGCAGGTGGGTATTCGTAACCTGTCGCATTGCTGCAGCTGTGTCTGTGGCCGCAGCCGTGGCTCGTGTTCGTGTGCGGGTGCATAATCACGCATGCCAGGCAGAGCGGATGTAGGACGTACCGCCAATCAGCTAACCATGGATAAGAACCAAGCGGCTATGGAAATACTACTAAAGCTCAAATAGCGGGGGGGGGGGGGTCTCGTGACGCAAAAAGAGCTTGAATCTGAGTGAATGCATTAGCCATATAGCGCTCTATGGCGGGACAATTACTACTGGTGCAAGCTGGAGATATCAAGCTGTCAGACTGTGTGTATCGAGGGGGCATACTAGAGCATCGAGCCACAAGACTGGGGAAACGAGCAGCGATACTGGCGGTGAGGTGCGGAATATTTCCTACCTCCACCGGCGTGCCGGGAGCGAACTCCTGCGTCAGAGATTCAACGAAGAGACACGGCACCACGTCAGAGACAATGGGCATCGGCATGTATAGTAACGGCGATACGGACACAGCAGATGACAGAACTGGGGATGCTGATTAAATGGTGAACGCACATATTGAGAGGATAACAGAGATATAGGAACATTCAACGATGGGACGCATACTCTTACTCGTATACATTTACAGGATGACGGCGATTCAAATACATATCGATGTGGATATATTGAAATGGCAGCATTAGGGACACGCAGCCTGAACTAAGGGGAACTTCTTGCAGGGTAACGGCGACACAAGTGCACAGCGAAATAATTACAGACAGCCTACAATGCTCCAGCTCACCCGTTTGGAAGTGGATGGCATACCTGCCGTCACGCTTGACGAAGTCAGGACTGCTGTCGCTAAGCTCCGAAGTGGGAAATCTCCAGGCTCTGACGGTATCACTCCAGAGCACTTGCTTCCATTAGAGGATGATGTTCTCTACGCATTTGTGTTAATCTTTCGTAGCATCTTGAGTCACTGCTACCTACCGGATAGCGTCACACACTCCCTTCTTGTGCCATTAGTCAAAAACAAAGGAGGTGCTCTGGACCACACGTCCAACTATAGGGCTATTGCCCTCTCAACAAGTGTCTCTAAGGTCCTTGAACTGATCCTTCTAGAGAGATTAGCGCCATATTTGCGCACCACTGACGCGCAATTCGGATTCAAAGAAGGTCACTCCACTACCCATGCTACTTTCGTTCTAAAAGAGGTCATAGAGTATTTTAACACACGGGGGAGTCCAGTTTATGCGTGCTTCCTAGATGCACGGAAAGCGTTTGACAGAGTCTCACATTCAAAGTTATTTAGTATCTTAGCCGAGCGTGGTGTGCCCGCACCGTATCTAAAGCTGCTTCTTCACTGGTATCGCTCCCAGACCTTGTCTGTAAGGTGGGATGGTCATGTATCTGACAGTTTCAGCGCAGCGAATGGGGTGAGGCAAGGCGGTATTCTGTCTCCGCTTTTGTTTAATGTGTACATTGACTCTTTGCTGTGTGACTTGCGTAGAATGAGTGTCGGCTGTTGCATAGGCATGTGTTCCACTAATGTTCTGGCCTATGCAGATGACATTGTGCTGTTGGCTCCCACCAGGGTGGGTTTACAGACACTCGTGAGTGAATGTGAAAGACAAGCGCAACTGCTGGATATGGAATTCAATCCAGATAAATCGGTGTGTATGCAATTTCTGCCCAAAAGACCTTACTCAGTATCACATCTTACCAGTTCGAGACCACCTCAGGTAGTACTCTCAGGACTACGACTTAAATGGGTGCCATGTTTTAAGTACCTGGGCCATGTAATACGAGAGGACTTGCGTGATCTCGATGACATGCGTAGGGCCAAACGTGCTCTGTATAACAATGTGAACATGTTGTTAGCAACTGTTGGCTTCGCAAAAAGAAATGTTTTAACGAAGCTCTTTAAAGCACACCTCGCCAGCCTCTATGGATGTGAGCTCTGGACCATGTACCGAGATCAGAGAGCAGCTCGCGAGCTTAGCATTGCGTATCATAACTGCATGAAGCGACTTCTTAAGGTTCCCAGATGGGCCCGTAATCATGAACTATGTCATGATCTTACAATGTTAACATGTCAAATGCAAATAGCGTATAGACAGATTCTGTTCTGGCGCCGTCTTTCACTCTCTCCCAATGCTCTGATTGCTGCCGTGTTGGATAGTCCAGCTGGCCAGGTGGGTCTGGCAGCGCAGCAGCACTTGCGACTGCGTCAGCAGTATGAGCTCAATGACTTGGATTTGTCCGCTATCTCGCCTTCTGAGCTTCATAATGTCTTTGTTGCCCGGATCGAACAAATTGTGCGTAGAAGGGAGAATGCTGAAGCTCCAGATCGGTTTGTGTACCGGATATAGGGAAACACGCATTTTACATTCGCTTCCTGTGTCTTTGTGTTTGTTGAAGTGTTGTGGTGATATGTATTGTGTATATGTACCGATTTCGGTATGAAATAAACCGTTATTATTATTATTATTATTATTATAATGCACTCAAAGCTATGACGTGAATGATTCATTGCATAGTAAACGTTACATATCGGAACTGAAGTATTTCCCGAAGACGGTACGGAATTGCAGAACCTCGTGAGAACACCAGCAATAAGGCAATTTTATGACCTGCTAGCCGAATAAAGTTCCAAATACTCTTCCGAAAACTGTCATTCGATTCCACTTAAACTGAAATACTGGCGTTCGCACTCCATCAGTTTCAATTAACTAATTACGGCAATGAAGCGTCTTCCGTCAGCGCAATTTTCAGTCGACACAGGGGTCGTAGTCGCGCGGCCCAGTGCATGGTGGGGATGCCGACCTATGTGGAGGCAGACGGGAGCATTGACCCAGGGACTGCGGGCCGCCCGCTCGTCCGAATATCTCGCCGCAGCGCACCCTCATGATTCCTGCACGTAGCGAACGCCACAAATTACGACACATGCGCCCACGTCAGTTTACCAATACTGAGCTAGGCCATCACGTAAAGTTACGGCACGTGAAGACATCGTTCTCCCTTGGATTCCGATAATTTATGACGTCATGCACGCTGCTATAAGTGGCGAAATTCTTGGCTTGGTGCCATCTAGCAAATTGAGTCTTTAAAGAGCATCCTTGAGGCAAGAGACTGACCTGTCACATTCCAAATATTTTGATACAGCACAACGGTACAATAATGCGAGCGAAAAAAACTTATGTGGCGAGCTGCACCACAGCAAAACACGGACTCGACTATTATAAAGACGGCAGGTCCTGGTCTCACGAACGGACCACGATATGGTCAATCATCGACGGGCTATCGGCCTTCCTACCCGGTTCATTGATAACGGTGAAAAGTCGGGTCTATCAACGCGTAGACTGGGCAAAGCGAGATAACGAGGTGCTGGTAATACATACAGCGATAGTGAAAGTTTACCATCGGTGCATTTAGTTCCGTTGGATCAGCAGGTATCAGGAATGCCTGAGGGCTAAACAGAAAATACAGCGCTGCCTTTGCGTGTGTCTGTGAAACAACACAAAGGGAGGACAATTTTGCTTTTTAGATTAATTAACATTAATACGATTAATCTGAAATTGTGTAAAACACGAATTCCACTGGATATCTTCCACCAATCATGATATTGAAGAAAAAGTTTGCAAACAGAAGTCGAACACGATGAGCCGCTGACGATAAAAAGCTGTGCGTGTGCCACCTACCGATGATGATGGAGAAGCAGTTCCGCTCGTCGACCAGGGGAGGCGAGCTGGGTAACTTGACGATGCGCTTCTCAACCTTGGACGCGATCCGGTTAAAGATGTCCGTCTTCCATCCTTTCCTAACATCGTGGATATCGCTTATATCCACTGGAAAAGAAAACGACAAAGGGAGGTTAATGAGCGAACGGCAAAGCGAAGAAGAACGCGCTACCTTTTGGGCTACATACTTGGTGCTACTATTGGTGAGACATTGTCGCATTTATCCCTCATGACATATTTCCCCTTAGGCATCGTCTTAGCAGTCTGGTTTATCAATACGTACATTGGTACATCGGAAAAATAAAACATCGAAACGTAAGCGCAGCCAAGCATTGATGTAGTCTCTGCATCCCACCTGCGGGTCTCTGTACTCACGGGTAGTGTTTCTTTCCACACAGACGGGCTTGTGTGAGGGCTCGTAGTTAATCTTCAGATGCTCAAAGTCGAGCGTGTATTTCCTGCGGTACCATTTGCTGAGGGACTTCACCTTCCACAGGAGGGAGCCCTTCTTCAGGAAGCCGATGACATCCTCTACGGATTTACTCCTTTCCACCGCCTCTGCAGGACAGACACAAACACAAACATCAGCAAACGGGCAGAGAGCGTCGCTAGTAGCCGGGGCGCAGCGATAGGCTCCTATAAACAGCCCCCTGTAAACTAAACAAACCATACAAGCTGAGAGTAGGTACACACAACACGACACTGCCGTGCACAATAAAGGTAAAGCACAGCATTCCACAGGCATGTCCGTTTTGCGAAATCGGAGACTGCGTAATCCGTCGAGGAATGTGCTACCCGTTGAGCTTTGGGTAAATGTTGTCTGAAGCACAAGATAGAGCTGATGCATGGCGTCGACGGTTAGCAGCCACATAGGCGCTGGATCAACTTGTCTACCAAACGGTGTTTGTGTCCTCATGGCCAGTGCTCGGATTCCCTAACGACCGGCCGGCGAGCCACACATGACTGCTCTCACGTGCTTAGGCCACCGACCGGCCGCTGGCGTAAGTCAACCCCACCAGGCACCCATTCAGAGTCGACCTTGTGCAAAATCACGACCAACGTAATGATGGCTATGTGATACACTATCAAAGTTGTAGAATTGCGAAAAAAAAATATTTCGGCTGTAGTAATGCAGACTCCAGTCCCCATCACACGCTTCCTCGACTACCAACTCCTCCCCTAGTTCCCAGGAAACTCATCTGTATCCCTCCCCAGTCCCCATCCAACACCTACTCCGTCGGCGGGCGGTCACGGCATCCTCACTCGACGCCTGGTCCGATCTCTGCCGCGCTCCTGATGCCACCATAGCAAGTTGTTGTCGAAGAATAATCCACCGTCACTTCAACACCAGACAGCCTCAACACAGTGCCAAGATTGAACGCGGTTCGACTCCAGAGCACTAAGCACGGCGCGATCCGTCAGCGCTCCAGGCAGACCTGCCCCAGTGCAGGACCGTTCACTGATAACCACAGCGTAATATCACGGTCACATTATGTCGGTCTGTCCCGATACTGGAGCGACACTGCGGGCCTCAGGGCGATACGACAGCCCAATGTATCAGGCGTGCCCCGGTGCCGGCTCGGACACGAACACACACTGCTGGCTCACAGGGCGATAACGTGGTCCGGTGTATCCGAAAACACCCGGTATAAGCTCACAAACACTGAGCCATGGGACGATACGTCGGCCAGTCTACACAGCGTAACCCATCGCTGAATTCCACACTCGCAGTTCGCAGGGCAAAATCACGGTCCAGTCTACCAGTGTGACCCGACGTGGACGCAAAAACACTACAGGCCACGGCACGGTGCGGGCGGCGCCGGCAGACTACCAAACTCCTCCCTGCTGCCAGTCTCCGGCGGCCGGCCGGCGGGTGAGCGGCGGGCGCAGCCGTGCGGGGCGCTGTCGGCAGCGGCCTGACCCGGCCGGTCGGCGCCCATCACCTCTGCAGACCCATCTCCGTCTGCGGGCGGCGGCCGGAGCTCGGTGCCGGTCGACTGCCGGTCACGCTACCCGGCCGGGCCCGCCTCCGAGCGCGCCGGGTCACCGTGCCAATTACCGGGCGCTGGGAGACGCGGGTACTGCCGACACGGCGCCCGACGGTGAGTCAACCAGCGGAGATCAACGGCAATAAGCGGAGACGAAGCTAAACCAGTGTCGGTTTTAGTCAGCGACGACCAGTGCAGCGGTGGCCCAACCAACGCACAGCAGCGGCTCAACAGCAATGATCGGCAGATCAGCCAGTGTCAGCACGATCAGCACTGCGAATCACCCGCAGCAGTCCAGTAACACCGCCACCCGCCGCTGCACACGCCACACTGCCGTGGCGCTGTCAGCCACACTGCGCTCTGCACTCTACCGGCCGAGACAGTCTTCAAACACACTGCACGGCCCTCTGATAGAAGCCACACAAACAGACTACGAGCACATGCAGGCCACTGCGCTGTACCAGCGCTGTCGGCGCAGCGCAAACACAGACTGTGAACTCGACCGCGGCAGCCGCCGCCAGTCTCCGTGGTGCTGAACACGGGCCTGTCTAATAAAAACCCGCACGTCGACCCGCTGCAATGACTGAGTGCGATGAAAACTACGTCCCATTTGATGCCGGTAAATGATTTGAGTGTCACGAAGTTCCCGGCGGGCGGTTGTATGATGACGAGCGTTTTTCAGAGATCATGAACCCACCCCGCGGTAATCAGACGCCGTTACCGTCTGCCCTAGAGCCGCCACTGAGCACTGAGCAGGCGTTCTGTTTTATAACGCGTGGCACCCGCAGGCCCCCCCCCCCTTTACGAACCGGTGCGCGTTCCGATCTAGAATGACAATCGACCAGTTGGCGGTCGGCCGGGTCGGATGGTAGTGACATGAGGAGTTGCACAACACCAAACTAAGGGGAGGGGTCGCACATGAGCGCTGAATCACGTTCACGGGGATGATCCTGTGAACGAGTGACGCAATAGTAGGAAAAAAACATAACAAATGGAATACAAACTCAAGACAAGCAAAACAAGCCTTATCATCAAATGCAACACGTGAACAGTGCACAGCGTGATGATGGACTGATGGATCAGTCAACGTCTTTACAGGCCCGGTTCCTGAGGCTCAGACTCCCCAGCAGCACATCAACAAATACAGCCGGTCGGACGGGTTGGTTAGCAAATCTGAAGGCCGCATAATCTTCCAGCCGCGAGCAGCCAACAGCAGACGCTCCGCTCCGCTTACCGCGCTCCCAGCTGTGGTAGAAGTTCTCAAAGTGCAGATGCAGCCCTCTGCGCTTCGGACGGTGTTCATGATGCGTGGGAGCGTCCCGGGGCACCACCCGGACTGTGCGCGGCCGCATCCTTCACTGGCATCGCCCGCTGAGGCTCAACCCGGCCGACCGGAGGAAGTGCCGCTGTCCGGTGCGGTCAAACACACAAACACACTGGCGGACGGAGCCGTGTGTATGTGAGAGTATACAGAGCGGTCGCCAGGCCGGCCGTTTAACCTCGCCCGGCTGTGGACACCGGCAGTTGCTGGTGGACAGAGGTCCGACGGCGGCAGCGACCGCCGGCCTGGGGCCGCGCCGCCAGCCCTGGAGGTTCAGCAGCTCGGCACCGGGAAGCCTCAGCACCAGACACACAGACACCAGGTGGTGCGTGACCCAGTCACCGAACATACGAAGCTCAACACCGCATCTCAACAGTTCCAACGGCGGGTAGCCTCGACTCCGAACAGCTTATGCAATATGCAGAGGATGGTTCCAACACTGCAAACCAGACGACGCGCAACCCCGCAATCACGCCAGACAAATCCGTCACCAAACACCAACGTGCTCCGTGACCTCGTCACAGCCCCAGTGACCGGGGCACACTGCAGCCTGTCCGCCACCTCACAGATAGCGCGGCCAAAGATCCCCGGGTCGCGATATACGCCGCTGCCGTCGCCAAGCCCACCGCGATACAGCGCTGTCGGCCACAGTACTGTCGGTCACATCCACGGTGCACTGAAGTGGCGGAACTAGCGCAGATGATTCACTGCCATCGTCCATTGGTAGCCCACATACGCAACGGCAGGTCTTCCTGTGGCGGGTCAATGTCAGTTGGTGATGGACGGTTGTAGAGCGCACCAGCTGTGAGGTCTATGTACAACCTCGCCGGGTCAATGTCAATCACTTGTCATCAGCAATACCTCTCAGCTGTGGCGGTAAGACAATCCAATATCTCGCCAGTTGTGACGGTAATTGACAATACCTCTCAGCTGAGGTGGTCAGTGATCACTGGCAGTATCGTGCTTACTGCTTATAGTTACAACGGTCACTGGTAATCTCTTCGCAGTCACAGACGAGATTTTCGCACAACAGCGGTCTCCACTGGTCTCTCCACTGTGCTGCAGGCTTGGAGAATTCACTCAGTGGCTGTGCAGGCTTCCTCCTCGGCACCAGCTGTGGACTGTCCCGGCGCGGTGCCACAATCACGACTGCGGTGCGCGTCTGGTCGCCGCCCATTACCCGGGCACACGCGCCGCCAGCGTCCTATCAAAACACACACATGCGCGTCGGCTCACGGCGCCGGCTGCCGGCTGGGGCAGTGATCGCGACACGGTCATAAAGCCCCCAACTGCCCCCTCCCCGGAGGGTCGCGACGGCAACAGAGGCCGGACAAGTGCCAGCGTGCGGCCATCAGAGGCCAGACAGCCGCTTTGACCTGTCAGCTACCGATAATCGGACAACTGTCAGACACACTCCGGTACGGACCTAACAGAGGCAGGACAAGTGCCAGCATGGTCAGACGCAGACGGCTGAACAGTGCCCAGTTCCGTGGCGTCTGCTACCAACGACTGAAAAACTTCGAGCCAAGCCAGTTGCCGACGGCTGGACAGTGGGCATTAGACAGCGAGTAGCCGTCAGCCGTTAACGGCTCAGCACTGAAGGCCAGACATCTCCCACCAGCCCGTCCTGCGCCTTCTCAGCTACCCTCGTTCCATTTCTCGGTGAAGTCGACCAGCAGGCTGAGCACTTCAGCAGTCGTCCCGAACTGCCGCTTTTGTCAGAGGAGTAGAAGGCTTGCAGTCCCGTAGCTAAGGCGACTGGGACGAAGATAAAGACATGCCTAAAAAGTAGTACACTGTACACTGTACAGTGTACAGATAGGAAAGATTATAAGCTCACGTCCCCTAGTCATAAATCAACAAAATACTTTGATAGTGATAAAAACGCCGGACTAGCCGAAGCAAACGCGGGATCCATAACGATCAACTTTAAACCGGCAGGCCAATGCTGTATATGGACTCGAGCGAGCAGTGCCAATGCCGGATCCAGAGAAGCCTGTTGGAGCTGGGTAGCTTAGTCCAAATGGCCCCGTACTGAAAGCTGGCAGTAGTAGAGTTCGATTTGATTTTCGTTGCCACTTGATCGAACATGGCCTCTCCGGTCAAAACACCCACTACCCCGTGTCAAAGACGAGTTTCTCGTCGCCTGTAGCACATCAGTTGAACCTCCCTCCGTGTCAATCCCTCTAAAGCAATAAGCATGCATAAACAATATTAACTCTTCCCTGAGCCATCGCCCCAGCCAACCCGTGACGAACAAGAAAGTAAAACGCGAGTGGTTAAACGTAAACACGAATACGGTGCTAGTGTTTTCTGGTGCAGTACGTTCAAACATGAATTACGAACAGGCATAGACGAGAAACGTTACAAGAATGGTAGTACCAATAAACGGTTAAATAACTAATTCCGTGCCTTCAAGCATGCGTAATGAGCCCAATACCAACGTATTTCAATACCAGAAATAAAAGAAATATCGACCAAAAAAACATCATTATAACGAAAGATTAAATGTTCACCGAATCAAGCAATGAAATCCAACCATATCTGCATCAGGTTGGAGAAAATAAACGAAATAGGAGAACTGCCGAGAGCAGAAATTAGCCAGAACATCAATAAATACCATACAGCGTGAGTACTAAGCCCACCGGCCACTCTTCAAGCTACACAGACACCGATCTAGACTAGGCCAGGCGGCCCGACGAACAGACATCGCTTCTCGGCCAAAGGGCCGGCATGCAGCACATTACTTGGACGCCGCTTGGTGCGCGGAGGAGCGGTCGGCTGGCCGGCCGTCACGGCAGGGCACATGGCGCCGTGACCTCAGCTGGGTCAGGTCAGGTCAGCAGAGCTCGGCAGGGCCTGCAATCAGCGCGCCAGATGCGTGAAGTCCCCGCCAGGCGGTCGCGGCGACGCTTCGGGGTTCAGCCAGGCTACACACAGCGTCAGCATAAGACCACCCGTCGATCACTGAGTTCAGCAGCCACCAGCCAGCCGGGCAGCTAGGTCACTGTATCACAGACTAAAGAGCGTCAGCAGCCCCCGGCCAGGCAGCTATGTGGACTGCATCACAGCGCGCAGCCGCAAAGCGACCGTCACTGTATCGTAGCGCGCAGCCCGCAAAGCCGGCGGCGATAGCCGATAACCAGTGCCAATACCAAAACACTCCGCCACCGGCACGACTCAATGGGTAAGCCAAAACAAATGCCCATGTAGATTGTAGAATGTGTCATATAGTTATCAATACTGTTGAATTAAAGATCACCCAGCATGGTGACCTTTAGTTCAACCAGCTTTGTTTATAGTCTTTGGTGCAAAGTGTCTGAGCGTGAGCACGTCCATCGAAATCAAGTGACTCATATCTGAAAAGAGGCTGACGGAGCATCGCTCGTCAGTGCAAAAGGGTCAACCTGACGTCACTAGGCTGATGTGACAGCCTCATATTTCTGGCCAATCCTGGAGCCGGACATCAGTCCATGACGTCAGCTCACGATCATCTGGATGACGTCACCCGGCGGCCAGACGCCGTAACGCTCGACTGGAGATCGTGCAGTGATGACGTCACCGTATCTAGGTGACGTCACCCCTGCTCGGCCGCATACTGTGCGAGGTGACGTCACCGCATACGATCGCCGCTGACGTCATCATCTCAGCAGTAGAGCGGTATTCTTGCCTGGTGAAACGGGCGAGTGCTCGGCCGGTGACTGGCAGGTATCCTCCTCGTCTCATGGTGATGGCGAGTACACTATCATTGTTTGTTATGTTTGCAGGCATCATATCGTGTTTGCATAAATGGGGTAAAATTGTATGATGTGTTTGATGCTAGCAAGCATAAAATCGATCCAACAAGAAGCAAACTGCTAATAAATAAAAATAAACCTTCCAAACAGAAACGTGAATGAAGCCGAGCTACCACTTAAAAGCCATGAAGTGCGACGCGTGCATTGATGGCATGTGCCAAGAATAAATTGATCACAACCTTTCCTAGGCGAGCCGCATTCGAGAAGCAACTCCTCCAAGTCCGAACAATCATCCGAAAACTCGGAAGAATCGTCTGAAAACGGAGTTCAGGTCACAAACATGCTACAGGGAGCTCCTGTCAGTTCAGCTTCAGTCTATACTCCGTCACTGACCCTGTAATGAATGTTGCGTTTCAAAGAACGGATACGACCATTTCATGTTAATGGTTGATGGCCAATGCCATAGAAAGCACATATATAGGTATCCACACTCCACAGTTCCTTTGTATAAGTGAAGGTCCTCAATTTTCATAAATTTTCATGAACAGGCAACAATTAAACAGCCATACTTCTGCCTGTCACTCCGAGCGCTGAGCGCCGCGGTGACAAGCCAGAGCCGTGCGGTGCAGTATAACATCAGGCGTTCGTCACTAGCGCCATCTATGAGACGAAATACAACTTTTAGTTTCAGCGTACCGTACCGTATCAGTGTATCACTAAGCATTACACTATGCAACAAAAAATGAAAGATTTTCTGTTCCTGGAAAGCGACCGATTTTTTCTGCTTCATTGGGTCCTATCATAACCGAAATGGGCATTTGTTTTGATCTGAAAACGCTTTTACGGTTTTCAGAGACGATTTTCGATTTTTGGCCCCGAAATTCGGTTTTTGGCCCACCGTGTCCGGTGTAATTGAGTAATCGACTCGTGGTAACTTTCATCGCCTTTCCTATGCCACAAGCTTTCGAATGATATCCAGTTTTGTATATTTGCGTGTAAAAATAACGTCATAAATCTATGTTAAATTAAGAAAATGTTGAAATTTTGTAAAAATTTGACATTTTTTTATATTTCCTTTCACAATAGAGAAAAAACTTAAGACCCTATCCAAATTCTGAGCCCAGTTCCTTGAAGAGCATTCAATTTCCGTTCGGAAGGTACTTTTTTAGTGCATTTCATCGGATTCCTGTGGCGTCCAGATTGAGTTAACCCAAACACATATCCTAGGTCATATCACATAGCATTAACCTGATAACGTATGTTAACGCCATAGGGTCAACGAGGGGTCAACTGAGATCATATTGTTGACCCATTGTGACCTCGGGTCACACGCAGGAACTTACTTTTGAGCAGTCCTGTCGCTCAGAATCTTGATCTGTACCTCCATTTGTTAGAATGGTTCTTCATGCACTGAACACATATTGTCATGGAAATGGCTGGGGGCCCGTTTTTCCAGTGACTCAATCTGGACGCCTCAGTAAACCGATAAAATGCACTAAAATAGTACCTTCCGAACGGAAATTGAATGCTCTTCAAGGAACTGGGCTCAGAATTTGGATAGCGTCTTTAGTTTTTTTCCTCTCTTTTGAAATGAAACCGAAAAAAATGTCAAATTTTTACAAAATTTCAACATTTTCCTACTTTAACATAGATTTATGACGTTATTTTTACATGCAAATATGCAAAACCGGATATCATTCGAAAGCTTGTGGCATCGGAAAGGCGATGAAAGTTACCACGAGTCGATTACTCAATTACACCGGATACGGTGGGCCAAAAACCGAATTTCGGGGCCAAAAATCGAAAATCGTCTCTGAAACCGGAAAAGCATTTTCAGATCAAAACAATTGCCCATTTCGGTTATAATGACACCCAATGAGTTCAAAAAAATCGGTCGTTACTCAGGAACAAAATGACTGTTGCATAGTGTTATCGGACTCGGGGCCGTAAAACTCTTTGATAAAAGTGCCGCAAATCCGTTTGGCCCAGCATTCCATCTTTGCGAGTCGGCTACAAAGTACAAACCAGCCCGTGATGGACACTGCCCGGCCGGCGCATCCGGGGGCAGGGAGGTGATGACGATACAGGGGGGGGGGGGGGGGGGGAAGGGACGCTGCAAACCGGACTGAGGCGCTCCCTGCCGGCAAACGCTACCGAACTTCCGTACAGACTTTGGTACCATAACGTCATCAGATGCACGCTATGGCCGGTAGCTCCGTACATACACCATGGTCTTCCCTTCTAGGAGGAAGGCACAGGTGTGATCAGGAGCGGTACCAACTAAAACAATGACCTGGCGCGGCGCCCGACATGACCCGCCGCCCACGTCCCACAGGATCGGGCGTGGTCCGTGACAACACCCGACAACAGCCCAGATAGTACCGGGGGTAGAGCCGCGGGCTACTGCGGGAGGGACGCCGAGAGCCTGAGGGCTGCGGCAGATGTAGTAAATATGACTGATAAGTGATAGGAGGGCCGCCGGAGCCCGGAGGTGCGGCCGGGGATGCTGTTCCGCCGTGGTTAGAGCTTAACTGACAGCATGTGGCCGCTAAACATAATTTTCTCATGATAAGGCTACACCAGCCATCAGCACTGTCCCATATGATCTGAGTCTCACTGGTACAGGCCTGTCCATTGGGGCAGCCTCAGACCTCAGCCAACTCTCGTGCTCTGGACGCGCTCGAGCCACGCCCACCCATTGGGGTGCCGGCACCGCGCAGCACCGTCAATGCAGCACGACCCCGGGCGTTCACGGCCATCAGACACGGGACAGCACACAGTCGGGCGCTGCTTTCAGCACTCAGTAGCCAGCTGGGCGTGTCGGGTCGAAAAGTTGGCAGGGTGCCGCCGACGGAGTCCCGCCCCGACCGTCGTCTGAGTCTCCAGGCCCGGCGCGAGGGCAGGAGTTCCACAAGGGTCGCCTCGCCCCTATTCACTCACCCTGAGCCTCATGAGCCTTCTCAGCGCGTCGCACAGCCTCGTTGTGTTCCATCAGCTCGTCAGCCAGGGAGCGTGTCTGACGCCGACGGCACAGCTTCAGGCAGTCCATAACACGGAGCCGTTCCACTGACGACTGAACACGCCCGATACTTCACCCGTCACAGTCGCAGCTCACACGGTCCCGCCTGCAGCCGACTGACTGGGGACGGCCGGTCCGCCGCCGCCCACCCCTCCCCTCCAGCCGGACTCGGCAGGCCCGCGTGCAACCGCCGATCCCGCGGCGCCGCCGTCACTGCCGTCAGCGTCGGACTCCAACGACGGAACGCGCCGTTCCACAACAGGCCAGCGGCGGCGTGGGCGGCGTTCCGGCGTTGCCGGCTGCTCCGAGCACCGCCTAGCCGGCCTTGGCGGAATCGGTGAAAATACGAGCCGATCCGCGGTGGCTGCCTGACTGGGCGCCGCAGCCGGGCTCAGGTGTGATGAGGCCGAGGGCGCACCCAATGAGAGGGGCTGGCGATAGGTGACCCCGGCGGCCTGGACGAATGAGCTATCGAGGTTTGGAACGCTCTCACGCGAGTGATTCAGCGGGCAAAGCTTGATGCTGCTCGAGAAAATAAAGTCAAGTGTGAAGTGCATGATCGTAGAAACAAAAACGTCACTCAGAAAACAGCCTGCTGATAGAGCGCTACTTGATAGAAGTTTACACTTGACAAAACATTAAACGGCCACAACATGCCTGAGAACATAAAGCTTGTAAAAAAAAAAAACTGTTGAGACGGAATTCCAATTGCTCACCATAAGATAGATACACGTAAGTTAAGTCACCAATAGAAATATAGTTAACAGATTAAAAGAACAATGGAAATGGGTAATATGTAGGCCGATGATATGTTGCAGGGAAAACACAGTACCGATTCACACCATGATTTGCATTATCAGGTTAACAGGATAGTTCTGACCAAACGATTTCCTAGGAGCGGATGGAAGTCAGACCATACGGGCATGGTTCAGGCACGAACCGGATCGATTACGTTCAGCCGGGGGACGGACCAAGACCCACCAACTGCAACTACGGTTCAATCTGGAGTCAAACCGGACCAATTCAGTCTACCTGAGGTCGGTCCGGACCAGTCAGATCAGCCAGCTGGTGGCTGAAGGCGCGTTGCTGCTACTGATGTAGCACAATGAGACTGAAAATCGACACTTTCGTATCAGACCAAGACAAGTAAAAGCAGAGATTCTGAGCCTCTCGTCAACCACTGGACTAGTGCAGCCAGTTCGGGACCCCGCGTGGGCGGACCTCAGTTGCCGCATTCCAGTCCAGCCGGACCGGAAAGACACCGGCGGCGAGCGGGAAACCGCGGGCCGCACGGCCCGCGCCGCTCCAATCTTACCGTGCTATCAACCATGAACGACTCTGCCGTAAAATGTGACAGGGCTACCTGTCAAGCAAAGCTGTCCGCGTTACACAAAAAAAAATGACTTACATATTACGCAGGTTTATGAAATCGGCGCTATAACAGCCTGTCCCACCCAACGCCAATCTAGACAACTACATGGGATGGATGAGCTCCCCGTTGAACAGAAGGTTGAGCTTCCTGTTGTATACGGTATTCACCATTCTAGTGTCACAAAACA
Source organism: Amphibalanus amphitrite (assembly GCF_019059575.1). Lineage (NCBI taxonomy): Eukaryota > Metazoa > Arthropoda > Thecostraca > Balanomorpha > Balanidae > Amphibalanus > Amphibalanus amphitrite. The sequence goes on from NW_024882033.1 coordinate 214,588, forward strand.
TCCTGTGGCCTGCGTTGAGCGCTCTACTGATGTTAACCTCTGAGTGGCGTGGGACAGCCATGAGTCACCACTCGACGCAGCGGAGCACACCCACTTCAGAAACAAATCCGGGACGCATAGCCCCAGTCCCAAGCCAAGCCTTACCGACGTCTTGAAAAACCTTTTGGAAAACTATGCGATGCGTTCCACTAGTTACAAAATGCGTGCTTGCACATATCAGGGGTTAAAAGGAATAAGGTGCGTGGCTGCATCGGTTTGTAGAAAGCAGGATAAACCCTTGTGAGCCAAGTAGTACACCAGATGTCCATTATTATCCCAATGTCATCCGGAATGAACTGTCGATAAACGGCAGAGTGTATCCGTTGCACCTTTTTCGTGATCGCGTGACTGTATAGCTCAAGGCGCTGTGAGAAGTGACATCACCCGGCACTTCACTGACAATCAAACGGCGCCGACAGACGCACCAGCAAGGGCGAACAATCTACATACCCACGGCTGCAAGTACAGCGTCAGCGTGAAACTAGCGACGCCGAATGTCAGGACACCACGCTAAGCCTTCGAACCTGAACGGAATATGGACCGAGTGTGGCTTGAATTATCTGTAAGAATATTGGACTTGACAAGGAACGTGACACTTAGGGAGCAACTAACATCTATACGCACTAATACGAGGCTTTTGGCAAATGTGAAGAAATTCATTTATGTTGACTTCTGATTAGATCTCAACTAAACTCTTCCAGCTTGTCACAACGGTTTATAAGCATGAATAAACGTCTCGAGTGTTTAGGGCGCCAGCACTGCACTTATCATAGGAATGTATACATATGCATTATCATTACGCCAAGGCCAGGTCGTGACTGTGAGTACAGAATAACTGACTTGAACCGGTGTTTGCAGACTGTGAAAGAGCTCAGTGACAGCGCCGGCATGCGTGGAAATATATGGAACTGTATACACAGACACGATAGGAACGAATGACGACACATGTTTGGTGATAGTTACGTGTCGGTATCCGTATCTCAGCGATTCTGAGACGTTACAATCACATGTCCACCATGTTCCCAGAATAAGAGCAGAAATGACTTATCTGTCACAAGATTGGTGCACAAAGAAGACCAATGCTCAGCGACATAAAGGTAACAATGAAACGACTAGTCGAATTTCACTACCTTGAAATTCCGAGCAGTTTGAAATTTAGAGGATCCGCGATTTTCTAAAACAGTCATGTTGACCTTATGGAATGCGGAGGGTCTTATTGCAAATTTGAAAAACTTGAAGACGCAAGACATGAATTGAATACCACCGATATTCACAGACCAAAACTGCCCCTGGCCAACCAGAGACAGTTCACAAAGAAACCAGAGATGCACGGTCATGAAAACCTTACCGATTTTCCAGCTGTTGTAAAAGTTCTCGAAGTTGATGGACTTCCTCTCCTGCTCGGGATCAGTGTGATCGCTGACCGTCGTCTGACGGCGCAGTTTCCGCAGCCCGGAGAGCATGGTTGACTGAGTCCGCCCGCGAACGACGGAGGGAGCAACCTGTAATGGCTCGGCACTTAGCCGCACAAAAGGACGATCCACCAGCCGCTCGCCTCGGCATGGCTCCCGCGAATGGATTCGTGGGCGGACCAACGAGACACGAGGCAATAAAATCCAGCCGAAAATTCTCAGATCGACAGTCGTTCACAACAGCGACGAACCAGTTCGGAGTTGGTAGACGACAGAGTCAATACGATTTCTTCGCAGATCGGATGCCACACACCATCACCAGTCCTCAAATTGTCTGTTCTGTTGGAGCACGGCCTCTCAGACGAGTCTGCAGCGCTGGGCTGAGCAACAGCGATCCGTCCACAACGACACTTCGCCAACTGCGACACAGGAGCGAGAATGGAGACAGCGCCGACAAGGGGCCGAGCAGCGGCGTGCCTCTCAGCTCCGCAGGCAGACTACACGCCGCGCCCCGCTTCTATCGAGTCGGCGGCTATCGCACCACCGGCCAGATAGTAGCCAGGAGGGCCAGAGAGTAACCTCGACGCCGAAACGACCACATACCCATCCAGCAGACAGCGGAGCCACGCGGGCTCCGGGGCTGCAGTACCGAGAAATATGCACAACTTGAATTAAAAGTGTTCGATTCATGCGGATATGCAACAGATCAACAACAAATGCTTAATGCTGGCGTTAAATCCGTTAAAAAGAGATGACAAGAATGTAAGATAATGTTTTTGCGTACCTGAAAAAGAGAACTGATATGACGGACATGACCGGACGTCAGACAGTCGCGTCTTGGGCCAGGGGTCGATGATCCCTGTTCTATGGGGTCATGAAGCATCAGCGGCTAAGGGGTGTTGGCCGTTATACGGCCCCGTTGTGATGCCCAAAATGTCGTGAACATGTCGCGAACTAATCGTGAACTCGATGTACGGTACGTCCGTGTCCAATTCGTAAAAGTTCGTGACAGCCGTGGCCCGTGGGCCGGCATGGCGCACATTGTCACGCACTGGCACGGCTCCTCCGACATCGATCATACGGGTTCACGACGAGTTCACGGACAGTTTGCGCTTAGTTCACTACTCGGTCGCGAAATTTTGACGTTAACAAAACTCTGAAATCTGAAGATTTAAAAAATTAATCGTTTAAACATAACACCCAGTTACGACGAGTTAACGCATACTTCACGTCTATTTACAACTAGCTTGCGTACTGGCACGACTAGGCCAGAGGTAGCATTGTGTGCCACAAAATCGTGTTGTGCCCTGACACTTGCACGACTTTTGGTCAAGATTATATCGTGGCAAGCCGTGCCATTTTTGTGCATGAACTGGGATAGCTCCCGCACTGTTCACGACTAGTGCACGACCAGTTCACGAATAATTCATGAATGCGTGCCCATAAGTGTCCACATTAACATGGACTGGTATGACGACTTCACGCATACTTTTTGCATAGTTTGCGCATAGTTTACGCACTTCCCGCATTGGCACGTCGAGTTTGCGCAATTTGTGCCGACTTGGGCACGCCATATAAAAATGGGGCCTCACATTTACCAATGTAAGCTCCGTGACCTAGCCTGACCCATCGTGACCTCCGGTGACCCAAATGTCCTAACCGTACCTAATGTGACCAGTTTGACCTGGCTGCCGTGGCTGGACTGACCTATCGTGACCTTGGCTGACCTCTGTGACCTGGCCTAACACATCGTGACCTCTGTGACCTAACCTGACACCGTGTGACCTTATTTGACCTCTGTGGCCTAACCTGACCCAGTGTGACCTAATCTCACCTCTTTGACCTGAAATGGCCTGTTAAATACATTTTCGGTCATAATTTCCCTTCTAGACGTCCAATCGACTCGGGAAAAACACCAAACAATTCCGAATTTCGCGCTGCAAAGCAAGCCAAGATCCACACATTGACACGGACCGGTACGACGAATTCACGCATACTTTTCGCATAGTTTGCGCATAGTTTACGCACTTCCCACACCGTCTCGACGAGTTCACGACGAGTTCACGAACAGTTTGCGCATAGCTCACGATCCGGTCGTGAAATTTTGTCGTGAACAAAACTTTAAACATTTCAAAATTCGCGTCCCGAGGCCCGACATGGCACGAAATCACGATTTAACGCACAATTCACGTCAGTTTATGACTTATTTGCGCACGGGCACGATTCGATTCGTACCAATGCGTGACACAAAATCATGCAAGTGTCAGGTCCTCTTAAGTGTCAGCCTGGCCTTTGTCATCACTAGCCATGAGATGTGATGGCATCTGAAAATAAATAAACACCCATTCAATTGCTACGTGTAATGGATTTTCAGGGGTACTTACCATTAAGTTCAATTCCATTAACATACTCCTCAACCTTATCCAAATTAGGATAGATCTGAGATTGTCCATCAGCTGCCATTGTTACAGGTTTCCAACTGCAGAATATCTGAGACTGCAACAATTCAACCTAAAAAAGAAAGGCATATGTAACACATTGCAATGGGAAGTATGCCACAGATCTCTTGAAAGAAAGAACATTAGAGCTCTTTGGTGACACAAGGAATTATCCCACCCCAAGAACTAAAAGAATTCACAAAATAAAAGCATGAAAGGAAATCACACACCAACACACTATTTTAGCCAGGGAAAGTGACACAGTCACACAAGACCTGAATAATCATTATATTTTTCACTAAATCATAACACACCAGCAACTGCACTGCCAACAAACTCAAACTCAGCACAAAATCAACACACAATCTTATTGTTTGTGTTAGGTTACTGGTTAGGTTAGGTAATATAAGGTTCAGTTCAAGTTAGGTTACCTATGCAAGTTTGGGTTAGGTTAGGTAAGGAAGTAGGCACATGGGTGGAATCTGAAAACAGGGTGCCGGAGGGCATGTGCCATGTAAGTCACCTGATTACTGTGAAATTATCCATGTTTAAATGCCTTGTAGCTACCGGCTGCCATGTGACAATTTAAAGAGCCTTGATCAAATCGCCCCAGGTGCCCTGTTTCAAATTTCACCAGCACATGGAAGGTAGGTACCAAATCAAGGATGATGGAGGTCAAGGTGAAATGATAAATCTAACATCACTAAAGCAAGGCAAAATATAAAGATCGCATTGTGCTCCCAAAACAATTATTACCAAACCTTTCAAGCGAATAAAGATCAAAAGTAAACCACCAGACGACTGATCCGGTGCAGGGTATATCATATTGATATTGATCCGGTGATCCCAAGTCGAAAGTATTTCAGGCATCAAAACAACTTGAAACACGCAAGACACCTGAAATGTTACAGTGCTGCTACTGGCTGCTACCGCTCTGCCTTGGCTCTGCCCGTCACGCGGCACGCCCAAGCTGCACTACACTACCTTGACCTACTGGTCGGGCCATGACCGCAGTGTGTTCTGTAAGCACTGTTGGCATCGGCTCATGATATTGCTAGCCGATCTAATAACATTTTCTATTTCCACCAAAAGAATAATTACTGTGATTATTTACAGTGTGTTTGCTTTTTTGTAACAATATTTATCACCTTTTCATAGGTTCTGCCTATGTCTTTGCATACAATATTTAAAATACGCAAAAAACATCAAAACATCTCGCCCGTTTATGAAAGCAGAAACTGTGGTGAAGTCCTAGAATAGCGTATTTTGTCTTTTGATCACAATGTTTGTCTCAAAAGCCAGATACCATATGTAATAAAAAACTTTCTCCTTCCCCTGTTAATAGCAAATTAATATTTTTTTATGTTGTGGATTCATTTGAGTTAGTATGCTGTTAACAGCAAAACAGGTTTTCAAACACTATTTTTTATGTAACTATCCATCATATTGAAGCATATTTGATAAAAGTCAAACCATTTTGATGAAATGTTTTACTAATTCCCCTGTCCGTAGATATAAAATGGCCTTGTCCGAGGATATGGCAGCTGGCGGTATTTTACATTTAGCGCGCACGCCGGAAACACTTGAATAAATTTGGTGTGAAAAAAGGCTCTCTCTATCGTCTGGATAAAAATAGGCCCCGCCCATCCCAATCAGCTGCTGCATGACGAGTTGATGACGACAACCACTACTTACCAGCAACCAATCTAGGGATAGCGTACGTGACAGTAATGGTGCAGCGGTTGCAAAATATTACATTGTTATTCAAACGGTTTTTGCTTTTAGGGCCTTGTTAGATGAGGATGAGGTTAGATTAGATGAGGTGTTGATGCAGGCAGGTATTTTTTTAAAATATTTTTTTGACAATTTTTTGCCCTTGTTTTACTTAATAGCTGAACTCGGGACCACCTACTCTAAACCTTATTTTATATAACATGTCAATGCTGATGCTGTCTTGAAATGTGAAATTTAGACAATGGTAATAGGAATAATGAATAGCAATTTCACCAACAACATTTTAATCTCTAGGAAGTGCAATTAAAATTAAAATCACTGTCTGCCACACTGCTCCGATCTTGGTCATGCAACCAACGTTCATGGGTGGTGTTTCACGGCAGAGCACTGCAGTGCGCTGCGTCATGCGTGTGTCAGAGCATTGGGTTTCCATGACAGTGTCAACAAACTTCACTGTGACGCTAAGCTATGACAGCATCCCAGAACGCTAGCACGCTGCGGTACCAGCACCAGCAGCATGCTAGCAGTATTTGAACTCAAACCTCTGTTCTTGGTACGGTTTTTCAGAACCTCTCACTCTGTTCCAAACGCGATTCATCATAAACTAAGAGATCACATGCAACGTCATTTGAGTGATGCTATGGTATGCCGTAGCTACCAGTGCACACAGTGTCTGGATGGTGAAACAGGGCCATTATTAATCACATTTGCTTTGCTTTGTTTCAGCAGAATCCTGTCTGCACATGGGAGGAGCGCAACAAAAGCCCATCAAGTTCATGCATGGCAGTGGATCTCAACAGGAGAAAACCAGAAAGAACATGGATGCTTGTAGATTGCAGTTGTACACTGCTGTTATCACCTGATGTGCGTGGCTGGCATTGCTCCTGGCAAGAACCACCTGCAAGTGATGAGATGGTGCCTCAGTCTTTGAGTGTGCTGCAGTGTGAGAGGCGCCCTGATCTCTACTTTGTGATGGGTTTCCATTGGAGGTTCAACTGAGAAGTGAGAACTGACTGTGACCATGCTTGAGCATGCCAGTGGAGCTTTACATGCTTAGGGCAGCTTTTGAACAGATGCTGACCATGGCATGTCCCATCCAGTTATCACGTGCACAGAATGGTGGGGGGAGGGCAACTCTGGGCTCTTGAGTCAGCCCTACCTGCACAGGGGGTACAGATGGCCGCTTACGTTTGGTGTGTCCTGCACTGCATTATCAAGCCCAGTCTGCACCACAGGCAATGGGTCGGGCTGCACTATATTAAAGGCAGACTATCTTGCAAAGGAGGCTGGCATCCTCTCCCATAATGACACACCAGTTGGCAATCATCGCTGCGATGATCACGAGGGTGTCCGCTTATCTGCCATGGTGAGGTGGAGAGGCAACTGGCCTGAGGGATGGTTTTACTTCATCTGAAGCCCCCTTTCCCCGCCTGCCAGGCCCGGTCAAACGACCGCTTCACAGTGAACGACTTGCAGTGGATGCCGTCCCACAGCGCAACGAGCGCGCCGACCAGAGGCGGCGGCCAAGAGGCGGCCGCGCTCCCCCAGTCGACGGTCCCGGTGGACGTCGGCAACGCCCACCGCGCGACCATCAGATCGGCTCGCGACAGCGCCGTCGCCGACTGACCGCATGACTGGTATCTGTTCTTGATGTGGGACCGACTGCCACCACCGGTCGCGGAAGGGCATCGCTCATCGGCCATCGACGTCCACCAGCTTCGCGTGGGTCACTGTTCGGGCTGCCACCAATACACCGAATCGGATGGAACCCTGTCGGCGAATGCCGGCGGTGCCCCGACATCGACTGCGCGGCGGCCAGTGCATCGCGTGCCGGGAGGAGGCTGGCACCCCCGATCGGTCATTGGTCACAAACCGTGTCCCAGCTCATGACTGCATCCAGCGCAGCTCTGTGAGATGTTCTGCTGCAGTCTGCCGCGTGTGTTGAAAGAAGAATGAACATGAGAAAAACTCAAAACTTTATGCCTATTCGTATTTGACCAGTATTGGAATAAGTTTGGATTTTGAGAATTTGTGTCCCTGTGATTGTGCCTGTGTGGAAAGGCATGCTTTACGGTGTACCATCTCAATTTGTGCGGCTGCTGACAGGCCACCTGGGTGCCAACGTATGTGCGAATCCGCGAATACGTTGTGTTTCGTCAGTCAGTATCGTTCTGAAAATATTGACTGCAATAGGCTATAAAGCGTATGACGGTTCAGCCCAGCAGTAATAACTGACCATTGATTGGGCGAATTTTGTGTGGTGGTTCGCTAATACATAACCTAAAGAGTGTTTTGCCGGAATCGTTTAGTAGCAGAACTGACCGGAATATAAGTAGAATGCAACGGTTTGAATCGTTAATTTGTTGAAACGATTGTTCTCTGAGACCACTGTGTAACTTTTGACCTGAGAATCACCAATTATAACGACAATGGGGAAGCAGTAGGCACTGTAGAGTGTAGGCAACACTATATAGTTGGCACACTTACGGAAGCACACGACTTACGCAGTGGACATCTGCATCATGCATGTTAAGGTTTACTGGGAAGAGTGAGAAATTAGTCAGAATATAACTGACTAAGGAAAATAGGCGATATTTCCAATTGAGCTGGGGCGGAGAGGGGGAGGGGACGTGTGGTCAGCTATGCCAATAATTCATTCTCATTATGCAGCTGTGTAAAAGGGCGTCCGTTTTTTGGGTGAGACCTTCCCCATCGGCCATTTCCAAGCTAAATCGTGGTGGAGAGTCTGGAGACCTCAGCCTCGGTAGTCGGTACCCTGCGCGCTGCGCCACCTTGCGAAACATAAAGCAGCAGTCCTGACATCTACAGGCGTGACTTTTCATGAAAGCGCGGATGTGTTCGCGCTTATGTGAAGAAAATTCTTCCGAGTATGGTTGATAATGAGATTAATTGTTGTCATTTATTTATTAATTCATTGGCAAAAGTACCCTAATAAATCGGTAAAGTAGCTTGAACTGTATCGTATTTCCTTGGGAAAAAAATGACGAACTCATCCTAAGACATCCAGATTATTGGATGCGTTCGTCAGTTGTAAGTAGTTCAAGTTTTTGGGAAAATTTGCTTGTGGAAAATCATAATATTTCAAAGATATGCCTATTTTCGAATAATTTATGCATTTATCTGCATTGAAAATGATTGTAAAGCAAAAGTGCAAAAGATCATTGTCAACTTATTTTCTCAAATCACAATTTACGAACGCACAAAACTCCAGCTTTTAATTTAGTGCGTGTGCGAATTGCGGTCAAGAAAACAGATTTAAACTGTCTATATTCCTCTTAAAACAATGAAGGATGAATGTGGAAAACGCTGTTTTGAACAATTGTATATTTATTTTTCTTAATTAAGCAAAAGTACAAAATTTTCAACTATTATTACATTTGCTCTCACAAAACCCATCACTTTTTAGCATGACGTCACGTCAGCCAAATTTACTAGCGCCATCTCTGGAGAGCATCTTTCGAAACCTCCAGACGATAGAGAGAGCCTGAAAAAAGAGTTCTATTGAATTATTAATATTTTCCCTCATTTACCCTGTTATTAAGGTGTTTCCTTAATATTTGCCCTTCTGGCACCATGGACTATGACTATCCACCAGATGCTCCCGATTATGATGACTTGGAAGATCTCTTGGACGAGCTAGAACAAGAAAAGCAACTTGTGATCGATGATACAGGTATGAATCATTTATTTCAGACTTCAAAGCATGGCGGCACAGTCAATGAGACATATTAGCTTGAGCTAGGGGGTTAAATCTGCACCAGTCTGGCTGTTTTTTATTTGGACCTTTCTCTGACGCCTGACGGGTAATTTGACGTCCCATTTACAGGAGAGCTGCTCCTCCTGGCTCATGGTCCCCATCCTGTCCTGATCCCCTTCCTGGCTCCCCCAGGCTACAGCCGAAGTCAGATCCTACCCCACGCCACACCTGAGGGCTGTTCACGGGCCCTGTGTGCAGTCGAACCGCACACAGCCTCGAAGCTCCGCCCACTTCGTCCCTACGTCTGCCTTCCGTCACCGCACACAGCGATCGCTGTGGCCGGTCGGGACTGGCCACAGCGGACCGTCCACCGCACGCAGCCGTGACGTCAGAATCGCCTACCCATCCCCTACCCCCACGCCTGCTGGACGCACCACACACACCGCACGCAGCAGTGTGCAGTGCCCGTGAACACCCCCCTGATGAATCAGTCGGGGATGATACCTTAACCCTCGCCGGACCTATTGGTTTTCTACATACGCGCCGGCCGAGGGGGGGCGGGTACGACCCCCCCCTTGCCGTTTCGCCCCTGGTTGAGCTAGCGCGTCGCGGAAAAAACGAGCGTGTGCGCCGTTACGAGACGCAGAGATTGGTACCCGATTTTAAGGTCCTAGGTCAACCGGTGACCTCTGAGGTCAGGTCAAGTGCCCCAGGGTACGGTTCAGTTTTTGGTGAATAACTTCGCAAAAAACGGCTGCAGAGCGCCGATTTTGGCAGCATCGTGTTCGCCTCGCTCAGGCGCGTCGAATGATATACTTTTTGTCGGGGTCAGGTCAACTTGGGGTGTTGACCTCAGGTCAAGGTCAGGTCAGCACCCCCAGGTCACGAAGTTGGTCGAAAGAGGTCATGTCGCATATCATTCGATTCGGCAGGCCTTCCTGAGTCCATTGGTGCCTTTCCCGACTCGCTAGCTCAATTTGATCAAGAGTTATTGACGAAAAACTAATTTGACCTTGATGACGTCATAAATGACGTCACGCAAGGTCAACATTGCAAAAGTGACGCATCTAACCTTGCAAGGAGTGCATCAAATCACGATTCTGTGTGCTTGAGATAGTTGGAGATCGTTCCCGGCGCCAGAATAGCAGTTTGAATTTTTCCCCATTGACTTATAATGGTGAGGTCACGAAAATGACCTTACCTCATATGACCTTTAGGAAAAATCCGAGATATACAAGATGTGGGACTCATAATGGATACTAGATCCTGCAAGTTTCATTTCCCTTTGACATCTCCTCTGGCAGTGAGGGCGTTGCGAAGTTGCGACATCTGAAGACCGTGCAGAGGTTCACTTATGACGTCATAGGTCAGTGACCTGACCTGACCCAAAAATGCGGTTGGTGTCAAAAGATCCGGCTTGGATCAAAGGTCAGGTATGCCAAGTTCAGTGCTGGAAATCAGGCCGCTTTCTGGTCCCGGCGTTTTATTCTCCTCGCGGGTTAATCCCGTCTAGCGTTTATCTTTAGCCTTTCGGGACCCACCCAGGGTCGCGGTTGTTTTCGCCGCTCGCCCCAGTCGAGATGCAAAGTTAATAGTCACACAAAGCTTATTTAGGGCCAGCCAAACCAGTCTAGTCTGGGGTTACTGTTAATGTATGCATATAGATGAAAGGAAAAGGTTTTGTAGAATCGATTCATTTCGAAGTCGTATATTCAGAGGCCCCAAATAAACTTCGTGCGACTATCAACTTCGCATCTCGAATGGGCCGAGCGGCGAAAACAATCGCGGCTCTGAGAGGGTCCCGAAAAGCTAAGCGCTAGACGGGGCTAACTCACCCGGAGAATAAAACGCCGGGACCAGAAAGCGGTCTCATTTCCAGCACTGGCCAAGTTTCAGCTCTCTATCGCCAGCGTGTTCGGAGCTATCGCGAAAAAACCCTATGGGGGGGCGGCACCCGCCCCCCCCCCCCTCGGCCGGCGAGGGTTAAGGGATGTGCGGACACTAGCCAAGCAATGCTTAGAACCGTTGCTATAATTTTTATTAATTACCTGATGTGGTTTAAGCCAAAACTGCAATAAAACGTTGATTCTTCCCTGGCTGACCCGACTGTGTGTCCTGTGTAGGTATCATTTTTTTCATACAATGTTGCACCAGGACAGTGGTTCAGTTCAGCACAGTACCTACCCTTATGGGTGTTGACTGTTGACAAATAGAATAGTAATACAAGTTTGTGTTGTGAGGTTGCAATACCTGCTTTGTAGTCTGCCAGTTGCTGAGTGCCACATCATAGTTAGAATTTTGTATGTTGTTAACTCTGATTGCCTTAGTACAGTTCCAGTGCACCTGACTTAACCCTCGCCCCGTTGGGGGGGGGGGGGGGCCATTTTGGCCCCCCCCCCTGTGGTTTTTCCTGAATAGCAAGGAAACGGCGGCGCGCAGCGCCGCCAAATTTTCAGTACCTTCCCGGGCATCAATTTGACACCTTCACACCAAATTTCAAGTCTTAGGTCACCTTAGGTCAGGAGTTATTGAGGTCAAACTGAGGTCATGTTCGAGCAAAAATGAGCAAAAAACATGCAACCTTGAAACGCTCACCAAATCTACGGTTATCAAGCAATTTCAAAGTTCTTTATATGGTCTAGTAGACAAAAAGCGGCGCTACAAAACTGCTATCTCGGATTTTGAAAATTTTTGGTTTTTGACCAAAAAAAAATTCAAAAAATTGATTTTTTTAGAAAAACTTGGAAAAAATCCAAAAAATTTCCGAATTTCGAAAAAACCGGAATATATGTGATAGTCCCAGCGCTCTTCTATATACATACCAAATTTCAGATCGATATCTCGTTTTTTGGCCAAGTTATAGCGAAAAAACTGTTCAAAAATGATGACGTCAAATTTTTGAACTCAATTTTTAGCAATTCTAGACCACGTACGGCAAAACAAAGACCACCATTGAACTCCCCGTGACGAGCTGCATCGATTCGATACCCATTTTATGCAAAAATATTAACTTTGAAATTTGACCTAATTTGACCTGACCTTGACCTGACCTTGACCTGACCTTGACCAAAACGTGATCTAAGCTGGCCCCAAAGGCTGCCTGACCCATATAATCGCATTTGTCATGTAAAATGGACCATAAACATTATCACACGACACTTTCATATTGTGACCCCCCCCCCGTGACCTGACCTCTGTGACCTGACCTGGTATCAGTGACCTCAAATAGCAAAATATGTGTTTGAAGAACATTTCCCCATCGATGATTTTCAATGAAATGCATTTTACTCGATTTTACAACGCATTTCTTGAAGTGCCTGTAAACGGTGAAAATTGGACCTTTGACCTGACCTGTGACGTCATCTGTTTGACCTAGGTCAATAAAATTGGGTCACAAGGTAGTTCCCCGTTGGGGCTATCCAACGCCGTTTACCGCTTGTCGCTATGTTGCGTGGTTCTCGAGATCTTAGGGGGGGGGGCCAAAATGGCCCCCCCCCCCCAACCGGGCGCGTTGCTCGGCAGAGCCCAACGGGGCGCGGGTTAAATGTACTAAAATGTATCGAGATAGGGTGAAGATAAATAGGAAATAATGATAATGTATGCATATAGTTGGACATTGGTTTTGTACCTAGCTTAGATTCTCAGACTTCAGAGTGTGATGGTGATTGTGGTACATCACTGAGTGGCCAAATTCCAAAAGTAATTATGTCAAATATAATGTTGTGTCTTTTTTTCACAGACATACCTTCAGACATTGAGGATGATGGCCCACTGCCGTCCATTCCTCCAACACAGGCCACTGCCGCCTCCCAGAGAACTGGGCTGCAGGGCTCAGGAACACAGTCCTCTGGCCGGTCTGCATACCCAGCGCCCGAAGATACAACACATCACAGGGCCACCAACGGTACAGAGGACTCTGCCAAAAGGCGGCTGGAGGAGAGCATCTTTGGAGACTTGTCAGACCTGGACACTGAGCTTTCACAGCAGACTGGTGAGTGGTGATGGCAAGATGGGTGACAAGTGTGCTGTCCTAGTGGTTATGAGCCAATACCAATGCCTGAGATGTATGATAAAGGCTAACTTTGTTGAAAAAGGAGCTGAAAGCTTACAAAAATGGTAGATAAGGACCCTGGCCTTGTTCATTCTGAGCTTCATGCGCAGTTATCTTAACCCTATTCCTGGCGGGCTCCGCCGGGACAAGAAACTGGCGGGGGGGGGGCCGATTCGGCCCCCCCCCCCTTCAGATCTCAAAAACTACACATCGCAGCGACAAACGGTAAACGGCATCGGATACGCACGGTCAAGATCTACAATTTTTACTAAGGTCATTTTCAGGTCAGGTCAAAGATGACGTCACAGGGGTCGAAAAAGTCAAAATGGCGGCGCTAGATATGGAGAGAGTTTTTCTCGAATAACTTTCGAATTAGTCAAGATAGGGACAAACTAAGGGCATCATCGTGATCCTCTCGTCAATCCGCATCGAATGATATATATGTTGACCTCGAAAGGTCAAGGTCAAAGGTTGACCTCAGGTCACGTGACCTCGAGGTCATCATGTATATCATTCGATGCGTCTTGACGAGCTGAACACAATGAGACCATCCACGCGTCTGTATCTTGTTCCTGTACGGAGTTATTGGCCAAAAACCTTTGGTGACCTTTGATGACGTCACATGACCTCACAGCTGCCCAACAGCAAAACAGACCTCAAGGTAGTGAAGGTTGATCGTATATGAAATCATGTATGGTATATGGGGCCATTCCGACCCGTTTTAGTGGTAAAAACAGGGAGTTGATTTTTCCCCCATTGACTGATAATGGGGAGGTCGCGAAACTGACCTGACCTTAGGTCACCGATATCAAAATTCCGAGATATACAAATTGCACATACTGGTACCCTAACTAAAGCCTGAAGAGAAGAAATTGATCGGTCAAAAACTCTAGCTCTGGCGTGATTGCAAACTTTTCTGAGGTAGGGTCACCAAACCGCCTCTGGTGACCTGACCTGAGGTCAGATCAACTCAAAATTTTCAGACATGTTGCGTAGAAGCCTTTTAGGAAAAGTCAGAAAATTTGAGCTTCCTAGCTCAACGCGTTTGGGAGAAATAACCAAAAAACCTCAGGGGGGCTCCTGAGGCCCCCCCCCCCCCGCCAGGAATAGGGTTAAATAGGTAGGGTGGTGCAAGCTGTCGGTACTCGGTATAGTCGGTACCATTTTCAGGAAATCACCACAGTTGGATTTACATACCACATCACTCCATGAAAACCTGCTGCTGCTCTGCACCATGCTTGGTTGGCACTGCATTGGTTGCGACACAAAGCGGTTCTTTTGCGAACGACACCAATAAATCAACAATCGCTGTCCTTCTTTCCCCCGCCAGCTCGCCAGTGATAATTTTACTGGAAGATTTAACGCATCGCAAGTAGATAGCGACCCGTCTTTCGGCTCTGGTAGGCCCCTTTCTCGCCAGTTACTTGCCAGCAGGCTGAAAAACGAGGACGAGTGACGTGGAGCTCCCTGGCCACGAACTCGCTTCCACCTAGTTACGGGACGGACGCCTTATCCATTAGGCCACACGGACGATGCATTATTGTTTGAGCAAAGTATGACGCCACTTCATGTTGCAGCTCCCAAGCGAACGAAGCTCTCGGCTAAACGGACGCCCGACGATGAGCACTATGATGACCTGATGGAGAGGATTCGCGCCAGTCGCGCCCTGCCGAAGGCGGAACAGTTCTCCGTCGTAAATGGTGTCGAGAGGTAGGTCATTACTTCTTAGTGAGAGCGGGGCTGTTTTTAATCGCGAATGGTGCTGAGAGGTAGGCTAGCTGATGGTCATTGTATTGTATTGTATTGTATTTATTTTGAAGAGCACTCCACAGCAACAGTGGCTTTTCAAGCTCCGAGTCAGAGAATAGGGTAGATACCAGATGTGTACAAAACAATTAGTCATCCAACCGAAACATACCAAGTCACACACACACACGCACACACACTGAGTCAGACGACCTTACTTCAGTTTAAAGACAGCGTCCGGCTCCGCATCTGTCGCTTCAGGGCTCGTTGGAAGCGTTTCCCTCTGAGGGAAACGGTCTCAGGTGGCAGCTGGTTGTGAAGCCTCGGGGCTCTCGCACAGAAACGCCGTTTCCCCGCCTCGGTTCTTGACCGTGGTACATGGAGATGACTGTCCTGCCTGGTCGTGCGCTCACGTACGTCCGAGTTCGAGCGGAGGACGGCCGCGAGGGAGACTGGCTCGCCACTCGAGAGCAGTTTCTGCGTGAGGCAGAGCGTACTGTACTCAGCGAGTTGCTGAGCCCCCAGCCAGCCCAGGTTCTCCAGCAGGTCACTCGCATGGTCAAATTTTCTCCGGCCGAAAATAACTTTTGCTGCAAAGTTAAGGATTTTTTGGATTCTAGCTGTGTTCTTTTTTGAGCCGTTGCCATAAACTGATATGCAATAGCGAACCTGCGAGAGAACCAGGGCTGTCACAAGAGAGACGAATATGCCCCGGGGCACGACGACATTCGTCATAGACCATCATTTTCATGATGGTATTTGCTGGTTTTCCTCTCTGACTCTTTTTCCCATCTTCCTTGTGAAACTGTAAATATATGTATCCTTAGTATTTATAGTAATATACAAACCGCTGTGTGTTGCGTCATGCGATCGTTTGGCTCGCTTAGTGTCTCATTGATCTCAGTCATGGACATCGATACGTTATGTAGCAGTCTATATTTAAGCCTAAGAAAATGTGTCTGCCATATCTCACTATCCCAGCCGCCTGTGACGGTATCGCGTGTGTGTGCCTCCCCTCAGGGTACCGGCTCCGGCGGCGAAGCGTACTGTCGAAATCAGCTCTCGTGTACCGCTCACGGGTGCCTTCCAGAAGCTGACGTTTTCCGACGGTAGTCGGTACTTCCTCACGGTCCGCAGTCGCCAGCCGCAGGTACGCAATCTTACGGTATGATGCGATCAACGGTAGCACACTGTACTTGGTTACAGCGCTGGTAATTTTAGCACGGATTATTCTAGCTGTGCTACCTCTGACAGGGTCGATAGCCTCGAGTGACCACTATTAGTACCCGTAAACGTGTGCCTGTTATGCGGTTGATTCGTGTGAGTTGTGCCGTTTCACATCCTCAATGTACCATTGCCCTTGTCACGATCATACTGCGGCAGCGGCAGACCCTCCCACTGACCGCTCCCCCGCCACCGACAGCCTCTGGCGAACCCCGTGTCCAGCCGCACCAGCCTGCTCTCCAGGCCGCTGCAGGAGCTGAAGGATGAGGCGCGGCGACTGGTGAGTGGGTCAACGGTCGCGGCCGTCGAGGGGCGCAACAGCCGTCAGGTTCTGATAACTGCTACACGATGAATGTTCTGTCATCACTGTGGCGCTTCCAGTATATCTCTATGTTCTGCACTCTGACCTGTAATGTTTGTCATGCAGTGGCCCGAGTGTGCTTTGTGAGGCCGCATTTGTTTGCCTATAGTCTCTATGTGTCCAGCTGCGTTATGTAACTGCGTTATGCGTTATGCCGTTATGTAACTGCGTTATGTTATATGTGACTTTACTCTGACCTGTAACCTGTTTGTGCTCTGTGCTCTGCGACTTCAGGAGGAGCGCCGGCAGCGTCTGCTACAGGAGCGTGCTGTGCTGCAGAAGCTGGCCTCCTGGGACACAGACGCCGCCGACTCGGGAGTCGAGTCGGAGGACGAAACTGAGCGGAGCTCTCTGTGGGTGCAGCGCTTCCAGCCGCGTACCTACGTGGAGCTGCTCAGTGACGAGGTGAGCTGGCACACACTGCAGCGTCCTGTTAGCGATGGACAAGATGTGTGTGGGTTCGTTGGGGTCTAAAGTGACAAGTGAGTGAGTGACAAGCAAGTGAGTGACAAGCGAGTGACTCGCGTATGTGGTTATTACTATAGAGTTACGCACATCTGCGTGGCAGTTATAATGAGATAGGGTTTTTTCTCTCGACAGTCTCGCTGCAATATCTTTCCGTTTTCGTGTCCTATGCCTTTGCCATCTATGTGCTTTTACTAGGGTTGACTATTAAATAATGGAAGTGCCCCTAGCAATGATAGGTTTTTGCACGTGCATGCGTTTGTTTCATGTCATCACATACACCGATGTTTTTTTCTTTCGAATAGTGAAGACCCGATGTCTTTAGCTTCATCCTTTTCTGAACTATCACCGTTTTTTCAAGAGACCACCGAAACCTGTGGCGCACCATAAAAAAGGAGCCTAGAAATGGACAAAAGCGCGTGCCAGCGCGGCGCGAGGTCATCAGGGGTCGGTTTGTGGTAGGAATAAGTTCTGCCGAGATAGCACATTTCTTTTGAAAGTGTGTGGAGTGACTGTAGCCTCTCTAGAGACGATATGTCGGTGGTATCATCGATTCAAAGGAAAGAGGGGTGCCGACATCGTGGACAGGCAGCGTCCGGGGACACCCAAGAGGGTGCACATGGCGCATGCGCGAGACCAAGTGGGGAAAATGATCGTAGGCGATAGGCTCTTAGACCTACGCGATATGACAATGGGATATGAGCTGGTGAGATATGACAATGAGCTGCTGAGTTCTGATAACCTGGCGATGGCGCGCGATTTTGGTCATTGCCCGGCTCCTTTTTTATGGTGCGCCACAGGTTTAGGTAGTCTCTTGGAAAAACGGTGATAGGTCAGAGCAGAAGGTAGCTAAAGACATCTGGTCTTCACCAGTGGAAAGAAAAAACATCGGCGCATTTGTTGGCACTATATAATAATTGCATGCACGTGCAAAAACCTATCATTACTAAGGGCACTTCCATTATTTAATAGTCAACCTAAGGACCAAAATTGCACTGAAATTGACCTCGTCGTGGTCCTTTTTCAGACCATAAACCGCGGTCTCCTCCACTGGCTGAGGCTATGGGACAAGGCCGTCTTTGGACGCGACGTCATCATAAAGCCGCCAAAGGAGGAGAAGAAAAAGCCAGACGGAAAGTGTAAGTCACTGAAAATATGTCGTTATCTACATTGGATTTGCACATCGAGACCCTGCACTCGTCGGTTGCCATTGCCGGCGCGTGATTTTTACCCTGCTGTACGATCTTTTATTCTAACGGAGTGGCAGGCAGAGTGGCGCCTGCGTGGAGGCAGGAAGCTCCGAGAGGTGAAGCCGACTCTGGAGCATTGGAGGTCTTGCTCGCAAGACAACAGGTCAAACGAAGTGATTTTATGCAGGCTCCGCATCGGTCATACGTATGCGACGCATGGCCACCTTCTCCGCGGAGATGAGCAGCCCGTTTGCGGCGGGTGCGCCGTGCCTCTCACCGTCGCCCACGTGCTTTTATCTTGTCGACGCTTGGAACCGGACCGGATTCGCTACCTGGGCCGCATCGCTCCGGATATCACCGTCCGCCACTTGCTGGGTGACGAGTCACCCTGGGTTTTATCTGGCAACATCTTTTCCTTTATCCGTTCAATCAAATTCCAAGTAATCTACTCGATCTGATACCAAACCAACTAGTCCATACGTCTATTCTAATCTAGTCCTTACGCCTAGTCAGCTGTCTTTTACGATACGCTTGGAGTATTTTACCCTTCTTTGCTCTTTTTAACCAGCTTTTAGGCTTCTTTAAGCCTTTTATTACGTCGGTTTCTTGTGACACACTTGCTCTACTTGTATATAGTTATGGGCGCAAAATGACCTTGTAGTCGGCGCGCCCTTAAGCCCCAATAAACAAACAAACATCGAGCTTGTTATTTTGTTTGAATGGCTACCGTTGTCTGACACAGCCGGGTCGCCCTTGAAACTGAAACATAATTTAATCTCCTCGTAATCTCGGTGTGATTTTGACCTGTTTTCCGCTGCCTCACCAACAGTCAAGCCGTTCGTCCGTAAGCCGGCGTTTGAGATTGTGGAGGAACTGGACTCGACCAACCGTCCCAAGCAGAAGGTGGCACTGCTCTGCGGCCCGCCCGGTCTCGGCAAGACGACGCTGGCGCACGTGCTGGCCAGGCACGCCGGTTAGTGCGGGAACGAAGGGAAAGTTGCTGGGTAGCGTTGTGGCTGACGGAACAGCTGACGGAAGTTATTGGCTAACGAAACACAATAGGGTGGTGTCTTGTTAGACGTAACTGTGAAAGCCCTCTGTTGGACGTAATAGGCATTATAAATATGCATTTCACTCTCCTACAGAACCAGAGATTGGTTGGCGCTGAACACAATATGCTACTAGATATCTTGTTGCGGTCTACTACCAAAATATCAGCATTCGGTAACATTCGCCTCGTTTGGCCCTCTCCTCAGGTTACAGCGTGCTCGAGATGAACGCCTCAGACGACCGGAGCGTGACGGCGTTCCGGACGGCGCTCGAGTCGGCCACGCAGATGCGTCCCATGCTGGGTGCCGACCCGCGGCCCAACTGTCTGGTCATAGACGAGATCGACGGCGCTCCGGCGGTCAGTTTTCACTCGGCCTGAGAGATGGGACAGGCGCCTGGAATGATTCATGGTAGTGGTCGGGGTGCGTGACGTTTGGTCGGCGAACAGCCTGCTGGCATGTGGCGTTTTGTCGTGAGATGAATAGCAATTCAGAAAAAAAATCCACTTCAGTGATGCAGTGCTACATCGTGTTTTCTCATTAGTTCTTGCGTAGTGCATCAGCTGTTTAGTGCTTGTGGCGGTACATGTTGCTTTATTCGCGCTCTGCAGATGACCAGTTGTACACAATCAAGTGAGAACTCCTTCCCCACGGAGCAGACTAGTGAATCACGCCCGCTCCTCTGTCCTTTCAGCCGGCCATCAACCATCTGGTAGCGGCACTATCTGCCGGATCTGGCGACACCTCCTCCAACAAGAAGAAAAAGAAGGAGGGCCCGGCGCCGATCCACCGGCCTGTGATCTGTATCTGTAACGACCCGTATGTGCCGGCGCTGCGGCCACTGAGGCAGATGGCGCTGGTCATGACGTTCCCGCCCACCACCAGCGAGAGGTGAGTGTAGCCGGTCCGGGTCTCACTGTGCGATAAATGTCCCGCTCAGTTTCTTCAGGGAAGCTGAGTGCATGAGGCTTCCGTTTCGTACTTAGGCAGACTCGGATAAGGGAATGAGGTTGTGGCTACTCAGATAAGTAGCAAGTGTCACGCCGACCTTTGATATCAAATAGCCAACAATTCGATGTACCTGTGACGTCCTAGGCTCAGCATAGGATGCGTATTTGAATTATATCAGTGAGATAGACTCATCAGCCGCTGGTATGAGTGTTATGACTCCGTCCGGTTTGTTCACGACAGACTGGCCAGCCGTCTGGCTGACATCTGCCGACGGAACGGGCTGAAGACCGATCTGGGCGCCCTGCTCAGTCTGTGTGAGAAGACGCGAAATGATATCCGCTCCTGCCTCGGATTCCTGCAGTTTGTCAGGTGAGAATGTTCCCGATTGGTGACAGGTAGTTCCGGACATCCCGGCCGCCTTTTTTTATAAATTTTGTCCGAACCTTTTGATAGGAAGGACTCACAAGGACAGAGCCACCGCTAAGCGAAGCTTGTTGCGGTGACCCTGCCCTCTACCCCCCGATCGCGCAATTTCAGTTCTATGGCAGAATTTAGAGTCCAAAGTTTAACGTGCGCACATAGCCGCGCACGGCCGGTCCCCTCACTGACTTAGCCTGGCTACGGCCTGCCACCAACCGCAACCATACCTGTCAGGAGGCCCATAAATGTCAAGCGCCCGTCGCGCTTCGAACCCGGACTGTTATAACCGGGAACGCGTGCTCTCACCACGCGGAGTCCAACGCTCTACCAACTGAGCTACGGGACCGGCAGGACATCCCGGCCGCCTGCCATGAGACTAACCGTTAGTTGGGCAGCGCACTGGTCTCCGGTGGCAGCCGGTCGGGACGTGAAGGGTAGACGGAGAGCGCTGAACTCTGGCCAACGCCCATGGTACCACCGGTACCGATCCGGTACCACGGGCTCTGGCACTGTAAGGTCCGAAGCTGGTGCGGTTCTCGCTGGAGCATTTTGTGACGATGTCCTTTCCGGCCGCCATCAGGAGTCGTCAGGAGCGGCTAACTCTGGACCAGGTTCAGAGCTCCACGGTCGGCCAGAAAGACCACCACAAGAGCTTATTTGCCGCCTGGCAGGAGATCTTCAACATGCCGCGGCCACAGCGGTGAGTCTTGTATTCTAATTGTCCGTTCATTGTTACGCTGGTGTGCGGCCCTTGCTTACCGCGGTATCCGATCTGTGAAATGATTTGGTAAGTGAACTACGTTGCCACTTTGCACTCGTATTTTAACTCCTGCCGCCCTGTTCCTTTTTGTGCTGTTAAATAACAGATATCTAGTTGATACTTTGTGGTCGATATAAGATTGTGGACTGCCTCTTCACTCCGTGTTCTTATTCGGATATGTGCTGCGTCTCCCAGGAAGCACCTGGTGGTATCGGAGACGGACGGGTCGTCGCGACTGTCGGGCGACGGCACCAGTCTGGCAGAAAGGTGAGATGACCCTTTGAGTGACTGACGGGCTTTGACTGGGGGCTGGGGACATCGGCAGTTAGCAGGAAATCCACTAAATCCAGTGTTAAATATTTCAACAAAGCCTGCGGGGGGGGGGGTCTGATATCTTTCATTCAAGGTATAAGAGTGCATATTTTACCATTGTTCGTAAGTGATTGCTGATTTTACCAGCTTTCTCGAATATTAGCTTACCATAAGGTGGGTCTGTCAGAGGAGCTGTGAGCTTCAGAGCGTGGTGACGATTTTGTCCTCCCTGCCGTTCAGGCTCAGCAATATCGTGTCGGTGGTCACCTCCTGTGGTGAACACGAGAAGCTGGCCCAGGGTCTGTTTGAGAATTACCTCAACATCAAGATCAAGGACTCCACCCTGCAGTCGGTGAGTGGCCTCCAGTCAGTACGCTCTGGTGAAGAACACAAATGCCTGTGTGCATTAGTTTGTGTATATTCCTGTGTGTAACATGGCCTAACCCTGCTACAGAAAGCTCTCTATTTTTCTGTGGTGGCGCCAAATGTAGCCGCAGTCCCCTGAGGCCCAAATAGAAATGGTTTCTTATGGCTGACTAGGCGTAGGCTACCTTGAATTGTGATGGAGCTTCTGCAATCTGTACCCAAATCCCACCGCTGCCTCTCCGTGTCATCGGACGTGTTTCTGCCCCCGACCGACAGGTGGCTCTGGGTGTCGACTGGCTGTGTTTCGGGGACGAGCTGAACGCCGAGCTGCAACACAGTCAGAACTACGTCCTGCTGCCGTACCAGTCGTACACGGGCGTGGCCTTCCACCTGCTGTTCGCGACGCTGCAGAAGACGCGACCCGCCTTCCCCCAGGCTGACTCTGAGGTCGGTATATGACGCGGAGTCGTGGCAGGGGGGGGGGCGGCCTGGGGAAGGGGAAGGGAGGGTGTGCAGCTGACAGGTCACATCGAGTCTCCCACGATGGAAACGTCGGTAGTTAGTGCGTCAGACCGCACGGCTACAGCAGGAGTATGGCCAGGGGCAGAAGAAATCGATAGTAGTTGCTGTTTTTGTTTGTGGTAATTTTACCTGTCTTGACGACAGATGAGACGATAAAACCTCAGTTTGTAGCCTGCACGGTGCAGCAGACGGGTGCACATTACCGTAAAGGTCACTGCAGTGTTTGCGATGATAAGCACCTTTGCAGTGCAGAATTATTACGGCAATGCTCGCTCGTGTTATGTGAGCAGGCGTCACCCCGTGCCTGAACACTGACTAACCCCGCTGGTTTTCTACAGACCCGACAGCGGCACTCCAAGTTGAACAACCTGCTGGCGAGCATGATCTCGGAGATGTCTCCGAGGACACGGTGCTTCAACGGCCGGGCCAGCCTGGTGAAGGACGTGCTGCCCTACCTGCTGCAGGTGGCGGTGCCCAACCTGCGACCGGTACGTCAGACACGGAGAGTGGTAGGCGGTAGGATTGGGTGGGGAGGTAAATGCTGGCACGGGACAGTCGACTGGATGCGGCTAGGAGCCTGCTGGGGAACCAAAGAGCTTTCGGACTTCTAGCCAAATTGTACCGCGGCGCTTAGTGTCGCTGAGGAGGTAGTCTGAGCTGTGGTTTGAAGCCACGACGTCAAGGCTAGGTAGCTGTCTATGCTGTATCACCAGGCTAGTGATACAGAATAGTGCAATGATTGTTAAGGCCTGGCTACACTATGCGTTTTCTGCGTGCG
Source organism: Amphibalanus amphitrite (assembly GCF_019059575.1). Classification (NCBI taxonomy): domain Eukaryota; kingdom Metazoa; phylum Arthropoda; class Thecostraca; order Balanomorpha; family Balanidae; genus Amphibalanus; species Amphibalanus amphitrite. The sequence continues at coordinate 238,124 of NW_024882033.1, forward strand.
TTTTTGCAGGTTTGCGTGTTTTGCGTAATATCGTTCTAGGAAAAAAGTTATAAGCAATATAATTTTTACTTTGGTTATATACAAAAGCTAATATAACTCTTATGTAACTGAAATTTAAGGTGAAAAACATCACAAAAACGTAATATCGTTCTTTTTTTCTAGAACGATATCACGCAAAACACGCAAACACGCAAAAAACGCACGAAGAAAACGCATAGTGTAGCCAGGCCTTTACTCTGTGTCGTCAGTTCAGCAGAGCATTGCTTTGTGTCATCAGTTGAGCAGCATGATCTGTCTCCTGTATTACTTGAGCTATGTTTTGTGTCTCGTCAGGTGAGCAGTCACCTGTAATAGTGCTGTGTATTGAGCTATGCTTTATCTCGTCAGGTGAGCAGTCAGCTGCACACGCCCCGGGAAGAGGAGGAGCTGCGGCGCGTGCTGCACCTGATGGTGGCCTACAACCTCACCTACCGACAGCAGCGTGACGCAGAGGGACAGTACCAGTACCTGCTCGAGCCGTGAGTGGCACACCCAGCCGCAGGCCCAGCTGCTGCCTACGGGCTTTCACACAGGCGCTTTATATCTGCTGCTGTTGATAATTTTAAGTGCTTTTCACTAGCTTTTTAGATGTTACTTACTATTTCTACCATATTGCAATTCGTCGGAATATTACACTTTTATTCGTAGAGCGTTTTCGATCTCTGTTGCTGGGCATCCGATACTGTCCTGCCGACGTCCTGTTTCTCCTCTCTTGCGCAGAAACATGGAAGAGCTGGTGTACTTTGGGGACGAGCGTCCGCAGCGATCGGCGCCGTACACCGTCAAACAGTTAATCGCACGGGAGATCGAACTGGAGAAGATGAGAAGGGCAGAGGTGAGCTCCGCGAGGGACGGCTGGGGTGAACCATACGCGTTACATGTGTTTGTTTTGGGTGGGTGGTGTACGGATCAACATGGATAGAGTTGCCGCTGTTCATTGTGGAGTGGGCCGTACACAAACATTACCGCAGTCGGAATGAGCCTGCGCAGACCCATCGCGACTTGCAAAAGCTCTTCCTGGTTATTACGGAGCGAGCGAAGCGAGCGTAGTCTTTCCTTAGATTAACGGAAATTTCCGAGTATGAGCGGCCGGCCGGCCGGCCGGCCGTGCGGACGCTTTTGCGAGGCTTATATCTCAGCAACCACTTGACCGATTTACACGGGGTAATTTTTGTAGGGTAGCTTCATTCCTTCTACCAAGTATTGGACTATTCCCGATGCATGTGGGTGACCCCTTATGCACGTGCCACGCGCAAAACGAAGAGGTGTCAGTTTTGTAATTGTTGCAATATCTCGGTAACTACTTGGCCGATTGCGCTGAAAGTTGGCATGTAGGTAGGCACCCACTAGGCACTGCATATCCATGTGCCAGAGTTGGGGTGCTGCTGCACGTGCGCACGTGCAGGGGTCGTTTCCAGATCTCGAGAACGGCTGGACCGATGGCGCTCAAATTTGGTACACGGTTAGGGACCAGTTAGTAGGGTGCCGTGCATAAGTCAGTTGGGACCCATTCTGCACGTGCGCACGTGCAGGGTGCCGCTTCCAGATCTCGAGAACGGCTGGGCCAATTGTGCTCAAATTTGGCACATCGCTAGAGACCGGTTAGTAGGGTGCCGTGCACAAGTCAGTTGGAGGTACCCCCTCGAAATTTCGCACGTGCAAGGCTCACCCTCTCGCTCGCTCCGTTAGTCGCCCCAAAAGGCGCTATACTGGTAAATAAATAGTACTGCGCATAATTTTGGCTTTCTCTCGTCCTCATTCTCATGACTAATAAGTCCTGGTGTGGAACAGTCAATATTTGCGTTGTACATTCATGGCAGTAGCAATATCTTGTTATTGGTGTCAGCTTGGATCGCAGCCAATTGTAGTGCTAATGACTAGACCCAATCAGGTGCACTAACTGTCCCCGCAGGAAAACCAATAACCACGAATAGCGTGGTCGAATGCCACGCGCCAGCTTTCTGGATTGTGTACACTAGTAATATTCCAACATAACTTTGTCGTAAGCTGATATGGTAGTAGGAAGAAGAAAATAAACATCGAACGTAGATAACATGAATCAAAGTAAAAGTATGCCGTATAACAACTGGCATGCATACTTTTGGCAACATGGAATATCATATCATTGTCGGTCGTTTCGGGGCGGGTCCGTTCGAGCAAGTGCTCGCCTGGATCGCCCGGAAAGGAAGTGGGCGTCGGGATTTACAATGACAATGCCTACTTTCTTGGGTACATCAGTCAGCCATTTGGGATCCGGAGCCTTCAAACAGCTATTTCAAAATCCAGAAAGACGGGCTCTGTCTACACTCCGAGTCAGACGATATAAGAGAAGAAAGTGGCATGTCAAAAAAAAGTTACATTGATATTTATTTTTAGTTCACCGTTAGCTTAGCTCTACGAATATTGTTTACACAATGTAGAAAGTGTTTACACGCTTAAACCGGCGGCCGCTGGGCCTCCGCGCCACCCGCCGGCCGCTGGGGGGGGGGGGGGGCATATAGTTGCCCCCCCTCTACTTCTGCGACGCTTCTGCGACGCTATCGTCGCAACGCGAAGAGATAGAGAAGCGAAACTTTGCACACACCTTCCTGAATACCTAGCCGAGGTTGTGTCCAAATTTGGTGTCGATCCCATTTGAAATGACGTCACAGTGACGTCATAAGTGAAATTATAGATTTGCGACTCTCGTATTCCTCACGATACATCAGATATATGGGACCGAATATAAAGGCCTGGCTACACTATGCGTTTTCTTCGTGCGTTTTTGCGTGTTTGCGTGTTTTGCGTGATATCGTTCTAGAAAAAAAGAACGATATTACGTTTTTGTGATGTTTTTCACCTTAAATTTCAGTTACGTAAGAGTTATATTAGCTTTTGTATATAACCAAAGTAAAAATTATATTGTTTATAACTTTTTTCCTAGAACGATATTTCGCAAAACACGAAAACCTGCAAAAACGCACGCAGAAAACGCATAGTGTAGCCAGGCCTTAAAGGGTCGATTATTGGTCAGAAACTAGATGGAAGTGTAGTTAGATGTTTTAGGATGACAGCAGGTGCTATCTAGTTCATTTACAGTTGAGTTTCATGCTCAGCGTCATCAGAAACGGTCCATATCGGAAAACGACAAAACTTTATGACGTCACTGTGACGTCATCTTAGGTGCTACAACCACCAAACTTTCCTCAAACATTGCCTAGGTATTCATTTGAAGCTATGCCAAGTTTCACGTTCGTAGCTCATCAGGTTTCGGAGATATTTCACAAAACGTAAAGGGGGGGGGGGGGCAACTTTATGCCCCCCCCCCCAGCGGCTCGTGGGTTAAATATCTGCAACATCATATTCCACGTCACTCCCTTTCGCCGGCATATTTAAACAGCTACCACAACTGTCTGTAACGCTGTAGCTCACTGCAAATTCGACCATGACCTGAGTGTGTTTCTGCGTTGTGCCGGCAGGCGGCGCTGGTGGGCACTGACGACCGGCGGGGCCGCGGTGTCCGGGAGACTGCCCCACCCCCAGCTCCGGAGCCGGCCGCACCGGCGGCTGAGCCGACCGGCCCGGCGCCGGCCGCGGTCCCTAACCACCTGAGACAGCTGCAGGCCAAGCCGCTGGCCGAGAGGGCCGTGGCTGACGACAATGTGGTGAGTGGGAACGGAGAAAGGGAGCGATACAGGGAGAGGAGGGGTACTGCAGGAGATGGTGGGCAGGTGACGGTAACTGGTGACACAGATGGACGGACACAGATACGGACGAAGACAGATGGGTGAGATGGGCACAACCTATAAGCGATGTGGCTCAGGATGAGACGAGCGAATGGACTCGGGAAGGAAGGTATTAGAATAAAGTAAGAGAATAATTACGGAGCGAGCGAAGCGAGCGTAGTCTTTCCTTAGATTAACGGAAATTTCCGAGTATGAGCGGCCGGCCGGCCGGCCAGCCGTGCGGACGCTTTTGCGAGGCTTATATCTCAGCAACCACTTGACCGATTTACACGGGGTAATTTTTGTAGGGTAGCTTCATTCCTTCTACCAAGTATTGGACTATTCCCGATGCATGTGGGTGACCCCTTATGCACGTGCCACGCGCAAAACGAAGAGGTGTCAGTTTTGTAATTGTTGCAATATCTCGGTAACTACTTGGCCGATTGCGCTGAAAGTTGGCATGTAGGTAGGCACCCACTAGGCACTGCATATCCATGTGCCAGAGTTGGGGTGCTGCTGCACGTGCGCACGTGCAGGGGTCGTTTCCAGATCTCGAGAACGGCTGGACCGATGGCGCTCAAATTTGGTACACGGTTAGGGACCAGTTAGTAGGGTGCCGTGCATAAGTCAGTTGGGACCCATTCTGCACGTGCGCACGTGCAGGGTGCCGCTTCCAGATCTCGAGAACGGCTGGGCCGATTGTGCTCAAATTCGGCACATCGCTAGAGACCGGTTAGTAAGGTGCCGTGCACAAGTCAGTTGGAGGTACCCCCTCGCAATTTCGCACGTGCAAGGCCCACCCTCTCGCTCGCTCCGTTAGTCGCCACAAAAGGCGTTATACTGGTTACGGAGCGAGCGAAGCGAGCGGAGTCTTACGTAGAATAACGGAAATTTCTGAGTATGAGCGGCCGGCCGGCCGGCCGGCCGGCCGTGGTCACGATTCTACGACGCTTATATCTCAGCAACCACTTGACCGATTTACATGCGGTAATTTTTGTAGGGTAGCTTCATTCCTTCTACCAAGTATTGGACTATTCCCGATACATATGGGTGACCCCTTATGCACGTGCCACGTGCAAAACGAAGAGGTGTCACTTTTGCAATTGTTGCAATATCTCGGTAACTACTGGGCCGATTGTGCTGAAAGTTGGCATGTAGGTAGGCACCCACTAGGCAATGCATATCCATGTGCCAGAGTTGGGGTGCTGCTGCACGTGCGCACGTGCAGGGGTCGTTTCCAGATCTCGAGAACGGTTCGACCGATTGCGCTCATATTTGGTACACAGTTAGGGACCGGTTAGTAGGGTGCATTGCACAAGTCAGTTGGGACCCATTTTGCACGTGCGCACGTGCAGGGTGCCGCTTCCAGATCTCGAGAACGGCTGGGCCGATTGTTCCCAAATTTGACACATCGCTAGAGACCGGTTAGTAGGGTGCCGTGCACAAGTCAGTTGGGGGTACCCTCTCGCAATTTTGCACGTGCAAGGCCCACTCTCTCGCTCGCTCCGTTAGTCGCCCCAAAGGGCGTTATACTGGTTTATTAGTAATAGATTAGCACTTGCAACTGTTCCATAACACTCACAAACAATATTATTCATAAAGTAGAATGGAAGTTAGCACGTCTAATCGTCTCAACAGTCTAGCCTTACACCCCCGCTTCCGCAATCCGGGAACATTCATCCCTCCTCTTCCTCCATTCTCCCCCTCCACCCCCGCCCCCCTTCGGTTTGGGTCAGGTAGTATCCAGCTATACCGACCACATCTATAATTGCTGATGGACGAGGAGTCCATAGTCGACCATTAGCCAGGGGGCATACGTGCCTGACCAATATACCGGTGCGTGCATGTTGTAGATATGTGCTGTTTGTTGATTGTATTGGAGAGGTGAATATCATAAATTACGAATTGCATTGTGGGCTATTCCTGTGACAGGCACCAATCTTAGCGATGGTCGCCACTAACAATTAGCAATATTGGATGCTATACAACCATCGTAGCATGGCAGTAAACACCGCACGGCTTGTGAGCCTTTATGTTCCTTCAATGCCACTGTAGCGGGGTAGCTATTGTTTGCTGTAATCAGACTGGAGCCCTATGCGTTGCTCTAGTCGACGGCACGCCCTACACGTTTTGTCCACTACCATTGTGTCAGCTGCCGCCGCTCGTGCTCGCTGTCATCAGTCCTGTGTCCCTCTGTATGTGCACATCCATTTACATGTTGGCTCGTCAGTCTGCTGCTGTCTTTCCCAGTGTCGATGTTTGCAGTTATTCTCTGACATATCTGTATATTTGCGACGTTATTCATGCGTATGAGTGTGTAACTCGTTCGCTCTTCCTCTGCGTTTTCGCGCATGGATCCGTCCATTCCTCCGCTCGCTGATTCGTGCGTCGGCTTACTAGCCCGTCCGTCCGTTCATCCGTCCGTCCTTCCGTCCGTCTGTCTCTGTCCGTCCATCCGTCTGTCCGTCCGTCCGTCCGTCCGTCCAGCCGTCCAGCCGTCCGTCCGTCCGTCCGTCCGTCCGTCCGTCCGTCCGTCCATCCGTCCCTCTGCCGGTGTGTGTTTGGAGAGAGTAGAGAGGAGGAGGAGCCTCACTGGACGACCCAACCGTACGTCAGCTGCCGATTGACGAGACGACCGCACCGGGCGGCCCCGCTTGGTCGTTAGTGCGAGGACGGCTGGCGGTCGGTGGATCGCTCGCGCGGTCGGCTGGTCGGTCGGTCGGTCGGTGGGTCGGGCAGTCGCTCCCTCCCCGACCCCGGCCGTTGAGCCAGGTCGTGCCGTCGCCCAGCACGCTTGACGTGCTTGGCTGGTCGGGGTGGGACTAGAAACGATGCACACCTGTCCAAGGCCGGGTCGATGTTTGACTTTTTGTCGATCACGTCAAAGGTAAACACGAGGTTCGGTAGGAAGCATTTCGTGGCTGGATATCATGATAGGTGAATGAAGTATGGCTTCTGGCACGGAGTGGACCGGTGTTTTGACTTCTTGTCGATCATAAGCAGGGAAAAAATGGTTCGATAGTATGATTTCCAGTCAGAATATCATGGTATGTGAGGCTAGCACGCTGGTGCAACAGTAATTCTAGCTGACATTTGGTGCACAAGAGGCATCAGGCGAAGAACGGCTTGTTTTTATCATATTGTTCTTTTTTCGTCGACGTTTCATCCCAAGATTACTAGAACATACTTCGTCCCACGTCTAGGCTCGTGACTGAGAGCGAAATGCACCAGTCGTCTCCAGTGGCCTTTCATGTCCGCCTGCTTTTGTACGCCTATCTCAGTGCTGTACAGAACAAAATCCGTGACGCGATCCTTCGATCTCTTTCACGATGACCAGTAGATCTGTTTCGTTCATAAGTGTGGATCAGACGTGCGGTCGTGTGCCTGTGATTGGTGTCATTGCCCTCCGGTTTCGCATCGATTATCACTCTCCACTCGTACTCCTCACTGCCGACAGCCGATGCCGACACCGATTGACTTTTGGCCGTGACCTGACGAATCGTTGGGGCTCCGATTAGCTTTCAGCCGTGACCTGACGGTTTGCCTGGACTCAGCACTGATGTACATTTGATTGAGACCTCCCTGAGCTCGGCACCGATTGACCTTTATCCATGACCTGACGAGCCGTCAGAGCTTTCTTTCTTTCTATTCTTTGATGACCTTCGGTCGTGACCTGACGGTTTGACCGAGCTCAGCACGAATGGACCCCTTTCCGCGACCCGACGACCCGCCTGAGCTCAGCACCGATTGACCTTTCGCCATGACCCGGCTGACCCGTCGGCTGAGACTGTCTGAGCCCGCGGCGACTATCATCGCCGACGGCGGGATGTCGTTGACGACGATAGATCGTCCGGTAACGGCCCTCGGACGATATCGGCGAAATGAGCCGCCGTTCGGCGGCCGGGCCGGTCAATTGGCGCAATGTCCGACACCGGGTCGGATTTCACCGCCTCATGGTCTCACTCTGATGCTCCGATGGCGGCTGATCTTTGCGGACGGTTTGGTTTCCGATATTGTTGTGTTCAAGCGAAGTGACTGAGCTGATGATACCGTTGCTAGAGAAGCGTTATGGTCGCAAAATGACCATTGCAGTCGTTGCACTCCATAGCCCCATAAGCAAGAAAACAAAACGTTGCTAGCGATGTGATAGATGTGCTACATGGATTGTTTGCACTGGTCCTGCCTCCATTTCGTATTCCGTGTAAAGGAGAATTTCATGTCTTCGCTGGCTTCTGAGGGATTTGTATTACAGTTTTACCAGCAATCTCGTCCCACTGAATCTTGTTATGCCGACTGAGTCAACGACTGTCCTGATTATACGGCTAGCTGTTCCATTGTCTGTTTACCCTATTGTCAATGTAGCTATCCATTGACTGCATCTCTGTCTCAGTGTCCTACTGGGATGCCTGTCTTATCAACTATCCCACTGCCGTCCCCTCCCCCCCCCCCCCCCACACACACACACGCACTGCCACAGTCCCACCTGTTTGCCTGCGGCTGTTTGGCTAACCGTCGTCCGGTGTTTTACAGCTGCCGCGGGATTTCTTCGGTCGTGTGATCCAGCCGAAGCCGCAGAAAGAGACTCCCGCAGACGGTACGTTCAGAAGGAATGGGGTCCTGGCCAGATCGGTAGCAGTTGGGGTTTGGGGTAGCGGGGGCCGCTGGCGCGGTTGTGTCATCGCGGAAAAATGCAAAAAGAAAGATGAAAAAATGTTTTACTTCAACCTCCCCTGACCAGTGACCTCTAGAGTGACAAATGATCACGATTCCAGATCTGAGATCGCAAACGGAAAGCGTCTCAGGCTCATCGAAGCTACGGTCCATGTACCGTTTCGTCCGCCTCTAGCTAAACCATGGACAATATTCTGGGCTCGCACAGTCCTGTCCAGTGTCCATCTCCAGCTAAAACCATGGACAATATACTGGACCCGCGCAGCGCTGTCCATCTCCGACCCCTCATCCATCTTCATAAGGTCACCGAGGCGCGCCGTGGCGGCCTGCTGTGCGGCCGGCAGTCCTCGGAGCGGTCTCACGCTCGGGCGCCCGGCGCTGTCGGAGTGCCGTCGGTCGTTTTAGGCCGGCGATGGCCCGCTCGCCCGTACCGACCCGGCCCGGACCGGATGTAATAGCCCACCGTGGACAGACGCCGACCGCCCCGTCCGGATAGCCGCCGAGCTGAGCGACATTTATGTCGAAATCATGACCGTCCTGGGCTTGATGCCCGCTCACTGGTCCAAGATAGTGACGTATGGCGTCGTCCGGTACGCTGGGGACGCCAGCCGTGACGTAGCTCGGTGTGACGTCTGGCTGACGTGGCGGTCGTGATGACGTTTGATGGTGGTGTTTCTGTCCTGTGTCTGTGACCGTCGGTATGACTGGCTCTGTGTTGCATCTTACACTGTCCAGCTGACATTGACCCTGTCTCTGTGCAAGAGACCGTCGCGGTGACAGTGGCCATGTGTCTTATATGTCGCAGTCGGTATGGCATTGCCCTTCGCTCTGTCGGCCGGTAGAGGGAGGCCCAGAGGCGGGGGGAGGGCAGGAGTCGTGCCGGCCTTGTCGGCCGGACGGTTAGCCGGTCGGTTGGTTCATTAACAGACACCGTATCGATCCGACACGGTGGGCATCCTCCTGCGTATCATAGCGATAAAGTCGGTGCATACAGCCTGCGTCTAATGGAGCTGGACCGGGACCAGGTGCCGTCTGCACATACGAAGACCGCCGGGTCTCCAGTGAGCAGACTCCCTTCTTTATTGTGCCAGCCGGGCGGCCGGCGCTCCGTTTTACGCTGTGAGCCGCGGGAGGCCGCCCGGTAGACAGAGACTAACGGTACCACGTATTGGGCCGGACGGCTCATCTGTAGTGGCCCCTGGTCCGCGCAGGGATGCTGCCGACCGGCTGGGGAAGCGCCAGGGGCGGCGCTGGCCAGACGGCACCTCTACATCTCTGATCCGCGCCCCGGCTCAAAGGCCATCTCCCGAATAGCCAATCGAAGCGCGCAATCTAGCCGGGCTGGCCCACCTTAGTTATACTGTAAAGGGTGGGTGGTCCGGGGAACTCCTAGGTAGTTGTTCAGGATACATTTTCCATGAGAATGAAATGGAATTAGGGTTGTGTTAAGAATTGAAAAGTACGATTGCCTCCTCAGAATGTCTTAGTCAGTTTTAGAAACATTGTTATTAATTCGCAAAATAATGGCTTAACCCTCGCATGTGTGCGGCGTTTGCCAGCTTCTAATGTGTAGGGGGGGGGGGGGGGTCGGTTGGACCCCCCTTGCCGTTTGGCCCCTGATCGAGCTAGAGCTTCGCGGAAAAAACGAGCGTGTTGCCCGTGACGAGAGGAAGCCGATGATACCCAATTTTAAGGTCCTAGGTCATTGGTTGACCTTCCAGGTCAGGTCAATGACCCAAAGTCGGGAAAATCGGAACCTTTTAGAAAGTCGTAAAGTGTGGCTGCTAAGGGGTTTTTCGGGGTGCTGATCACGAATATCGTGTTAGTTTTGATCACAGATGATGTCTTGAAGCATTTAGACCAGGTCGGGTCAGGTCAGGTCAGGTCAACCAGTAGGCGTCGTGACGGGTATTCGTAGTACGTGTCAACCGCCTCTGACAGCTTCGTAACATGTTACGAAGTCACCAAAACTACTTCGTAAATGTTCAAATGGTTGCTAAATTCGAATTCAGCTCCAAAAACTAGCCTAGAAACATGTAAAACTCGAAAAAGTGACCCGAGGTCACCCGAGGTCACCAAAGGTCAATGACCTGACCTGACCTTCAGGTGACCTTGACACACACGGGAGTAACATCAAATAACATGTTTGAACGTTTGAAACCACGAAAAGCTTGCAAACACGCGGCTAGTGCGAGCCGACATACGCGAAATCGCGATTCCGGCCAAACATGGTCTCGGAAAAGAGGTCACAGGTCAAAGGTCATTTGGGTCAGGGTCATGAAATTTTCAGGGTAGGTGTAAAATTGATCAATGCGAGGGTACTGAAAGTTTCGTCGCGATCGGCCGCTTTTTACGCGAGTTATTCGCGAAAAACCATGGGGGGGTCCATCCGACCCCCCCCCCCCTACACATGCGAGGGTTAATGGACCTTGCTTCAGTACCCCTGCTTTCTTTAAACCAGTCCCGACTTTACTGTCAACATCGGGTGCCGCAAGCCGGCTAATAAAGTTCGGCCATGGTTCGGACAACATTTTTCGTATATAATTTGCTTGATTTTTCTTTCACTGGCCGCACCTCAGCCATCATTGACCGTGTCCACTCTGTCTACTCGCAGACGAGGCGCCCGACTCTGGCCATCTTCTCCGCACGGACGTCTGGTACCACTTCAAGGAGGGCTACAACAATGCCGTCCGGCGCACCGTCCGCGTGCAGGACCTCGCCTGACCGACCCGTCCTGGGTCAGTTGGGGTGGCCCCGCCCGGCGGAGGCGGCGGCGGCACTGTGCCCGTTCGACCCGCCCCGTCCCGTCACGGTTCGTTGTGAATCGGTCAGTCGGGGCGGCTGGCGCACAGTGGGCCAGGCGCATCAAAAAAGCGGAATTAAGTCGAAAATCAACTTCGGTGAAATTCCTGTAATTATGGGATAGAGTATTGTAAAAATGTCCAAAGTTTCCGAATAAGCAAGTTTCCTTTCCCCAATGTCAAGGCAGATAATGCTATAACGTCGCAAAGTAGGACTTACCGACTGGAGATGGAAATGACTGCTGTGTACCATATTCCGTTCCCCCGATTCAAAAGCTCTCAGCGTAAAATCATTTAAGTTATTCCGTACAAAATAGCTTTAAAAAAACAGCCGGTATTTCTGCGCATGTTTCTCGTACTCAAGTTCCCGGGAACTATTTAATGCTTACTAGTAGCGGTGGGGTTTATAGTGCCGGTTCGGAACCGTGGTAGTGCAACGACGCAATGAATTTATATAAGGATATAAAGAAAACGTCACCGAACAACACGAAGATATTTGCTGCCTGACTTTCCTCAAGGTGTATAGCTTGCTGCCCAATGCAAATATTTTGCGCATTTTTGCGCGAAATGGACAAATAAAGGTTTAACCCTCGCCGGCATAGGCCGTTTTGCATCCCTCGACGGCACAGGGGGATGCGACACTCCTCGCGTTTGGCCCCTAATTGAGCTAGAGCCTCGCGGAAAAAACCATCGTGTAGGTCGTCACGAGACGAAGCCAACGGTACCCGGTTTTAAGGTCATAGGTCAAATGGTGACCTCTGAGGTCAGGTCAATGGCCGAAAGTCTGCTAAGGGGTTTTTCGGGACGCTGATCACGAATATCATGTTAGTTTTGATCACAGATGATGTCTTCATGCATTTAGGCCAGGTCGGGTCAGCTCAGGTCCGGTCAACCAGTATGGGTCCTGCCGGGTATTCGTAGTAGGTGTCAACCCGCCTCTGACAGCTTCGTAACATGTTACGAAGACACCAAAACTACTTCGTAAATGTTCAAATGGTTCCTAAATTCGAATTCAGCTCCAAAAACTAGCCCAGAAACATGTAAAACTCGAAAAAGTGAACCGAGGTCATCGAAGGTCAATGACCTGACCTGACCTTCAGGTGACCTTTACACCCACCCTAATGTATGGGACCAACATCATATCACATGTTTGAACGCTTGAAACCACGAAAAGACTGCAAACGCGCGGCCAATGCGGCATAGTGCCCGCCTGTCCCAGGCATATGTGCAGCGCAGAAATTAAATAATGACGTCATAGGTCAGTGACCTAGCGTAACCAATCAAATTTGAAAATGGATATCGGATTCGGCTTTAGCATGATATTTTACCCTGTAACGAATCATTTTTGGCACCGCAGCTGTGCTCATTGATTTAATTCCGCTTTTTTGAAGCGCCTGGCCCACTGTGTGGCGGGAGGACGGGAAGGTGGCCGTCTGGTGCGGGTTGGGGCTCAGTTGTGAGCGTTGCCAGGGGGATCACTGTAGGGGAGGGCCGAGGGTCACGGGGGAAGGGATGGAGGCACAGGGGCCGAATCCCAGCAGCAGCTGTTCAGGCTAGACGTCTTGTAAAAGTGGCAGGAAGTGTCTGATATGTGTTGAGTATGGGAGGGGGAGGGTCGTGAGCTCGTGTTTGAAGTGTCTGATTCTGCGCCGTCTGGATTAGGGTGGCTGCTGTGTCGATACTGATAGTGCTTTGTTCTAATGCTGGCCATCACACTGTGGCTAATGCAGCCGATGTCAGATCTTTCCCCGAAACAGCGAATCGCGATGGTTAAACGCTCCGTAATGGCTACACCCACGAATGCCAAATATTCCCTTCACGTCTTTTGAACTGTGAGGGTTTTCCCGTTGCCTCGTTTAATGATGTTTTGATGAATATGTGAAATACTAGAACTGTTGCTATTTAGAATACACCTGTATTTGTATTTTGTCCTTTTGTGTTACGAAGTAAAAATAATATCATTATCTACCGTGCTCCTAAACGTACCCTACAAATTAGGTGTGCAATGCAGAGGATAGCACGCGCCACGTGCAACGGAGAGGGCACTTTTATTTGAAAAATTTCGGTTTTTGGCGGATTTTGGAATTGATTGTATTTTTAGGTGACCGTTAAACAGAGCGAGTTGGAACAACGCCTGTTGGCAAGAGAAATGTACCGCCTATCATATAAAAATTGTGAAAAGCTGATTGATCCAAATCAAGGTGGTACAAATCACGGGAGAAAATGGCGTTTGTCAATTTTGTGCCACTTTGTTCAACAAAATGGTTTTGCTCCATGATCTGATACATCTGGCAAATAAAAATGACACCGTTGGAAAGAGCATTCAATTTTGTCCAAGGTTCAGTCTGCATTTTTGCATGATGAGCAACAGTATTCTTAAAAATGTAAATGTTCCAAACCATTGCATCGTCATTTTTAGCAAAATTTATCGATGGCCCTCAAAAGACTTCACGCCAGTTTCCGAATCATTCTAAAGTAGTAGAACGCATGATAATACGACACGGGCACCTCGATGCGATGTATCTTTTTTATTACAAAATGTTTGGCCGTCAAAAAGCAATCGAACGAAATGGATACCAGCCAAATCGACACAGACCAACCCAATACCCACGGGTCAAAAATAACCCTTCTTCGCATTGCGGAGCACGCGGGTAACCCTAGTATCAACTAACTTCGTGATGGGAAGAAATTCAACCAAAATTAAGATCTGGCATGCGCAGGTGCTGGTGCAGCGCGGTTGTCTCATAGTTAAGACGTTTAATTGGCTTTATTTTAGTAATTTATCGCATATGAACTCGCATCTCATATAGAAGGAGCTCCAACTCTGAAACTTAAAACCTAGAACAACACTAGGGATGATGTACGTCGAGCGCAAAATTTTGAGCACGCATGTGTCTGAAGGCAATTAGTTACGGTAGCTAAAAGCATAGGCGTCGCCAGAGATTGTCGGTTGGGGGGGCAAAATCAACTTTTGTGTCAAAACTTGCCTTTCCCCAGTCTTAACTCACTCGTTTTACATATCATTCGACGCGCAATGGTGCGAGGAATCCGATGGTGACAAAGGTTTCCTTCTAGCTATGACATGTAATTTTTTTACAGAAAAATTCGAAATTTTGAAATTTCATAACAAAACGACTGGTAGAATTATAGTGGGTGCGATTGCCGACGCACTGCAGAGGGCCCCTGTGCAGACGCTCGACGCTCATGATCATTACCCATTAAGAGGTGAAAAACGCTCCATTTAATCGGATCACCCTGCTAGAACCTCCATTCACGCATGCATGCAGAGGTTTTACGTGAAATGCATAGGACTTATCCCAGCCGCCGATCGTAGCTAAGTTGGGCATTCGGCGGAGAGTGAATGTCGGAAGCGTGAATCGGAATTCGGAAGTAATTCAACTTTGCTTCAGTGAGATGAAGTGTTTTGTTCACTCGAGTGTGAACAAAAGTTTCTCGTTTTTCGTGTGAAGGGAAGCGCTGCAAACGCGAACAAAAACTGTTAAACGGAACCAAAAGTAACGCACGGCATAGCGGCAAGGGATCCCGTAGAGATAGGTTTGTGACTACCAGGCCATTTCAGGCCACTCAGGGTCAGTGCTGACTCTCAGAAGCCTGCTTAGGATCCCGGAGATCGACGTGGGTCACCTCAAATATTTACGTGTACGTGGTGCTTTAGGGCTTTCCGAGCCCAAGGTGGGGTCCTCAGAAGCAGTGTGGGCGGCGGGCGCTAAGAGACTAGGCCCAGGGTGAGCCTGGAGCCCTCGGATAGCAGTGTGAACCCTCGGGGTCTGTGTCGAATCCCTAAGGACCCTACGTAGGGACATAATAAACATGTGTTGCGGACCTCAGAGGGACACGTGGGCTGTGACCCCTCAGATGCCGGCTTGGGGTTGGCAAAGTCTGTCGCCTCAAAAATTTGGCTGAACTATCAGAGGCCAGTTAAGGTTCTCAGAAATGTTCGAAGGCTCAAAGATCCCTGTATGGGCCCTCAGAGAACATGAACACCAGTGGGACTTTCAGAGGCCGGTTTGGGCCCTCTGAAAGCTTCTTTAGGGCTCACTGGAGCTCCTTAGGAGACTTTGTTTAAAGCAAGCTCATGAGCCCTGCGACACTTGTACGGTAGGTACTTGAGCCTGTCGCAGACATTTGACGAGTTGAGAAAGGCCCCGAAGATTTCGTTTCACGCTTTGAACGAAAATTGTGTCAGCACTCCAAAACTTATGAAAATCAGCTGTAAAATGTAATAAAGAACGAACTAGGAACATGTAATGAATCACAACATTGACATTTCCGAGTCTGGACTCGGAGTCTTGAATATTTTGGCGACTGCGAGTCAGACTCTGGTTTGAACTGCACGCTCAAACCGAGTCTGACCTCACAGGCATTCTCAGAAAGGTACCCCCATTTTTTCCCGACTCCAAAATCTCATCGGATCTGTATCGATCTCAGGGGGTGCCCGGTCCGAGGTTGGGGGGGCAAGCTGCCCCGCTTGCCCCCCGTAGCGACGCTAATGGCTAAAAGTCATATTCAGTGGTGACTTGTCCGAGCCAAGAATGCCTGGCACACATGCTTTTGCTTCTTTTGTCACGTTACACGATCAAGCACAAAGCAGCAATTAAATCTGATTGATTATGACAATCAGCTGGTGCACCGTTTCACTCGTCTGTGTTTCGTTTCAATCGTTTCTCCATTCGTCTGAGGGTCTGCTATAATCGACGATCGTTTTCTTTGGTAATGATGTTGCCGTCCTCGTCAACAGGGCTTTGTTTGGTGTCGGTAGTATCCGGCTGTTGAAGCGACACGCAACCATTAATCACCCAGATGGGACAGCGGGGGCGGGCGTCTGGTGAGGTGGGATCGGCCGCTTCACGGGCAATTACTCAGAGTAGCTCATTCACTGACAATTACAGGGACACATAGCTGCTAAAGCGCGTAGTGCTGGACGGCTTGTCGAGGAAATGTGTGGAATGTATGTACAGCCCTCAGCAGACTGCGTGGTAGGTATTCTTTTTCCGACAAAACTGATAATAATTCAAAAGTCATGTTATCAGTCGGTCGAAACTCACTGCAAATAGATGCGCCATGCTCCACTCCTTCGATAGGGCCTATCAATAAACAAAGCATACGCCTTGTGTGGCAACAAAATGTAAACGTTCGTTTTGGGGGCAATTCTAAACTTTTGGGCTTTGTTGCCAAACTGGATGGAAAATGCATACGGTGATAATGCCAATCTAAGCTGCGGAGTCTCGCGCATCTTGCTGATACGATTTCCGAGTGGCCGATAGCATAGTATTCGCGTTATTCTCGGTTTTGTCGAAAAAAAGAATACCTACCACGCAGTCTGCAGAGGGCTGTACTTACTCACGCTGGTAAAGCGGGAACGCCAGTTTACGGTGGGGACCCAGGGTCTGCTAGATGGTACTTAAGTACGCCGGGTCTGCAGGGTGTATGGGAGACGCAGGGTCTGTTCTAGATGGAGTGGCAAAGCCAACTCAATGGAGGGACACAAGTTCTGTGAGGCAGAATGTTTGCTGGATCTTAGGGATGTGGTGCGTGAGGCGAAGCTATAGGGGACTATAACTTGTCTGCGATGAAAGGTGTGGACGTCGAGTTTGAGGCGATATGTGTGGTACCGTATCTGTACAGTTTTTGGTCGGTTCTGTTGGGTGGGTTTGGTGGATGCCTAGACTTACTCTCCAGACTGCCGCTAGATGGCTCGGGCGGTAGGCGCCTGAAGTGATGCTGTGCCGCACGACGTAGCGCACTCGAAATTGGAGTGCACTCGATCGGTTAGGCTGGATGAGGTGGGGGCACAGGGTCCGTGAATTGGGCGCGAAACTAGTTCGATAAAAGAACCCGTGCCTAAGGGGTGAGCAGTGGGTTGGGGACGTCGGGGCACCCATCGAGCGATCGACCCGCCGACAAAATGGGCCACTTGACGGCTGCACAGCCCGCTAAAGTAAAGGTCACACGCGAGCACCGTAACATGGGCAAAGAGGCGGCGCGGTGCTGCATTGCTGCCCGTACATGCGGGATTGTTGATTTGTCAGCGGTCAGAGTGGTACCGGTCGGACAGCAGGGCTGCACTTCCACAGCATTTTGACGGTGAAATGGGTGTTCCGAATGCTCAGCTACCCCGGTCGATAGCCTGGCTATAGCGTTACGGCTGTGACGGTACATGGTGTACTAGGGCAGATGTCGCAACGCAAATACTTTTCATCATTCCCAGCTTTGCAAGCTCCTCAGCGACCTTACCTATAAAATAAAGCGGCGCCCGCTAAACTTCACCATCGCTACACTATCGGTAACTCTTGCCTCAGTAATACAAACTCAACTCAAACGTATTCCATTTCCATCTAGCTGGCGACCGTATGTAGATATAGTGTCACATCACTCGTTGGCCATTTGTTTCTGTCGAGCGCTTGCTGAGGGCGATTCAGTATGTATGCATACCTGCGTTCGTGACCTACCTCGTTTGGCGGCCAGCCCTGACACAACACTATCGCCACCAATAGGAGGCACGGGGCCGTTATTAGCTGGTCGGCACCATTGCAGCCATCAGGTGCGCACTCTGCGGCCCGTACCCATTCCGCGGTATTCTATTGATATTCGTTTCATGGCCCTGTGCACGCCCTTGCCGACACTGGGCTGGATTGGCTCGCTCGCAGATTACGATCGGAGCGATGCTCGTAAAGGGCGGTGACCTGGCCGAGTGCTGGGAAATTCTGGGCCGACTACGAGCTGTGCTGGCTCCAACGGCTCCATGTGGCTGACAGTGACTCGCGCCTGCTCGAGGGCTCTTAAAACGGCGACTCAGCGGTCCTTACAATCGGGAGCATCGAGGTCATGCTGCAGCCATGCTATTTTTTGTTCCCGACGCCAAATGGATCGGGCGCTTTTAGAATCAGGCAGCAATAGTTGTTTAGTTTGATCGTACATGTTTCGTATAACGGCTTCAGTTCAGTTCGGTTCTCCATAGTAAATGACATCGTATAAACCCTTTGAAGAGATTCGAATTTCAAGGCGAAATTATGCATTCCCTCTAAGTGATCTAGTCGTTTGATTAGGCTATTTTGGCATCCACACCTTGTCTCCTTGGCGTGGTGCAAGAATTGCCTTTCCCTGGCGCACATTAAGCTTTCATTAAGTCCACAGTCTATTTGTGGTCTGCAATCTGACGCAACCGCTGCATGGAAACTGACCAAAATCAGGCCTAAAATATAGTTACGGCTGCATGTGGTGTCATCAGTTGAGCCACTTGGTAGGCTTCATTCATCCTGCATCCCCGTCAAATCATTATCGAACAGTGTTGAAGATACAACATAAACCAGGTGATGCCCGACATTCGTACTAATTCCGACATGTGCACTCTATATATATGTCCTACACCTACCAATCACTCTGTCCGTAATAGGACCGGTATTGAGGCCCCGGACGGGTTTCATTAGTGCACTGTGTGCCATTGTGTCTGACTACTGCCGCCGTCGGGGGGTCGGTCGGCAGTGGACGGGTCGGTTGGCCCCGCTCGGCCCGGAATGTCTGCCCGGCACGGCCGCCGACCGACCGTCGCCGGCTCGGTTGATCGATGGCACCGCCGGCCGCCGAGCCGGCCGGCTGCCGCTCCGGTTCCAAGCGACACGTGTAGCGTCCGTGCAGCGGCGGGGCGCCGAAGGACGGCTCCTCGACCTTGGCCGACTGGTCCTATACGGACTACTCTACTGGTCCTAAGGACCGCTTCATAGGTCCCGCGGACCGCTACAGTGGTCCCACAGACCGTCTCACTGGTCCCACGTACCCGGTTCGTGATATCGGCTTCCAGCCCGCTTGGTTCTAGCCTCATCTCCATCTCTCCACGGTCTCTCTGAACATCATACAGTCCTTAGTCTTCACCTCCCTATGGGCCTACAGTTCCAAGGAACCATGCCTGAAGATTTCAAGGCTCAAGTTTTCTAACATTTTTATGGTCCGTCATTATGGCAGATGGTAGCCTCAATAATTAGTTTTAAGATCAGACCGTATCATATTTCAGCCAAATTAATGCTGAATTTTATGCGGAAACGTTTCTCGAACGCTTCTATTTCTGTACGCGCTTATGTTAGTGTTCGTAGATCAGATGTATGTATGTGTATGTGTGATCTCCTCTCGCCGGGACGGTAATGAGTTCTCTGTGTGAGCACTGTCGGAGCTCCTCCGTCTGCCGAGAGTGCTCATTTCCGGCCGGACCGGCCGCACAACCTCGTTCGGCAGCTGAAAAGGCCAGGAGTCATACCATATTGGCCGGGGAAGGTCACCGAAGTTCACCCATACGCTCACCGCCACAAAAGGCGGACCCTTCTATAAAGCCCGTTCCAGAACAAATAATGATGATAAAGTTTGTTGATAAATATTGAAATGAGCCGCCCGCGTATAAGTTGACTCATAATCAGTGGGTTATAATTTCAAATGAAGGATGGGTTGCTTGTTATGCCGAAAATTGGAGCGGAATCATGCGGATTATCAGGGCTCATATTGCTAAGAAATCATGAAGTTTGGCCATATTGTTGGATTGGTTTATACAGTTCAACATAACTCAGCGGAGAACACCGCCTCAGTACCTATTATTTTGTTATTTCAAACAAAATGTCTTTTTCAACTACAAGATGTGGTTAAAAACACAACAAAAGGACACGAAACTGCGTGAAGCACGCAGGAGCGTAACAGTGGCGGCGAAACACCTTCAATTAAGGGGCACTGGCGACTTTTTGGTCCCATTCTGTCCATGCAACACCCATTGGGCTAATGTTAAAATGCCAAAATCAAAGGGGCATGGTGCCCCGGTGCCCCCCCCCCCCCCCCGTTCCGCCGCCTATGGAGCGTACCTAATACACGAAACTGAACAGTGCGATTTAGGTTCCTGTTTATCCGTAATACCTATGTACTTATCCCTCCAAATGTTTTTGGTGACGACGGTTCATTTAAATCCTAAGATGTCTTTGTATCGAGACGTGAAAATCGGGATGATCTGCAGATAGGCGTACCGTGAAAGTACCATATCAGTGTGGAATGCCTCATCTGGAAAGACAAACATGATGCGTTATCACCTTAGATATATAAAATGCCAATATCCCTACCCTACTTGACTCATAAATCTCAGTATGAATAACATTCTTATGAAGTGTGTACGTTTCCGGTCATATTACCCCCCCCCCCCCCCCCGCCGCCGTCTCCTGTGGAGGGTCTGATCTCCCGACAGTTTCGTCACGGCGCGCGTCACAGGGTCCGATGCGCCGCTATTGACGCACTAGCCGACCGCTATGAATACAGAGTGTAACGGCTGTCGTTACTCCCCGTGGCCGGGGGTACGACGCAGATCCAGACGGATGGCGGGCTGACGCGCACAATCTGTGCCGATAGCGCCGGAGGACGTCGGTAAGAAATGGCCCTACCCCCCCCCCCTCCCCTCCCGCCAGATATGGGCTGACTCCGACGGCTGATAGCACAAGGATCCGCCGGCATCGATGGCATCTAAGAATTCAACGGAAAATATAACGAAAAGTTTGTTTGTATTTATGTATTATTTATTTGAAGTCACAAAGCGGCACTCCAGAGGCTTATGCCTTATGGCTGACCTTTTTACCTGATCTTTGAACTTTGAAGGTCAGGATTGTGTTACAGAAGTTTGTCTGCAATAGATATTGGATGAGTACGAAGTATGATGTTTTATTTCATGATCAGCCGCTGGCTGGACGACGTATTCTGCGTAAGCTTCCTATGCCTACTGAAGTAGCCTGACAAGACCCCATTCGCGGAGCACGCAGAACACCGACCCTAATGGTCGGTGGGAGAGCCCAGGCTGGTCGCAATGCTCTGCCGGTCGTCTGCAGGACAATCTCGGCTACGGTTGGGCGGGGCGGGAGACGGCAGCTGATGGTGTCGTTACGGTGATTCGCAGGGTTCTCTCCCCGCCAGACTGCGGGCCGACCCCATTTATCCAACCAACACGCCGCTTCCATGCATAGTAAACGCCGTGAACATGTCTGAGACACGTTCACGGTGACAAGAGCAGGGTTGTATACCAATCAAGTCGATTGAATTGATTGATTTGATTCAACGCGTATTTTGAGTTGATTGGATTGAGTCGATTGACTTTTCGAGATGACTGGTTGACTGACTCGTTTGACTTTAGCGACTGGTTGACTGATTTGATTCCCGAAAATTAGAGTGACTCGCATGATTGAGTCGATTGAATGGAAAGTTCGAATTAGTTTTAGTTGACGAAAAATAATGACACCAATTGATGACATCAAAGATCACAAAACTACACTGAAAAGAAAACTGCTTGTCATCACAAGTGCAATATGGGGTAGATGGCCAAATAAAGAACAGGGCCTAAACATGAACAGCCAACTTTGACTTTCAACTGCAATAACTGCTCCAGCCTCCAATCCTGGTGATAGAACCTGGCGATGCACCTACCTACCTTTCTGCACTCAGCAGGAAACGCTTTTTTTTAATCCAGATGATAAAGTGCAAGGCCCTGTATACTAGTAAAGTGTGATTAATTAATAATTCACATCTCCACATCTCCTCAGAAACAACTGGAAACAACCCACTGAACTCTATAAATATCTGAAACCTCTACAAAAATAACTGAAACAAAAGCGCCGTTTTCGTCTCGCTAGATTTGCTGCTTTGTTTAATTTGCAGCAGAACGTTTGTTGATCCTTTTCTCCTGAGAGCCTAAGCATAACATATTTAAAGGGACCCTCCCACCTTAACATTAGATTTGAGTTGAGATAGCCAAAATGGGGTCCCTGGCTCACAATTACCGGTTTCGGCACTCACAACATCGAGAAATGCCTTAAATCGGAAATATTGAATTTCAAAATTGCAGCATTTTGATTCAGAGGGGCTAATGCTTAGGAATACCCCTCTGAATGTGTGACGTCAGCGCAGATATCTAACGATTTTTAAATGTTTGACTAAAACGTTTTGTAGCACGCGGTGGTATATGCTATTTGCGCGCAACATCTGCCGCAAACGCCGCACTTCTAAAATAAAGTCGCTAGAAACAGCGGAGATACCAAAAATGTAAACAAAAGTAAAAGTCTAATATCTTGAAAACCGGTAAATATTTTTCGGTGAAATTTGGTAGATATTCGTTTCCGCTCTTTCTGAACCGAGCGACATCACTTTCATGCCAATTCATAAACTTTTTTGAAGGTGGGAGGGTCCCTTTAATATATTTCATTTTCCTTAAAATATTTTACCGAATATTATAAAGTGGTTTTATTTCAAATGAAATAATAATTAAAACGAAATTGGTGTTGTACCTACAACCGATTTATTTTATGATAATCTACCATACTACATGATTATCAATGACGTCATCTTACCAAAAAATTAAAGACGTAGAATAAGCATTTATAAAAGCTTAGCATACTTGTTGGCAAAACGTTTTCTTTGTTTTTTCGCAGTCGCACCGTGCCGTTTTCGCGTTTTAATTTTCCTTGTTCACTTCCTTTGTCCTTAACTCATCCTGTGGTTCCAGAGTCCCTGTCCTCTCCATTTCCTTTTAAATATGTTTTTAATCCTCATCCCTATCCCCCAGTCCTAACAGTTTCAAATTGTATTGCAATAAAATGTTTTGAATTCTTCACATATAACTTATCTACCTTCGTTGGTACTGTTGGTAGCCAGTGACACATCTAGGCAGGTAAGTAGGTACCTACCTGCTTTCCTGCTGTCTTCATAAAGCATACCTAATGAAGTTGTCAACTTTGTAGCACATTTTCAACACTTTCATATGGTGCCAGTGTGGCATGAAACCTAGCTAGGTTCATTATTTTTAGGGTTCATTTCAGAAGAGCTCCGCATAACTCACATAAGAGACAGACAGGGGCTTTACATGGGGTAGATGGCCTGATGACTTAGCTGGAATATGGCCAAAATTAAATTGACAACTTTTAGGTGAAAGGTGGTGATTTGGGTTAAGGGGCGAGTCAACCACTGGGTTATTTTGCACCCATTAAATGAAACTTCTGCTCCAATTCTACCCATTGAACCTCAATATCATGATCCACCTGTCCATCACTAGGTATCCTTCCTTATTACATAGAATCTTTGAATGGCATGGCAATTTATAATTTTAAATGACAATATTTTTATGTTTCTTCTGTAGGTAGGTAGGCAGGTAGGTACACCAGACTGCTATGGACACTTTTCCAAGTTGGTGGGGCAAAAAACCTAATGTATGTCTTGGTTTGAGTCGTTTGATTGAGTTGATTGATTCCTTTCATTGTCGCGTTTGAGTCGATTGAATCAATTCCGGAAAACTGCTCTGACTTGATTGATTTGATTGGTTTCCCAAATTTGTCGTGATTGAATTGATTGCTATTGATTGAGTCGTATACAACCCTGGACAAGAGACATTGGCTCTTCGGCGCGACACAGCCAATTGTGTGTCAATGGTTTACCGAGGCCTTGGCTAGGGTCGATACGCTTGGGGAAATTATCTTTGTAAGCAAGCCACTACTTTGACTTCCTTTTTCTCCCGTGTATTGTTGAATATAAGGTTACCAATGTTTGGTGTGTTTTTTTCATTTGAAGTCATCTGTCTCAGACAATGACAATCACATTTCCCAACAGCCCTGACAGTTGACACCCCGCGCGAAGTGCGGAGCTCGCTGCCGTGCGGCTCGCCGAGTGTGAGAAGTAGACTGTGCCGCAATACCGGGCTGACGTGCGGAACAGCCTACCTATCCAGCTGTCTGCTCCGGCTATTGCGAGAGCGATCAGACGTGTTTTATTTTTCTGGAAGCGCGCTGCAAGATGCACTCTGGTGACAACCGACAACCGAATTTATCTGATCATGTAATTGGGAACAAACTGAAATCCATCTAAAAAATGAATCCATCTATAAAAATGAATCAACTACAACCTACCCCTTTGGCCGGTGGCACTTGTATATGTCGGACGAAACCAACAAAGGAAAAGGGAAAATAGCTTCAAACTTCCCTTTACAACCAATGCTTCAATCAGCACAAATGGCTGTTCTTTTGATCCTAGATTGAATTAATTTGTTTCCCGATCTCGGTATGATGTTAACAATGAACACCAGGGACTCGTAGAGGAAGTTCTTGGTTATGATGTCTAAAGGATAATAAACATAAAAATAAAGACGAAAGGAAATGCTGGAACAAATAGCTCGGCTCATTGACATGTGCCGCTTCTTCAGACATCTAAAAGTTGCGACACATGTGACCCCTGTAGCTGCCACAGAAATAATTAACCCGAGCTCTGTTCGCTCCCCGTTTATTTATCAGCAGGCCGCGAGCATGCTGCTACTTCTTGGCTTCTCATTGATCGAATTCAAATTCAAATTGATCGAATTGATCGAATTCAAAATTCATTGATCGAATTCAAGATTTCAAAGAAGTCTATTCGTTAGACCAATGAGAGGCCAAGAAGCGCCAGCAATAACTTCCTTATATCGGGAAAACCGACAGCACGCTGATATAAAAACAGCGACCGAACAGAGCTATTACCTATTACCTAGAGCTCCGGCTTCAGCGCCGGCGCCGGCTGCGTGGCGCCGTTTGGTCTGGTCGGTTCAATGTGCGCAGGAGAGAGCAGGGGTAAGTGGAGGAACGGAGGGTGAGCGTTGACCAAGGGAGAGGCAGAGAATCTGAGGTGACCAGGGTAAGGGCAGAGGATAGGAGGAGGTTGGGAGGCAAGGAGTGAAAAGTGACGGAACGAGAAGAAGGAGACGCTGGGATTGGAGGTGACCGAAGGAATACTGGGGACAGGAGGTAAACGAGGGTGTGAAATTGTCAGGGAAGCTATCTGAGGTGAAAACAGGGGTGGGAGCTGGTCGAGCGGAAGGACAGCAGGGACCAAATGAGGGACAAGGTACAAAATGTAGCCAGGGGAAGGCCGGGAATCGGGGTCAGCCTGCAAGTCGCGCTGACCTCGCCCGGGAGGCGGGCACCGGTGCCGCGCCGGTGGCGTGACGCCATCACTGATTGATGGCGATCGGTCGCGGCGGTCACGGAAGGCTGCCATCAGCTGCGTCTGTCGCACGGTTCGCGCCGCGCTCCGGAGGACCGGACCCGACCGCGGACCGCTGGTACAATCGATGCCGACGTGAACACGGTGTCGATGTCGCCTGGTGCTGCCCCCCCCCCTCCCCTCGGCGCCGCTCCCAGGGGTGTAGAGGAACACCGCCGCACCGCCGCCCTGGTCCCCATACCTTACCACTGCCGCCGCCACCGTATTTATTACCATGTTTTATTCAACAGCATTGGTCGGTTCCACCGAAATGTGAATATTCAATAACATAACTAGCGCCCTAGCCAGGCGAGCGAATGCGAAAATGAAGCACCTAATTACCTTCTCTCTGAGACCGTGTTTACATTTGTGTTTTGTGAGCGGTCACTAAGAATAAATAGTAGACGTTGCTGTCCCATCCACTTAACTTGGTATTTTTTTTTAATTATATTATTTAGTTTACCTTCCCCTTACGCTTCCTCGTTACGGACAGGAAAATGGCGTTACACAATACATGGTTTAAAACATTTACGCAGAACCCCTTACCGCTTGAAGAAAATTGACGCATTAAAACCTAGCCAAACCGCGTTCGCTTTGAGAACGCGGTTCTATACGAGTGTTTACGAGGCTGCGCGAAGAAATAGTTTGAAAACACCGATAACGTTGGCAGTATACGGCAACATTTTACATAAACAACATCATAATATTCCTTCCAACGGCGCGCGGCGCTGATCGGCGGCTGTCCCGCCGGCCTCAGCCCGTTATCAGCGGTGCAGTGTCGAACAGTTGCCGTAGGACCGCCGCTGCCAGCTCGGCAATTCTCCCAAAACTTGGTCGGAAAACTTTCCCTGACGTCATTAGTGAGCCATCGAGTGCCCGGACTCATCTGCCTAAGTGGCGACTGGCTGGAGTGGTTGGGGCCGGTGGATCGGTGCGAATGTCGACACTCGTCACTCACCCCACAGGTCGTCAGCTGGCTCCAATGACATCGTCTACCTGCTGACTTGGCGAGTCGGCTTTTGGGGTCCGGCGGTAGGTGATGATTGCCCTAGCAACATTTGTCTTCTTGATGTTTTTCAGATTTATGACCTAGCAGAGTGACTAATGGCTTTCTTACTTTTAAGCGCAGTTATTCACGGTGAGAGTTGGATTCTGTGTCCATATTTCTTAAAAGTATGCATTTCCTTTCGGCAAGAGGCGTGATTTTTCCCTACTTTATACCATGCATGCATTTTTAGGACTATGGACCGAACAGTCATGCTTGCTTTTTGTTTTCATTTTGACACAGACGTCACAGAAAGAGGCCGGTTTCCTTTCCCCTGTGATACTGAGATCGGTCAGTCAATCTTATAGTCTGTCACGTCGTGGACAGTGGACCGTCCCCTGAAAGTTTCACGGTCCGTCGCCGAGGCCCGTGGTACGGCAGTGAAACTCGGCTTTAGGACGTTCTTGGCGTATTGATTCTTGCGCTACGGTGACCCATTTCGACCGTCGTACGACCGCTGAGTTGGCTAAGTAGATGTTTGATTCATGTGATCTTCGGTACGCTGCCCGGGTGTCAGATGCCAGGGGACATTTTCTTCAATGTCTGCGCTACGGATGAGGGAAAATGTAATTAGTTAGGGAGGGAATGGGGGGCCTGGCGCTTGCTATCAGCGGGCTGCTGTGTGAGAGCTGTCAACTCGTGGGTCGCCTATACCTGTACATCGGTCGTGATATAATCCAATTCAACATCGTACTAATACAATAGCGTACTAATGCAGCGCTGTACCAATGCAGCGCTGTACCAATGCAGTGCTGTACCAATGCAGTGATGTACCAATGCAGCGCCGTACTAATACATTGCCCTATTACAGCACCGCCGTACTAATGCAGCACCGTATAGGTACTCGCATATAATTGCAGACAGCAAGCAGCAAATTATTGTATAAGTCAATTGTATGACATTTGTGCCTTTCCGATAAAGTTTATGAGAGTAAGGGTCCGCGAGGTGACGCTATGGGCCATGTCAGAAACATAAGAAGCAGTGGCATGCCACCTATCAATGGAAGGCGTTTTGTCACCCGTTCGCTACAAATGACAAATGATTACGGTTGGGTCCATTTGATACCATGCCACTCTACTGGACGACAGCCATCGAAGTCACGCCCCTCCCCCCCCCTCCTCAGGGTGCTGCCGCCGAACATTTCTCACTGTCGGTCGGTCTCATACGGTCAGCAAACTACAGAGGCACAAAGTACAAATAAAATGAGCCGTTCCAGTTCAAGGTGTTAAAACAAACACTGCACATCTCGAAACAGAGGCGTCCCAAATGCTGACATGATCACGGTCATCTCGTGAAGCAGGTCTTCTTAATTCTCAGACCCACTTGTCACCCAACAATTGTTGTCTGAAACTCAAAATGGATGCAAAGTTTGTCTTTCAATATATTAATGCTTTCTAAAGCTCTATTGCGCACTAATTGAAACAGAGACGGTTTCTAATGAGGTGATGATGTCTAGGGGACCGGATGGTCTAAAGCAGAAATACAAACAGCTATTGGCCTGTCGCACATAATATACACGGTACAAACTCACGTAACAAATAACAAGATCTATAGGTGAGCAGCAGCTCTGTAGACGGTGGCAATACCTGTACATATCTATCTACTGGCTACACGTGAGCATGTCTCGCTTACTTTCCTTTTTTATATTTAAAGCAATGCGGTAAATCTCACAAGATAAGGATTTTATGTGACGTTTGTAAAAGACATAGGGATATCACCCTTTTCGCCCGTCGCAGTACCTACTTCAGTTAAAATATTGATTTGCGTATGTTCCCGCATAACATACCTATACCTATAGGTAATGAATTAAAGGTAAAAAAGCAAATATAAAATATACCACGCAGATAATCCTTAAACACGCATTCGTCGTGTGATAATTTACGTCATATAAACGAATAATTTAATTATTAACCATGGTCAAGAATCAAGACATTATTTATAAAAACGACATAACTGTGAAAGAACAATCTTTGCCTCGTAGCCAGAGCTGGAGTAAGCTATAGGTAGTAGCACTTCTGGTACACACATATTGATTTTTAAGCTAGAACTATCTTCAAAACTATGTACAAACATAAATTGTACAGATACTCTGTTGAGTGTTCAATTAGCGTCCATTCTAATACCGTGCACTCATTCTTAGATATGTCAACATGAACAACAGGAGACATCCACCAAAACATGGCCCACTCCCGTGCTATGTTTGCAATGGGAAACACTGCACTGGTGCAGGTCAAAACAACATTTTACCAACAAACTTAGGCCGCGGCACCGGTGATTTCAACTCTGACCAGCCCGTCTCCTGCGAGGATGGGTTTCGAGTTCGCCCCGTTCGTCAAGCAACAACAAATCAGCCCACGACGCCTGCTGGTCCACATGCGTCGTGGACTGTGGACCACCACCTCTCGCCGCGGCTTGGAAGTCTCTGGAAGCCTGAGGTCCACACATGCAGCGCGGGCCGCGGCCGCCCGGCTAGCTCTCACTGTACGAGAAGTAGGTGTTCGTGGGGGCAAAATGGGGCGCGCGGCGTGGCGCCAGGGGGTCCGCGGCACTCGGCACGTGGTCGTGGCTCTTGAGGATCGGTTTGAGCTGTCTGACGGTGGGCGACGGCGGCGGCGGCGGCTCCGGCTCGTCGGCGTCGGGTCGGACCGAGGGCAGACTGCGCCGCTGCCGGCCAGCCGGCCGCTGCTGCAGGCTGTGGCAGCTCTGCTGCATGGCCGTCAGCTGGTCCTGCAGCGAGCGGTACTCCTGCAGGTACCGGTCCAGCTGCACGGCGTGGTACGAGTACGGGTCCAGCTGCGAGCCGCCGTCCGGGACGTCCAGCTCGCCGCCGGACAGCACCGGCGAGCTGGGCAGGCTGGGCCGCTGGTGTCGGCGCCGGCGGCTGCGGGACGCTGCCGAGCGCCGTCCCGACTCCGGCTCGCACGGCACCGGCTCCGGGCTCGGCGCCGGGCTGTTGGACGACTCGGTGAGGTCCGAGAACGGCGACAGGTTGGCCGGAGTCCGGGACACCATCCGCGAGGTACCGCAGCGCGGCAGCGAGTTGAACCGCACATCCCGCTCACCGCCAGGGAGGACCCCCGAGTCGGAGCCCGCTCTCCAGTGGCCACCGGCAGCCGCTCGCCGCGAGGAGCGCAGGCTGCCGCCGCGTTTGCCACATGTGTGTACCAGTGGCACGGCACTGCCAGAGCCGGGCGCATACACGAGTTCAACTGGCCACGGCTCGCCTCGACCCCCGCTGGCCGCCTGTACGGCGCGAACGTCCGGCGCCCAGCCGGCTGGCTCCGGAGGTATGGTGGCCACCGGTGGCCCCGCAGCCGGAGCCGGAGCGGGCGCAGGAGCGGCCGGAGCCGGCGGCTGGAGCACAGTTTCTGTTCGGGTGGCGGTCGGACTCGTCTGCCTCGCGTGCACCACCGTCTGCACAGGCGCCGGCGTCATCTGTGCTGCTCCAGCGCCGGCTGGCCGTCCATTAGCAACACTAGCACCGTTCTTATGGTTGGCTTCTGGAGCCGGCTGGGCGGTGGTCGGCGCTGACGCCGGCGCACGTCGCGCCCGTGCGCACACCAGACACAAACACAGACAGCCAGCGACGGCCAACAACAGCCCGGCAGCCAGTACGCCAGCGAGCACACCGTGGTCGAGTCTCAGTGTTAGATGGGGCGCAGAGTCCCGCTCTGCCACCCCCACACTAACCAGCCGGCTAACCCGCCCGGCCGAGTTGCGCGCCTCGCACGTGTACTGCCCGGCCGCCGCCGACTGGGCGTCCTCGATGGTCAGCATGCTGGTCTTCTCCTCGTGGCCGTGCTCGTACACGTGGAAGCGCGTGTTGCCGTGCAGTAAACCCGTTCCGTTGGTGACTAGTTTGCCGCGCCACAGCCAGACCACTACTGCCTCCGGCGAGGCAGTCACCGAACACGATAGCGTTACATTGTCCCCCGCCCAGGCGGTGAGACGGCGAGTTCCCTGACGCATCACTGGTGGACACGAGAACTGTCCCAGCCGGATGACACTGAACGTAGAGTTTCGCAGCCGCAGCGGCTCGTCACAGCGGGCCTCTCTCGGCTGCGACGGCCGCAGTCTGTCTAGCCACTGTTTGAGCGGCCTCACGCGGCAGTCGCACGACCACGGGTTATCGTTGAGCAGCACCTGACGCACGGCCGCCAGCGGCTCAAGGGTTCCCGCTGACAGCGTGGTCAGCCGATTACCGTCCAGTTTCAGCTCTCTCAGCCTCGCCAGGCCGCGGAACGCGCCAACGTGCAGCTCCTCCAGACCGCAGTTGGAGAGGGACAGCTCTTCCAGCTGCGTCAGCTCCTCGAACGTTCCGTCGCTGATCCGCCGGATTGGGTTACGGTCGAGCAGCAGCCTCCGCAGGCCGGGTAGCAGGGAGAGCGCGTCGGCCGGCACTAGTAGCAGCACGTTGTGACTCAGGTCGAGGGTCTCCAGCGAGGCCAGACCCGAGAAGGCCCTCCGGTCGATGTGGCCCAGCTGACAGCGAGCCAGCTGGAGACGCTGCAGGCCGGCCAGGCCGTTACCCAGGAACGAGCCGGCAGTCAGAACCTGCAGCGGGTTCCCGTCCAGCTGCAGCGCTGTGGTCCCGGTGGACAGTCCGGGGGGCACCTCGGTCAGGGAGCCGTTCACACAGACGGCCGAGCCGCGTCCCTCAGTCCAGCTACACATACAGACCACCGGCGGGCAGGTGCCGCCTCCGACAGACGAACTGAGCAGGACAGAGAGCAGCAGCAGCGCCAGCGGCGCCGACGGCGGCGGGCGGCCGGCCATGGCGCCCCACCAGCCAGGTCATGAGCCGACCCGGCGGCACCATGGCTCGGCCCGGGTCGGGTCGGTCATCAACAGAGGCCGCGCGGCCCGGCAGCCGACCTGGGGGCGGAGACACAGCGGGTCACACTAGGGCACTGACACAACGGGGCACGCGAGTGTCGGCTAAGCTACATAAAAGACAGCCACAGCTGTTCAAGATCCAATGCCCCCCAATCAAGCGTGGGTAAGTACAAGGCCAAATCCACTCTAGTGGTGGTGCAACATCTCATGCCGTGTAGCTTCTCTTGGAAAGCCCTTATGCTAAGAGCTCTTGCCTCTTATCCCCTGTGTCAAGGTCCGGAGAGTGTGTCACCACCTGTCCCCATGTGTGGAAGAAGCACGTTCTATCCAGGTTCTATCGACGCACCGCGTTCTCAGAAACGGCACCTGGCGCGCAGTCCAAGGACTGGCATCCCATCGATCCTGATTCCTGAGGGACTGGTACTTCTAAGCACGTAGACTGCTCATGCAAATGCCCGTCGGCGCGGTCATTTTATGCCAGACAACCGTACGGCGTTCTCTGGTGCACCGCACTGTTGTGCGTTTTTATGCGTTTTGCGTATGTGTGTGTGTGTTTCGTGGCAGGTTCAGCAAGATGCGATGTGAGGACCGCCGTGTCGTGCGGCCCGAGCACACCGTCAGCGCCGCTATAGGTGATTACTGACACGCGAACACGGTCCGCCATTTCTGGCACAGAATATGTATGCTACTGCGACGTTAACAGGCTCACGACGCCTTGCCGTCCGAAAATATCAGGGCTAAGCGGCTAGCCGACTGGGCTAGGCAAGTACAACGACGCATCCAATGTGGTTGTCCTCTGTTTCACTGTCAGGGATTACTTGTACTAATCATTCGCCCATCGACCTTCGCTTAATCTCACACTTTATACAGTGACAGTTCATGGGACATTTTCACTCCTTGCACAAAAAAGTCAATTACTATCGCTCCACTCGACCGATATGTATTTCATTTCTGATAACGCGGACGGCAATGGAGGCCGCTCTAAACATCACCTTTTTGGCCCTTTTAAAAGTAAACGCTATAAAGGTGTCAGATTTTCTATGTTAGTGCCAAGTGGCCAGACACCAAGTTCTCACCCTTTTACGATTTTACAGTCACAGCAGGCTCTGTTTGTGTGTCACGTCTTGTGACCTGCCCTCCAGCATCCCAGCCATGTCAGAGTGAGCTGTTAGCATCAGTCACCTGCCACGGCTCGGCGTTGGCGCACCGTCGTCCGTCAATAATTGATGCTGTCGTGCGCCGTGCGAGATCAGGGCCGTCCTGAGAGCACCGGCATTCGTTATTCATGAACCCCGCAGGCCGCTGGAGACTCTAGGCTCTGGTCGGTGCGGAGGTGAGAGCGAGCTGACCCGCTTTGGGTGCATCTCCTCCTCCCCAGGATGATGCACGTGCGGCAGCGTGAGCTACTCCGATCGTCCTGTGTTGGCTGTAAACGGGAGCTGCCGCAGCCGGCGGCAGAGAGTGGTTGGGTTGGGTTGGTTCATAAATCAAACCGTTCGGCGATGGCGGGAACGGTGATGATGTGATTTATGGCTCAGCAGTTCAGTTCGGTGGGTGTCAGCTCAGTTATCATTAGTCGCGCCCACAAAGGGGCGTGTGCTGGGGTTGGTGATTGTGGAGCTTAGATCTGCTATATGTCAATGCTTGTTAATGGGTATAACGCCTACGCTATGCAGGGCATGTTGACACACAAAATTCGATATGCAGTTGATATCGATATGTCAAACGGTGGGAAAGGTCAAACAGCTAGTTGAATACTCTGAAGACCCAACAGTCGACCATGGATTGTTCAGGACGTCATGGTGAGGCTCGGCCGTCAGCGCTGCTGGCCAGCTCAGGTGCTACAGGACGGGGACGGGGGCAAGTCAGCTCAATGTTATGCAGGACGAGGGCGGTGACGGGTCAGCTCAGCTGCCACATGGTGAGGGCGGGGGCGGGCCAGTTCAGTGCCGCTGCTGGCGGGGGCGGGGGCGGTCTGAGCCGGACCGGGAGGCCGGCGGGGCGGCGTGCCGTGACGCCCACCAGGTCGTTAGCAGCGGCACGTTAGCAGATCACCGCCCCAGTGCCAGGCCCGCCGTGGTACGGACCGCTGCCCCACGAGGGACAGCACCTGTCGCCAGTGTCCGCGCGTGCGGAACCAGCTGGGAGGCAGTGGACTGGTAACAAGTCAGCTGCGTGCCCAGCCAGCCGGCACAGGGACAGAAATAGAAACAAAATGTCTGCATGTCCATTATTGTTGCATTAGTTCAGCTTGGAAATCATAATCAAACAAAGCCGGGAATAAACAAGGCTTAGATGCAAAAAAATCAGAGTATCTTGGGCAAACGGGGACTTCTTTGCTAGCATAACTCTTGTTGTATGGCTTGTTATTTTCCAGATGGATCAGTTGCAATTGAACTTGTCTGTGTTCAGAAGCAGTTTGATATAGATAAACCATTCCACATAGAGCAATGGCAAAGACGGATATCCCATGGTAAAAGCGGCCCAAGCTGGACATAATTGCCCCAACTTTGCCAAGGACCCGCGGAATTCGGCCGGGGCGGACGAGTTCGTGTCTATTTTCGTCGAAGGCGGTACTCGACGACCTTCAATAAATCGATGGCACCTTTCCCAAGGGCAGGAGGACAGCTACACCCGGTGCGAACGGTCGGTCATCATCTGCACCTGGCAGACACACGGACTGAGGAGGCCCCATCGCAGCCGAGAAGTCGTCCCTCGGCTGCACACATAACATATTGGGTCCGGTACACCTGTCGCGACGAAAAAGACGAGCCATCTTCGAGATACAAAAAAAAAGACGGGAGAGAGAGAGAGAGAGAGAGAGAGAGAGAGAGAGAGAGAGAGAGAGAGAGAGAGAGAGAGAGGGAGAGAGAGGGGGGAGGGTAGGAGGTACCGCAGGGTGCCGTTTGTCTTCCCACAATTGTCAAAGACTCTCCCATGTGCCATGCAACTGTCAATGACTCCCCCTGTGTCTGCACGGCTGTCAATGACTCTGGTGTGTCCGGTGCGGCGGTAATGGCTCTGGTGCGCCACCGGTCGCCACAGAATAGCCGTCACCTTGTGTCAGCCGTACGCCATTTGTCACCGGGCCAGTCGGTGTCGGGAGTACAGGCTGCACCCGGCTGCAGTAGGACGATGGCCATAAACCTACAGCGTGAACGCGCTGTAGGGGCCAGCTCAAGGTGCAGGGGGGCCGGGGGCTGTAGAGGCTGCCGTAAGGCGAGCGGTTGCGAAAGGCAAACGCTGCACACTGCTCACAGTGCACACACTCTGCAAACTTTTGATTACGTTTGGGTCAGTGGCGATGTTTAGGTACGAGAGACAACACAACCGAAGAAGTTGTAGTATGAAGCGGGTTTTTACCACTAACTTTATTATTGAATAAAAACAACTTCATTATTGAAACGTATAATTCAATTTTATCTCAAAACAGAGCATCCACTACCTTTGGCGGTAAGTTTAAGGCAGTAGCGGTGGAACACATTCAATTAACCCGCGCCCCACTGGGGTCTGCGTATAACACGCCCTACTGGGGGGGGGCTCTTCATTGCCCCCCCCCCCTCCTAAATCCGAAACTACAGGGCCGATCGTCAAAATTCAAACGGCATCTGATAGCCCCGGAAAAACTGTCGAGCGAAACCTAATTTCATTGACCTCAAGGTCACCGATGACGTCACAGGTCAGGTCAAAGTAAAAATTATTAGCATTTTGGTTTGTTCACCTTTTGGGCTCTGGCCGCTGTCTTACAAGTTAGATCAGGCTCATTTTTGGTATACACACTCGTGAACAGATTCTCTAGATACCTGGAGGGTACCAAACTTGTACTTTGATTTTCAGGTCAGGGTCAGGTCATCGCAGGTCACGGAAATATTATATCATGCGTCGGTCACGTGCCACATGTTTTATGGTCCATGTAGGCCATAGATTTCGAATTTGATGTCGTCTATGTCATTCGAGGTCATTTTGAGTCGAATTTTGCTTAGATCAGTCACTTTCAGGTCACTTTCAGGTCAAAAAAGGTCAAATTTCAAAGTTAAAATTTTTCAACAAAAAAAAAGGTGTCTATTGGATGCAGATTGAGCTCAGGAACACGATGGTGCTATTTATATTGGTGTACGATGTCAAATAGTACTGAAAAATTAATTTGAAAAATTAATAATTGTGAATTTTTTGCAATAATGCGTATTAGTGATGTCAAATACACAAAATTGGAATACCGATACCAAACCAACGACCAACCAAAACCGTAAAAAAATACCGAAACCGAACCAACTTGGAAGCATATGGGAAATACCAACTTTTTACCAAATTTTCAGCCTCTTATACATTAGTGAGGGGGAACAATACAAACAAAATACCAAACACATAAGGATTGAAATACCAAATACCAAGTTGGTATCGGTTTGGTATCGGTATACCAAAAAGTTGGTATCCGATTGACATCTCTAATGTGTATAACTTGGCCATTTTTGAAGATATTTAGATAAAACTTGCTAGAGTTAGTCATAAGCATGCGTTCTATCACACATATTGCGGTTTTTTTTTCGAAACGTCAAAAACTTTTTGAATAAAAATATGAAAATGTAAATTTTGAATTTTATTACATAAAATTTTCGAAATTTTCGACATTTAGAAAATTTGAGATAGCAGTTTGATAACGCGATCTATTTTGAGTCCTCTCATGCAAAGAAATTGGATCTAGCTTAAACGCTGAGCTCTTGGGAGCGATTGCCGTGGTTCAATGTTTTGCGTCGAAATCGGCCGAACATGACGTCACTCTGACGTCATTTCCGGCCGATCTATGGTAGCTACGAAGTTCATATTTTGACACAAGGTGTCAAATTGATGCAGCCGAAGGTACTGAAAGTTTGGCGTCAATACGTCAAGCGGCTGGGAAGTTATTGCAGAAAAACTGGAGGGGGGCTATGAATAGCCTCCCCCCAGTGGGGCGCGGGTTAAGGGGGGGGGGGGGGCACTGCCGACTTTTGGTCCCATTCTTTCCATGCAACGCCCATAGGGCTAATGTTAAGATGTCAAAATCAAAGGGGGCACGGTGCCCCGGTGCCCTCCCTGTTCCGCCGCCTATGGGTATCTTTATTGAAAAAGTACATGAACTATTCGTGCAAAATTTAATTGCATTTCTATTATGCTTTCCATCTCGCAGCGGCGCTGATTGGTAACTCGGAGGTTAAAAGCGCCCTCATGTCCTTGTAATAAAAGCTTGGTTTTAGTGGGTTCACTCTGTAATTGGTACATGAAATACCACAGCTGGTGAAATCCATGCTGAAGTTGACTTTGCGCTCGATGACAGAGGGTTCACGGACATGCAACAATCCGCCAGTTCCCAAGCCACTGAAACAGAGTGCAAACGAACGCTGAAACGGCGTGAACTGTGACGTTATGGATCAGGGAGCTGCAGGCTCGCGAGTGATACCAACACTCATAAAACAAAAATTAGGTAACCATGTTTCGTTGGACAAGCCGTAAATTTATGCAGGGATTTAATTGCAGCTTGTACAACACAGCATTTGAATATGTTTGAAATAAAAGGGAATAATAATGTCCGTATGAAAATATTGGCCTGCATATCGATCCGAATAGCCAGACGGCACCGCGCTGCTTTAAATAGGCATCTCTCGAGGTCCAACTGGCTGTTTACACTTTATACCACTCCACTCTACGCAGCCAATGTGCAATGGACATTCACTCTGTGTGGCCGTTTTCGCGATAAGCAGGCACATTCATTGTGTATACCAGCCGTGGGACACGTAGACGGCGAAACGGCCGAGACTGCGACGGCGACTAGATCCATTCCCAGCCATCCATCGTGTCCACTCCGGCATCCACGCCTTTCCACGGCCTTTCACTCCCGTCCACCCCTTTCCGCGCCTGTCCACGTCCCGGTGCCGTCCGTTCCCGTGGCACGTCCGAGCCCCAACAATAGCGGCGACCGCGCTGTTCTGTTTTCCCCCGTCGGCGTCAACTGGCCCGCTCCCACGGTCGGCCGGCTAGACCGCCCTGACAGTCGGAAGGGCCGGACAGTCGACTCGGTGAGACAGCTCGACCCGGAAGAGCGGATTGCCTACCCACCGACACGTGTTGACTGTCGTGCATTGGTGCTCGTAGTATATCTAGAGTGATGTGGTGCTGGTGCCGATTAGTAATTGAAAACTCTTATCCTACGAGCTTGCACTGGCGTCTAATTTGGGCTTGAGCCTTGATGAGTGTTTGCCGTGTGTGCGATAATCCAATGAAAACATCTTGTTTGAAGTGGTGTGTGTCGCGGCCCTCAGGATCCACTTGAGCCCAAGCTGATAGGATCAGTTCATTTAAAACTTTCAGACACACCACCTGTGTTTATTAGTTTGTTGTATAAGCGACATCAAGTGATTAGGCATACATTACACTGTTGAATACAACTTAAAATGTTAGGGAATAATGCATGCGCATTACGGTCGGTCTGGGTTCAATGCATATTTTAGTTAAACGTGAGTCAGCAGCGTATTTACACGACTCAAGACGTCGTCTAAAGAATTTCAGAACTGAAAAGAGACCAACCCGCACAGACGATAACGAATCGAATCGAATCGAATCGGAGTTCTACAGAACGCATTCTATTTTCACCCGGAAGCCGGAAAGCACGTCAAACTGCGGTTCTCTGGTGGCAAGACATTTGCCTCGACTGTTGTTCGAGATAGCATATCTGAGATATACATATTTCTGTGAAACCCTGTAAGCTCCAAAGCCACCATCGCCACATTTAGTAAGTCATATCTGCCTGTGGAGACTGGTACCTACTTTATCCCACATCAAGGCTTATTTTCATCACAACATTGTTTGCATCAGGTGTCGAAGAATCGTCCATTCACCAAATTATTAGACTTGGCCTTCATCGGTGATAATTGGAAAAGCCCGTCACGGGTCAAATGGATTATGGAGCGTGACGAAAATGCGTTAGATGCGTTAGGTTTTGTGCTTGGGTCACAAGATTTATCGTCATGGTCGCGCGTCATCCTTTTCACTCCTGCCCATTACGAGTCTATCGACCGGTCTCATCCTGATTCCGGCGGCGGCGGCCGGCGGTTTTTCGCCGGCGGCGCCTGGCACCGGGCGCCGGCCGCTGCCGTCGTCACCGGCCGCTCGGTCACCAGCACGCGTTCCCGCTGGACGCTCGGACTCGGCTGGCCGCTCCCGTTTTTCACCGCACACTAGATCCCAGGCTTCTATTTGGTCGCCGGTTAAATAAGTTCACTGACAGTTTTTTTTTTTTTTGCAGGCTGGCCTTTGGTAACCGACCATTTGGCCGCCAGTTCCTGTTCCCTCTGTATTTTTTTCCGGGCCCAGGGCGCTACATTTCTACCCCGGCGAGTTCAAATGGAGCCGACGGGGTCCAGGCTGGCTGGTCGGCCGAACCTCCCTCTTCCCAGCTCCCCCCCCCCCCCCCCCGGCAATCGAGCGGGCTCAACGGCCGTGGGGGGAGGCGCAGCACGGCATCCACCGTCGACCTCAAAAGGTGCAGCGGCCACGGCCGGTGACAGGCAAAGTGCTGTCGAATGTCAAATGGAAAAGTCACGATTTCTCTCAAATCATGTGCAGTATAGGGATAGAAATGCACAAAATTGGGCAGCTTTTTCAGATGGATTAGACTTTAAAATTTTAGGCCAACGTTCATTATTGGTTCATGCGCGTTTATCGAAGTGAAGCGTCTGACCGTTCAACCCTCGCCCGACGCCCGGTCATCGGTTTCACCACCCTGAGTAGCAATTAGAACGCACATGGGAACTTGTCACCCCTCCCTCACGCCGTTTTGCTCTTGGTTGAATTATAACGTTGCAACATAAAGACCTTGGGCTTGGATGTTGCATGGCTTACGATGCTCAGTTATATTTCCAATGTCAAATATTGGCCATCCAAAGGCAGATGAAAAATGTTGCTGCCATAGATCGTGGTAGGAAAAAAATAGGTGTGCTGATTTATAGACGGCACTAATTTTTAATACAATTTCAAATGTCCTTTACCAAAGTTTTATGGTAAGAGATCAAAACAAGTCACACCTGGCTACAACAATGCCCACCTATGTACAACGAGCGACAATAAAGTAAATCATCTCGTGACTGAGGATCAGTATTTCATTTCGACAGCAGAGTCAAGCGGCCGACCCGGTCGCCAGCATTCAGGTCACGTCCGGAACGCTGTTGGAAAATCGGAAAATAGTACCCCATAGACGATTATAGGAAATTGCAACGAAATCCCTGGGAGCCAGTCGACAGTAGAATTGGCTGAAAGAGGCCTCCAACTATTGAATGGGACGGGTTACTTACATTACAAGTACGTTGAAACGGAATGGAATGAAACATGCATGCATGTGCGCTGGTACAAATGCGCTGGCTCTTTTACTTTTTCCTTTGCTTCTGAGTGGTGTATGTGGATTATGACCCTTGACAGGCTGCATATTTACGTCTGGACAACGAGTTGCGTTGGAGAGGCCGGAAATAGTGGCGATTTCAGGACCGCAAGAATGGACCGTCATTGGAATGATTCTTTTTTAAACCGTGCACTGTTTTCGGCCGGAATTTAATAGTTACTACAAAATATTTTGTAATTACGTTTCCACCAAGAATGAATGCCATCAGGGCTAAATTTTTAATACTATTGCATTTTGTCAAGAAGCATATAGTGCTGTTATATTGCAGTTTTAGCGCGTTTGTTACAAAATATGAAGCGAATAAGCGTCAGTGTAATTCATCTTTATTAAATATTCTGCTTTGTGTATTCCAAAAGGAGAGGAAACTATTTCATTTGTGCCTTCATGTCAGAATTGAAGGTGGATCATCAAATTTTCAACGCAGTTTACGAACAAGCATTTGGTCTTTCTCGCTTATAAGCAGTGGCTAAGAAAAGGTTGATCAATCCTGAAGTTCAGTCATCGTACCTCAACTTGGCAGCAAGATCCCCTACGAGTACGGACAGAGGATATATTGTATACATGTCCTGTAAATCAAAACAAACAAGCATTTGGTCTTTCTCGTATATAAGACGTGGCTAAGAAATGGTTGATCAATCCTGAAGTTCAGTCATCATACCTCAACTTGGCAGCAAGATCCCCCAAGGACAGAGGATATATTGTAAACCTGTCCTGTTAATCAAAACATTTTTGTGCCTTCAAAGGCTTAAGTTATCTGTGGTGTGTTCGGAGTTAGGCTATATGGCCGTTTTTGTTGTATGTATTTGTGGAGATTGAATATAACTGTGACCCTGTGCTTGTTTGTATACTTACGGTCAAACAGGGAACAGCACATTCACATAACATACTCACCTAGCACCTAACTCATAGCTGTACCCTGCAGGATCTGTACTTGTTCATGTCTCGAGCATTAACAAAGCACTAAAGTAGCTTAGTAATCATTTCCCACATTTTCTGAGCATCTAACATGACATACAGCAGTGCAGAGCAGCTTCAGAGAAGAAACACTTTAAATGCACAGACTCACACCAGCCACCCAATGAGCCAGTTCCTCAGACCTCAGTTGACTGTTTCCCTGGACACAGCTTGGCAATGTGAGCTAACTTTTGGCAAGTTGAAGGTTAGCAGGTAAGATTGAGTTAGGGTGAGTACCTACCTATAACTGGGTGCTACCATGCCATGCAGGTCTTGGGTAGGCTGCAAATATGTGTGATGATTGAGGTTAGGTCAGCTGTCAGGTTAGTCAGGTTCAGGTATGCTCATTGCTCAGGTCACATTTTTATGGACATTTGGCAAATTAAAAAACTAACAACCTGATCTAAGCTAACCCGACTAAACATACACAACTACTGACTATAGGAACTGAGCACCTACCTACTTGTGCCTACATCTCATACCATGTCAAAGTAGAGTTCCTTGGTGGAAGATTACCCTCAGTACTTTTTATCCCAGCCCTGTGAAGAAAACTAATACTTCTAAGCTCTGAGTCACTGCTGGCCATCCACAGGAAGAAACACTGAGACTGAGAGCTTTGCCATTGTATATTGGACCAATAATGACTATCACGAATGACTATGAACACATATGATCACATCATTGCATGGATTGTCACATTGACAATTTTACTACAATCCTTTTTTCAAGAAATACAGTGATGATGATTAACATCAAAATCAACATTAAGTGGATTTCGTGAGCCAAGCTTTCTCCTCCAGTAGCAATGGAATGATCGCATGTTTCATTTGCCAGACACTGAGTACCTGATGCACATTACAATCTGCATAGCATCTAAGCATAGTAAAACTGCCCAAGTCCATTCATTCTAGATTTTAACTTGATAGTTAGCACTAATTTATCTTGCTGTTGTAAGTTATCATGATTCAATATTCATACCAATACATCAATATGCGCTCATCAGTCAACATTTTCTGGCATGATCCTGCTCAGCGTGCTCTTCAGTATTGCTCCAAAGTCTGCAATATTATAGCTTGTTTTTGGACAATAATTGCTCTTTTAATTTTACTTTTCTTGCTGATATATGAGCCCGATCAACTTGCGTTTATCAACCAAAATTTCATAACTTGTTCAACTTGATATTGATATTGCTCAGTAGTCAGGACCTCTGTCAGCCTCCTGGATACTTCAGATTGTTTTCAGTCAACATGCTTCTTAAATATGATATAAGTCAATCTTAAGGGATCCAAAACATCCAACAAAACGACGTACAAGAGCAAGAAAACCACCAGATAAACTAAAAAATGGCCTTGGAACAGAGCCAAGTGGTGCTCCATTTGTTTGTTTACAATGATTGTAGTGCTGATATATTTTTAGGACTCTGAACGTCGGCTTATAAAAAATGAAACGTTTTTACAAAAGTTGTAAGGCAAGTAATATTTATCTGAAAGAACTAAAATATTCAAAAGCCAAACACTATGAAATACATGAATCGGAACGAAAAAGTAACCCAAAAATCCAGCCTAATCACCGGCTCCTAAAACTGCAACACAATCAGCACTTTTCCCCGCAACTCGTTGTCCAGACGTAAATATGCTGACAGGCTGGTTAGGAGTTTGGTTGGTTGTTTCGTGCCCAAAGTGCCTAAGCAACGTTATTGTTTCCGCCATAATATTTCATTATGGCCACTGGCGGTCGCAGCCGCTAGCAAAAGGGGGGGCCAAAGTCACACTCGCGGGACATAACATTTATCCGTCACCGGGAGGGGGGGGGGGGGGTGATCGGCTAATTTTTTTACGTCCACGAGGTGCCGCGCAGTTGGCACTTGGCATTACTTATGCTTCATCCATCTGATTGTTGCGTGAAATTTTTAAGCTCAATTTAAGGCAAAATCACCAGTTCCATTTCCCGTCCCACGGTGCTTCCACCGGTCGGCCCACTGCACCATGACGACGGATCGGTGTAGCATAGGTATACTGGAAGGTCAGGTACGCGGATTCATGACCTTACCACTATAAAACAATTCGGAAAAGTACAGATACCTCTTGCTTTGAACAAGCATGTGAAACCCAGAGAGCATTTTCAGACTATGACAATTACTCATAAAGGTAACATACCTAGTTGTGTGGCGGCGGGAGAGAGTAGGTACACCGACCGACCTCTGGAGACCCCCCACAGGTTCCGAGCTTGCATCTGAGGGCCGCGCGCGACTCCTGCGGGGCTTCGCAGCAGCTCTATTGGGGCTCACTCAACCTGCCTAGTCTTACTGCTAAAAAGACTGGCCCTGAGCCCTAAGGACTTCATCAGTCTCTGCCAGCCCCAGGACCCACACCGGCTCATGGGGTCCCGACGTCGAAATATGAGGGAATCTGCGCCGGACCATCAGGACGCAAAGTAATCTCGATCAGGACCAACGTAAGGCTGTGCCGGAGACTGCGTGAGCCCTCTGATCTTCAGAAACCCACCCATATATGTTTTCACGTAGAGGCCAGTTTAGGGCCCTCAGAGACCAGTACAGGGCCTGCAAACTACAAAGGCCAGTAGTTTGAGACAATCAGTGACCGAGTTGGGCTCTCAGAGGCTAATGTGGGTTATTACAGGCCAACATGGGCCCTCAGAGGTCAGCGTGGGGCCCTAAAAGACCGGCATGAGCCGTCGTTGGACCCCAGAGGTCAGCAGAGGGCCCTCAAAGGCCAAGATGGGCCCTCCTCAAATGCCAATGCAGGCCCTTAGAGGCCGGCATCGGGTCTTCAGCAGCCAGTGCGGGGCCCTCATTGGCACCTTAAGGTTCGTCTTGGGACACCACAGACAGAAATAAGGCCACCAGAGACCGGTGTGAGACCCTCAGACGCCGGTTGGGACCCCTGAGGCCTGTTAGGGGCCCTCATAGGCCAGATGTGGGGTCTC
Source organism: Amphibalanus amphitrite (assembly GCF_019059575.1). Lineage (NCBI taxonomy): Eukaryota > Metazoa > Arthropoda > Thecostraca > Balanomorpha > Balanidae > Amphibalanus > Amphibalanus amphitrite. The sequence continues at coordinate 281,573 of NW_024882033.1, forward strand.
AGAGGTTGATGTAGGCTCTTAGCGGTCAACGTGGGCACTTGACCGCCACTGAAGTTCCCTCAGAGGTCAGTGTAGGATGCTCAAAGACCGGTGTGGGAGCTATATTAATAGCTGGGCGTGGGTTTTTTTGAGCTTCGTGACGATCGAATAATTGCCAGGGCCCCATACACCTATATGGGGGCCCATTGGTTGTTTGAGGGGGGGGCAAATGATATGATGGCCCCCTTTATTGACCTTGGGGGGGGGCATGGCCCTGATGCCCCCCCCCCCCGCGACCGCCACTGTGTACACATTACACACATGCCTCTGAGATTACATACTAGCTCATGCAAACTCTATGCAGGCCCCAGAGTTCCCACGCTAATCCTTAAGAAACCAAGCCGGCATACGGCGTCACCACCGGGCTTCTGAGGTGCACAGCACCAACCCATGAGGTCTTACTTTAGTGTCTTAGAGCCAATCTCCTTTAGCAGGGCCCACCCACCACTGCCGAAGAGGGTCTCATGCCAGCCATTGCTGGGCCTACGAGAGCCTCAAGTAAACCCACGCTGATATTCCATATAAGATCCGGCCATACTCGTGAACCGGTGCCAGCGACGCTGACCACCAAATTGACAGAATGCGAAACTGAGTCCTCATGAGTGAAATTTACGTCCTTTGATGGCGCAAGAAAGAAAATGAAACATACGAAAAGCTTTTCTAGGACTTTTGTTCGATCTGAAAGGTGGGGCCAAAAGATAGTATGGCCCCACCTTTCAGCACCAAAGGGGGGGCCATGGCCCCCGTGGCCCCCCCCCCCTGGGACCGCCAGTGATTATGGCGGAATTATCTTATAGCTATTACAAAAGGTTGTCATTTTAATAATTTGCTAAACATAGAACTTAGAAGCATAATGAATGACTTTGCCATCGACTCAACCCTACCCTCAACCCCAGCAAACAAGCAAACAAGAGCAGGAGTGACTGAACGCTGCTCATGGATTTGATCGCAGGAAACACGAAAGAGTTTTGTTTATACTTAATGCTTGTTGGATCTCATGGATTGGAATGAGCATAGAGGAATTGCCTCAATCTGCATTGGAGCATGTATCTCTGAAAGTTAAACGAAGTGGGCAATTTTAAGTGAAGTAGCACGAATGCAAAGGTCGTAGTATTTATTGTATATTATGGCCATTCATGACCTAATGTTACAGTCGCATGCACCCTTCCCTTGTACTCGTAACATACAATTGCCTACTTATACCCCTGAGTTGGCTGTCGGAGTATGCCACGCTTGGGTCGCTAAAAATCCTTTTCTTATTCGGCCAGATCTGTCACTCTAATCGAACCCAACCCAAAGAGTGCTGCTGCCAGATTTTACCTCGCGGCGATGATTTTAGTTAGCAGCGAGCTGAGACGCCTCGCCGATTCATAGCAGCAGGCCTGTGAGGTAGACTGTGCCGCATTACATAGGTGCAAAGCGGCACAGCCTACGTTCCAGTGTTCGTGTTCCGCCGGGCGGCCGGCTTCGTTTACGAAGGTCCTGGCAACGTCGGGTTGCTGTTCTAAGCTCTTCAAACATTCATATACGCTCTGCTCAGAGAATACGATTGGCCGGAGCCATGAATAATTCCATCAGAATCACTCACATCACCAGGCGTCCGCTGTTATGAAAGCATCATTTAGGGCCCTCAACCTGCGCGAATCACTGTAGTGGGATCTGTCACAACTACAGGGTCAAGCCATCACGCTGTTTCAGGAGCATGTCATCAATGCGCCACCGATGTCAGATATTTACTGCATGTGACGGAAGCGCCCTGCCCCAAATTCGAAAAAAGCCAATCAGAGAACTTCCAGCAAGACTGTGTTTAGCCAAGCCCGTCCCACTCCCATCCAGCACTTGACGGAAAAGTTTGGCTTTTCGTCCGATGAGTGGCGATCAGACTTCCCCTAGCTGTAGCAGAGAGCAGAGAGCATGTAGTTTCAGTGATGCTTTTCGATGCTAAGTGATGCTTTCCGCGATGCGAGTCAGATGGACTTCGCTCAGGCAGTGTCAGGTCGCTGCCGCCGGGGCCAAGCTGTGTCCGGGCAGGCGGTGAGTCAGTGAGCGAGATGGACTGACGGTGTGAGGGTGCACGCTGAGGAATACAGAATCTACAAGCTATTTCGGCAATCATGGCGAACTTCGACTTGAAACTTATCCCGGAGTATGATGGCACTAGTGACTTTTCGTGTTGGTATGAGAAGGTGGAACTGGTGTGTGGCCTGCAAAAACCGGCAGTGGACTTGGCCGTGGTGGTGCCGTTGAGACTGAGGGGGTGCCTCGACTGTTTATCGCCAACTGAGTGAAGCCGACAAGGCGGACGCAGGGAAAGTGAAGGCGGCTTTGCAGCGTGCGTTTGCAGTCGACAAGTTCAAAGCCTACGAAGAGTTCCGAGATCGCCAGCTGCGGGTCGACGAGTCCGTCGATGTGTTTCTGGCGGACCTACAAAGACTGTCGTCGATCTTCGGAGGCATTAACGAAGAGGGATTGAGCTGCGCATTTGTGGCAGGACTGCCCGAGTCCGTGCGGCACGCTCTCCAGACAGGCGCCCGCATGGAGTCCCTGTCTCTGTCGGAGATGGTGGACCGGGCCCGTGCTATCCTCTGTCGTTGCCGCCGCTGGTCTGCGGAGCGAATCGACGTTGTGACACTGAGTGGAGAACGATACGCATGCGAAGGCAGAGGTTACGTGTCAGTGCAGACCATGTTTGGTGCTCGAGTTGAGTTGGAAGTGCTGGTGTCTGCTAGAAAGCCTTTGAACTTTTCATTCATGCTGGGAATGAACGGTGTGACTGCTCTGCAGGGCGTGTTCGTTAGTGCATCCAGTGAAGTGAACTTTGGAGTGGACTCAGCTGTGCCGGCCGCTCCAGTTGCAGCGGCTGCCAGTGGCGTCTCGGATGGAGCAGCCTCATCGCTGCATCCGGGCTGCAATGAGACGGCGGCGCAACCCGAACCGACACCGACCGACCTGCACCCGGACCGGGCACCAGTTGTGGATGCACCAGATTATGCCGTGTACTTTGATCCGACATCTAAGGCGTGGAGAATGAATCTGCAAATACGCGTGACGTAGATCTACGACCGCAACGTTTTCGCCATGTCGTCGCCACTTCCTCAGTTGGTCCGCACAGACGTCTGCGTCAGCTGTGTGAGCTGTCAAGTAATTGTTCAGTTCACGATAGTCAAGCACAGGTCTCACTTTCGATTTGTTCTTTTGTTGGACTGCCATTAAAGGCACCAGACCCTTTGGTGGGCCAAGCTCTGACTCGTTGTAGGGAATAAGCCAGCGCCGGCCGAGTCTCCCCGCGGCGTCATCCGATCCACCTCAGCGCTGCTACCACCTGCAGCTGCGACTTGATCGCCTCCTCTCAGTACTGCCGAACCCGATGAATCGTCATCAGAGTTAGGCAATGCCAGCCCATTGGCCGCAGCCTCGCAGCCGGCCATTGTCTCAGTATCTGCAGGCGATGACTCATCACGCACCCAGTCTTTCGGCACTCGGGTCAGCTCGTCTGCTCGATTCGCTGCGCTCCGCACTAGAGTTACAGACAGCGACAGCTCGAGCTCATCCACCAGCTGTCGAATCATGTCGACCCTGCGTCTGATCAACATCTCTCCGTGTGCCTTGGTGCGCAGCCGAGTGCGGCCGCTCAATGCATCGTTGATCCAACGTCCAGAGCGGGCGGCAGGCGGTGCGCGTCTGCTCGGTCTGCGAGTCTCACGGGAGCTTGGCAGGCTGGTGTGGAGCAGAGACAACCCAGTCGGACCACCACCGGCTGTGCTCACGCGCCGTGGAGTGTTCTCGTGGTGCGGACGCCTGATCGCTCACATGCCCGTGTGTGGTTGGCTCCGCCCTGCCGTGGCCTGGCTGAAACGACGCGTGAATGACGTCACACAAGGATGGGATGACATCACCTACGACAGAGTTCTGCAGAAGCAGATTAGTCATGTCGCGGCTCGGGTAGCCAGTCACGATCCGGCACACGGTCTGTGGAGCGTGCGGAGCGACCGCGCTGTGGTTTGGGTGGATGCGAGCTTCGTAGCAGCGGGTGTGGTGGTGGAGTCACCTGACGGCGACGTCATTGAAGACGGATGCTGGCTGAGGAAGGATGAATCTACACACATAAATGTTGCGGAGCTAAATGCGGCCGTGAGAGGCATCAACGTGGCCGTCGCTTGGGACATGCGTGTCATCGATCTGCGCACGGACTCGGTCACAGGCGCGGCAGAGGACCGGACGGAGGATCAGCTTGCACCAGGAGGCTCTGCTGATATTGCGGAGGCCATCGCAGGAGTGCATGACCGCGCCGGACATCCCGGGGTTCGTCGGACACTGTACTTTGCACGGCGTGACATTTCAAAGGACGTGACGCGAGCTCAAGTGCAAAATGTGGTGAGCCAGTGTGACGCATGCCGCTCAATCGATCCGGCGCCAATGAAGTGGAGGCATGGCTCGTTGGAAGTGTCTGACGTATGGAAGCGACTGGCAATTGATGTAACGCACTACCGGGGCCAGTCGTTTCTCTCGGTTGTGGACTGTGGACCCTCGCGGTTCTGTCTGTGGCGACACCTGAGTCGTCCGGACGCTGATGTCACGATCGCTCAGCTCGAACAGATCTTCTTCGAGCGCGGGGCACCTGAGGAGCTGCTTTGTGATAATGACACCATCTTTCGCAGTCGGAGTTTTGCGGCTTTTGCAGCGAGGTGGGGCGTGCGTCTTCGATTTAGGGCGGTTCATGAGCCGGCTGGCAATTCGATAGTTGAGCGGAACCATCGCACGATCAAGGTCATTGCTGCGCGAAAACAATGCTCGGTGGCCGAGGCAGTCCACCTGTACAATGTAACGCCGCGCGAGGGTGGATCTGCACCCGCGAGTGTCGTGTTCCGGTACAATGTGAGGGACAATGTGCGGCCCGCTGCTGCACCGCCAGCGCCCAACCCCGTACCAGTGAACAGTGAGGCAGCCGCGTATCGTGTTGGCGACCCTGTCTGGGTACGTCGTCGGGGAACTCGGTGTGTTGATGCGTCGCGTCCCGGCACGGTGTCTGATGTCGTTTCTGAGCAGGTCGTAGAAGTCGATGGAGTGCCGTGGCACGTGAGAAATTTACGCCGACGGAATGCCGCCGTCGAGGAGGGGCCCGTTAGTGAGGGCGACAGTGAGGGAGAGAGGGACGGTGAGAGTCTGGTCATTACCGTGCCGGTGGTGAATGATGCGGGCTCAGAGGGGAACAGTGGGCCGGAAGTCGTGGAGGGAGAGTCAGCTGAGATTGTGGGTGAGGAGGAGCGACAGATTCCACGTAGAAGCGAGCGGGAACGTAGACAGGCCCAGTATTTCCAATCGATGGGTTGATCCTTCGAGATCAAGGGTGGAGTGTAGTTTCAGTGATGCTTTTCGATGCTAAGTGATGCTTTCCGCGATGCGAGTCAGATGGACTTCGCTCAGGCAGTGTCAGGTCGCTGCCGCCGGGGCCAAGCTGTGTCCGGGCAGGCGGTGAGTCAGTGAGCGAGATGGACTGACGGTGTGAGGGTGCACGCTGAGGAATACAGAATCTACAGAGCACGATTGCTAACAAGCCCTGGATACAACTTTCGAACTGAAGCAGCAGGAGGGCTTGGAAGCGCCGTCCAACTTTACCTTGGAGTAGGGAGGAGACCACTTTATTCTGGCCTCCAGTGCCGGAGCGGTCCAACTTAATCAACATTGCCTGCTCGGAGCTCCCGACACGCGAAAGCCTAATTAAACAGAAGGTAGAACCACCAGATGTACTGTATCAAGTCATATAGTTACTTGCATCGTATGTTACCATCCTCAATGTTTATCTGATACCTACCGTAACACTAACAATCCAATGACATTTTAGAAAATACCTATCACGCTATTGTTCGTAAATATAACGTTTTTCATGTAACAATATTTATCATTATATAACGTTTTTCAATCTGAACATTGTTCTGAACATTGTTTAGGCTTTAATTTTGTGCAGACTGCAGTGCAGACTGATGGTAGATTGAGGCTAAAAATAGTTTCAGCCAGCATGATAGCCCGTCATGTTAACCTTGACTAATAAGTACGCCCAAAGCACTGGGTGGCCTGTGGGCATTGGACGGAGCCGAGCTAGCTTCCTTATCTTATTTCCGTGAAAAGTGGAAGGTGATGAGATATGATGAAGGTACCCCAGGCTCAGCCTCATCATGTATCCTTAGTAATCGGGCTACTGACCGCCCGTCGCCTTACCTAGTTACCTATATACATACTGCCCTCCTATCCCCGTCAGTCATCGTCTGTGGAGATGGACCTCGGGCATCCCTAGCTATATATTTATGTCTACATATGACGTTCCGCATTGGTACTGAGTATGCAGGTACTATGCTACCTCAACACTTTGAGCCACTTGTGGCCACAGCTCACTTGTGTTTGATCTGGATTAACTACTAATGAGTGACGACTGGTGGAAGGTCAATTATGGTAACGACACTAATCGATGGCTCCACGCGACAGGCGAATGGAGACCGATTGCTGCCACTCATTAATTTATGATTTACATACACAAACCAAGGGGCCTTCTATGTATATAAGGTAAACAAGGCGGGCATATCACCGATTCTTTCCACATTCAGCGCATGTTGTCACTGTCATTACTCCATAGCCCCATAGGTATTCGCTGTCGGCTGCGCCAGAGCGCAACTGCTCTCGGTAATCGGTACAACAACACACAAAATTGCATAATACCTTCATTCTACATACAGTGGCTTGTTGGGGCGACTTCTGAAATCACAATTCAATTGTATTTCCACTTATCTTCATTATGGAGTGATAACTATTTACTCTAACGTAAATGGCTTCCTTCGATACGACGAAGCCGGCGTGGACTTTGAATGGTGAGGGTCAAATTACGCATTTCGCCTCGGGCCTCGGCCAGTGCGAGGAAAATATTATGTAGGCTTCCACTTTTCCGAAACAAAACAATGGGAGTCCCTTTATTACCATGCATCTACATCGTAATTACATACGATGTGATGCGTCCTCAAAACTGCATAGGCTTCGGTGTAACTATGTGTCGATGCCATTACCATACCTTTTGCCGCTAATTCAGATTGCGGTGATTTTTAAATTTTAAACATGTTTGGTCAATGGAACGTGCGCTTTGAGACAAGTTCACCCTCACTGACCTGGTCAAGCTCCCAGCCGCCGCTGATCAGTATCCTCCGGCACCACACTGACCACCGCCTCGCCCCGGTCACTAGAGAACGACTCCGTGTCACGGACAAGCCCCCACACATACGGCCACACCGCTCGCTCGCCTGCGTCGGACTGTCGACTGCCGGTGCGCCAGTGGCTGTGCCCCCCCCCCCCCTCCCACCCGCCGGCACCGACCCGACGACCGCGGCGCGACAGGCGCACTTGCATATGGTCGGCCCTCTGATATGTAGATGAGCCGGATAGTTCCCGCCGGGGGTGCCGGATGACGCTCATACTGAGCCAATATGTCCCGTCCCAACGATGCAGTTTGCGCTGCAGAGATGAATAGGCCATTCCCATGATTCCCATGAACTCCGCTGTGGAAAGGTCAACGCGTCCTTCAGCATTCTCTTTCTTCAAATGCATGCAGATATGGACCTAACCGTCTTGATGCAGAGAGTCGGGGACGCGGAACCACCCGAATCGAGGATAGACTGATCAAGGGGCGGCGCCTGGCCGAAGCAGAAGAACCCTCTAGAGGGGCCACATCTACCGGAGAGCGGCTAGTGGCACCACCTATCCGGAGTGCGGCACATACATTGGAGGCGTATCTTTCTGAGAGCCGAGACTCGGGGGGGGGGGGGGGTGCATACCTATCTTTCTGAGAAGCTGCATCGGCCTTAGTCATGTAACCTCACGAACTCCGACACCTTCCTAAGGGGCACGGATGGAACGAATGGAAGCCTATAAGGTGGAAGGTGGTACATGGATCAGGAGCGACCTAACCCCCGCCAAGCCTTTTCCATAACACGGACGGCCAGGGGGGGGGGGTTGGTACGACCTCCTCCCCCCCCCGGCGATTGGCTCTTATGGCATTTAGAAACGCCAAATTTACAGGGTAGGTGGGCGCTAAGGAGATCCCGCCCCTGTGCAAATATGGTTTCTCTAGATAAATATTTAGGGGTTTGGGGGTATAAATGTAAAATTCGCAAAAACAGGTCAAAAGTTTTCGCTTAGGTACCTACATCTTTTGCTCTAGATAAGATAGAGCAAAAATAAAAGCACCATTGAACTCAGCACGTCTGCGCGCATCGAATGGTATACTTTGTTACAAGTTATAAAACTTAAAAAATTTTCCTAATTTTTAAGTGATCTTAAATTATTTAAATAACTTCAAGCTGACCAAACTGCAACATGTCGCATAACATTCGATTCGGCTGATCACAAGGAACACAATGACACCATTTTTTAAGCTCTAGCCTCAGTCATTAAGTGCGAATTTATTAGCTAAAACGTAGTTTGACCTCATTTGACCTCAGATGACCTGACTTAAGTGTTTTTTTAAGCAAGCAAACACCGAATTCATCCTAAATGCACCTAAAATAACACACAAAAACGTTGCATTGGAGCATATTTGTACGATCGGAGCAATTCAGAAAAAAAAAATCTTAAAAAATTTGTCGTGACCTCTAGATGACCTCAGGTCACCCGAATTTTGAAAACCTGGATGGAGCCGGAGGTTACACAACTTGGTGAGATAAGCTTATCCTCCCAGTTTGAATCAAATCTATGAACAACTCTACACTGTAAACCAAATCTACAAGTTGGCTCCTTGTTACAAGTTTGGTTCCAATTCGCATAGGCGTCACCTTGTCGATACCTTGTCGTATCACCAACCCCAGGCTTGTTGGCCAACAAACTAACAGTTTGTCTACAAGTTTGGTTCTAATTCGCATAGGCGTCACCTTGTCGATACATTGTCGATTCACCAACCCCAGACTTGTTGGCCAACAAACTAACAGTTTGTCTACAAGTTTGGTTCCAATTCGCATAAGCGTCACCTTGTTGAGTACTAGTCTGGGCCTTGTGAACCTACCAACTTCTGGATAGGCATAGTCGTTCCCACCCCTGGTTTGTTGATGAACTAGCCTTTGACTGGGCATTGCTAGCTTACAAATTGTGAACAAGTGAGTGTACTAACGCTCTGTTCGAACTTGTTCTTCCTTACAATCGCTTTGTTTGCGTTGATAACCTTAGAACTTACGATTCGCGTTCGTTTTCCATTGCCACGATACTGATTCAGGGCACCGTCAGCATATAAATCTTTGAAGCAAGAACTGCTGCGTATGTGGAAGAACATGGTTTTGTGCACCGCATCAAGCCAGAAGTATAACATGCCCGTATGACGAATATTTCCTGAACATTGACCATAACAATCATGGCAGTTGCACGATCACGCAGATAATTCGAATACATCATGATCGCCAACCAGATTAGCTTTTACAGCCCATATATGTCCATCAGTTAAGTTAAAAATACAAAGAGTTGAAATAAAGGCAAATAAATGTATTTATATACAGGCGCGTAACCACGAGTTTGAAGTTACTGGGGACCACATGGAGGGCCGTGAAGACCACATATTATATTTCAGGATCAGCCTTCGCCAGAGTTGGGTGGGAGTGGGGGAGAGGGCTGGGGGGTGGACGTTTTTGGCCAGACCTGCCAGTTTTTTTTTATGGGCGTGTAAGGAAAACCGCGGCGCGCACCGCCGCGAAACTTGGTAGGAGCCTATGATACCTTAATTTCGCATCGTGTGTGAAAATTTTGACCGCAGGTCACCTGAGGTCAGGTCACCAGGTCAAGTAAAGTAACCATGCCTCTAAAAAAACTTTGTGACTGACATTCCTACAGTTTACATCCCAGAAGTTTGAAACTCAAACTTTTGCATGAGTGCATGAGAAAATCAGTATGAACAATCGTATGTCTCAAAATTCTCACATCGGTGACCTAATGTCAGGTCAATTTTGAGACCTCTCAGTTATAAGTCATTGCGAAAAATTGAATTGCTCTTCTTTTGGCCGAAAACACATTCAATCACCGTGACACAGGTAAACACTGAACCGGAAAATTGCCCCTTTCTATGCCCCTGAGGTCATCTCAGGTCACAAAACATCTCCAACAGTTTTTTACCATAACTTTAGGTAGAAACATGCTAGAACGCTTAAAACACCATGAATGGGTTCAGTTCAACAGTACCAATCGAATGACATGCAAGATGACCTTTTCCGTGACCTTGACCAGGGGTCAAATTTTCAAGTTGACCTTTTCAGGTCAATTTATAATTCATTTGACGCGTCTCGACGAGACAAACGCGATGCGGGTAAAATCAGCGTCATACAAGTCAAAAGTTATGATCCAAAAACCTTTTTCGCAAAAACGCCAACCTGGAAGCTAAACCGTTGACCTTAGGTCAAATCTGAGAGCATTACTCAGAAAGGCATTCAAAAGAGCTATCGGATGCGCTTTCCCGCAGCAATGCAGCTCTATCGGTTCCTGACTTATGCGCCGATTTGTGAAAAGCAGGGATGCGGAGCCGGAGCCGGAGGCGCCGGAGCCAGCATATTTTGCCCGGAGCCGGAGCCGTGAAACAATATAGCCCGGAGCCGGAGCCGGAGCCGTCGCCGTCAAAAAAGGGGGCGACTCCGGCTCCTTTTCTTAAGAAGAAACAATTATTTACCTAGTTCGGTTTGACAGTACAAGGCGTAAATAGCCTTGTTATACAAATACAGAAGCAACGTGTACCAATCCCATCGCCTTTTTTCTTCCACCCGTATTTAATTGATCGCATAGGGGATGTACTGAGTAGAGGCCGGAGCCGGAGCTGCCGGAGCTGGAGCCGCCGGAGCCGGATCATTTTACTCGGAGCCGGAGCCGGCTGGAGCCGCCATGACATTTCACCCGGAGCCGGAGCCGGAACCGTCTGAAATTTCCACGGCTCCGCATCCCTGGTGAAAAGTTGTCAAAGTTGGGACAAAAGTTCGTGAAAATTTTACCTTTGGTGACCTCCAGTGACCTCAGCGTTGACCCGATCAAAAATGACAGAAGTAATTCTGAAAGACACTGTAGCGAGCTATCTGTTGCTTTTACCGCGTCTTTCTAGCTTGCTTACTTTTCGAGATAATCTGGTGTGGCCAAAAAGCCCACCGCCCCCCCCCCCACCATGGCGAAGTTGGCTGAGAGGCCCACCCGGGCGCAGGCTAATTAAAATATCCATAGTTTTGTCTTTTATTTTTACTACATATTACTCTTCATGTCGATTTAGGGACAATATTTGGCAGCAAATTAAGGTCTTCGGTTTTACTGGGGACGGTCCCCAGCAACCCAAAAGTTACTGGGGACCGGTCCCCAGTGTCCCCAGTGGTGGTTACGCGCCTGTTTATATATAAAAAACACCGACCGCAAAACATCTGCTCACATGTGCATGCACAGGTCTGGCCCACTTACATATTGCGCGCGTAGGGGAAGGGAGGCGTCTCGACCGCGGGTATAGGCACGATTAGTGCGTCCCGCAGGCCAGAGGGGGCCTCACTCACCGCACGAACACCACAGTTCACAGATTTCACTTTTTACTGCACAAATGCTGGAACAGCCCTCGTCGCTGCTCCAGGCTGCACGGCGGCCGCGCGACAACTGCTGGTTTGAAACCGCCGCGCCGGGGCCCGCTAACGGCGCGCGGCGACCGCTGATTGGTCCGCCAAGTCTGACGTCACCGGCGCAGCTGACCATGTGTATGCTGACCAGCTGACCAGTACAAGTTAGGCGCCGGTTAAATAACCATGCGGCAACAAGTTTCCAAAACTGGTTAAGAAACAAACGTTGAAACAAATGTAGAGTTGGTCTGGATACTGAGAAGTTGGTGTGCATAGTAACTATTGAATCGTAGTTGTCACCTGACAAGTAATGCACCAGACAACGGCTTGTTTAAAAAGTATCAGTTGGTAAACATACCAAGAGATGATTGGTTATATTACACAAGACTTGTCAATTTGGTTTACAGTGTAGATTTCATTGACAAAAGAACGTATTACTATTCCCAGTGCCATTTTGACCATGTACCGGTTTTTGTGACCTTGTGACCTGATCTGAAGTCACTGGAACACAAAACTCCTAGGTCATGTGTCAAATGGCTGCCCCAAGCTTGTCTGAAATTTGGTGGCCCTAACTCTTATGGTTCTTACACTATTAACGATAAGCTGAGCGATTCCGTTACCGCTATTATAGTCCAATTTTACTGTGACATTAATTGTACCGGTTTTGGTAACCTGCTGACCTGACTTGAAATGCCAGAGACCTGAAATTTTCAGGGAAGGTGCCAAAAGGTTGCCCCAGAGGATACCTATGCCACATTTGGCGGCGCTACGCGCCGTCGTTTTTGCGCTATTTGCGAAAAACCTTAGGGGGGGGGGGCGTTGCATCAACCCCCCTGGCCCGGCTAAGTGTGGCGTCATGCGTGTGGGACGGAATGACGTTCGACAAATGCTAACAAGTAACATACTGTCCCTGATCGAAATGAGATACCATAGTTGAATTGAAAATAATTGAACGTTAATATATTATAAATCAAAGGCATCAAAGCGATCACAGGCGTCACTTTCTGAAAACTATCGGTAGAGTTCAAATATATTATTCAAGAATATCGATTCAAAACTATTCCTGCAATTAAACGTCATGTTTAGGGCTTATTTACCGAAATTATTTAATACAGTGGAATCCGCTTAATAAATCCACCTTGGTACCACGACGTTTTGGATTTATAAAGCGGTGGCTTTATTAACCAGAGTAGTCATTTTCATTAATAAGCGTGTATCGCGGCTCTGTGCATTCCGTTCCCCCTGCAATACAAGTGGATAGGCTAACACTCCTCATTGCCTGATTTATTCCAATGAAAGTGACCAGCGCACACTACAAAGGTGTCACAGTCAGCGATAGCGAAGTTAACACATCCGTTCTCGATCACTCTCCTGTCATGCCTGCAATGCCACGAAACAGTTGAGCTGAGCATTGCCTGTTTTGCCGCGAACATTTCTCTGAGGTGCATGGTGATGGCGCCCTTACTAGCCCTGAACTGAACTCAGTCTGTTGTGGGAAGTCTAGCCGCTGCAGACTGCTGTGCCAAAGTGGTTCACTTGGAGCGGGTTGGACGTCACATTTCGAGGGGAAAGACGTGACCATCGTACTTCAAAACTCCCGCCCGGTGGCTTTATTATGCGGAGTAGCTGGATTTATTAAAGGGACCCTCCCACCTTAACATTAGATTTGAGTTGAGATAGCCAAAATGGGGTCCCTGGCTCACAATTACCGGTTTCGGCACTCACAACATCGAGAAATGCCTTAAATCGGAAATATTGAATTTCAAAATTGCAGCATTTTGATTCAGAGGGGCTAATGCATAGGAATACCCCTCTGAATGTGTGACGTCAGCGCAGATATCTAACGATTTTTAAATGTTTGACTAAAACGTTTTGTAGCACGTGGTGGTGTATGCTGCTCTGCGCGCAACAAATGCCGCACTTTCAAATAAAGTCGCTACTAGAACAGCGGAGATCCCAAAAAGTAAACAAAAGTAAAAGTCTAATATCTGGAAAACCGGTGAATATTTTTCGATGAAATTTGGTAGATATTCGTTTTTGCTCTTTCTGAACCGAGCGACATCACTTTCATGCCAATTCATTAACTTTTTTGAAGGTGGGAGCCGGGAGGGTCCCTTTAAGCGGATTTATTAACAATGGGCGTCTATGGAGAAAATCCGTGCCCGAACAGCTCAAGTGGCCACAATAAGCGGCTGGATTGATTATCCGAGGATTTATTAAGCGGATTCCACTGTATACAGAAATGATTGGTATGTAGGGGAGAGTGGGGCACATTCGTGCAAAAAATGGATAAACCCATATATCTGTTCTTTGGTTAGTGCAATGGCAAAGTTGTTGATTGTAGTATGGAAAGGAACTATTGCAGATAGTTTTCCTCTTTAAAAGTTATCCTCTAAAATTATTGCTTCCATTAGAAAAAATTACTTTTAATAACTCTGAACATTTGCACGAAACTGCCCCACCTATGGAGCACATTCGTTCAAGAGGTGGGGCACTTCCGTTCACCCTGCAAAGTTCGAGAAAGTACCGGGCATTACCAGAAATTTACCAAAGGAAATTGGCAGGGGGTCATTTCACTTGATTCCTTTCGACAAGAATGCATTGCACAACATATGTAGAAAGAATGGGCTGGCCAACAAGAATGTGCCAACTGCCGGCCTCCGTGACCTCGCCAAGTTCGCGTGAATTGCTCGTCACGACGTCGCAAGCAGTCGAGACTGAGTCAGGCGAACGTCATTAGAGAAACCTACTACAGATAAAGTCATAAATCGCAAAAACTAAAAAAAAATATGCACGAATGTGCCCCCAGGCAGTGCGTACACGAACCTGCCCCACAACGTTATTAGTAATATATTTCAAAATTTCTTTTTGAAAAAATGACACTTTTTCAACAAACAAGTTTGCAGCAGTTCTGTGAATAGAGTGAGCTTATTCACCCCCAATTTTGAAAAGCTGAACCACATTTCCGAGTCAGGATCACGAAAATGGATGATATATATGAGAAAAGTTTGGAAAGCTCACGAATGTTACAAATTTGCGTTTTAATCAAGCATGACAGCAGGCACAGTGTTGTCTTCTACGGTGAACGAAGGGCGGCAATGATAGACATATTTCCATAATTTACATAGGCGTAGGAACAGGGGGGGCCAGGTGGGCAAGTGCCCACCCACTTTTCGAGGTGGGGGGGCCAACCATGTGTTTTGGCCCACCCACTTTTTACTCGAGGCCCCTCGTCTCGATTTGAGAGGACGTCGTCACCTTCCAGAATAAACAAACTCGGTAAAAATAAGTTCCACGAATCCCCACGCACGGACTCCAAGGGGCCGTGATGGATCCAACGAGGCCCTCTGTTCATACTTGTCAGTCGAAACCCCTGAGACTGATGGCCTGAGAGGCCCTAGTGGATCTGAGGAGGCCCCAATATCCACACTGGTCTGGGGAGGCCCCTGACACTAGCGGTCTGGGAGGCCCCTCTATCCACACTGGTCAGAATAGGCCCCTGACACTGGCGGTCTAGCCGAGGCCCCTACCCTCACTAGTCAGAGGAGGCCCCTCTATCCTCAATAGTCAGAAGAGGCCCCTGAGACTGATGGCCTGGGAAGCCCTTATATCCACACTAGGCAGAGGAGGCCCTTGAGACTGATGGTATGAGAGGCCCTCATATTCACACCAGTCAGAAGGGGCCCCCGAGGCTGATGGCTGTGAGGCCCTTCTGTTCATATAACTGGCCAATGGAGGCCGCTGAAACCGGTGGTCTGGGAGGGCCCTCTATCCAATACAATACAATACAATACAATTTTATTAGGTCCCTCCATTACATGGGTTTTGTGGTGACCACGTCGTATACATGCGAAAACACATCTGGATAAAACACTGCAGTAAAACCGGATAGAAGTGAAACCACAGAGTAAAATACACATCTAAGACATCTTCCGGTACACTAACCAGTCGACCACACCTACTGTTGACGCGCTCCTGAGGACTCGTTCCAGTGCTGGCTGGCGCGAAACAAAAATCCACGACGGCCGAACTCGGTTCGGACCCGGGGCAGACGCAGCTGTCCCCGCTCGGTCGCACGCGTGGTGCGAGCTGACTCGTCGGAGCTGAGCACCAACTTGCTCCGCAGGATTTGTGGTGCACTGTCCGAAGTAAGTAGGCGACTAACCACAGCTACGTCACTGTCACGAGTCAAGTCGTCCACACACTTCCAACCCAGCTCGTTAAGCACAGGAGTCACGTGATCTCTTCGGCTGAGGCCAGACACGACACGTGCGCCGAAATTCAGCACCTTTTGGATGCGTTTCCTCTGAGCGATGCAGCAGGCATCCCATACGCTAGTACAGTATTGTATGTGCGGAAACACTAACGCTTCGATAAGCAGGCGCTTAGTCTCCGTCGGCAGCCTGTTCCGCATTCTCGCTAGGCTAACAAGTATCATGTTGCAGCGCTGGACGACAGACGTGACATGTGAATCCCACGTCAGGTGAGAGTCGATGGTGATGCCCAGAACCTTGACGCTCGGTGAAGGTGAAACTACGTCACCGCCAAAGTGGATCGAGAAACTGGTGTTAGTTTTTTGACGACTGGATTTCAAAATGGTCATTTCAGTTTTGGATGGGTTAATTTTCAGCCGGTTCTGAGTGAACCACTGCACGAGTACAGATAGGTCACTTTCGATGCGGTTTTTGATAGCCAAGACGTTACTGGGAGTGTCAGCGTCAAGGATCTGGACATCATCAGCGTACATCACTAGTTTGACATTTGACAGATGTTGGGCCAGGTCGTTGGTGAAAAGCAAATACAGGCTCGGTCCCAAAATGGACCCCTGTATCACGCCGTGCGTCACGCTCAGCGGACACGACCCGATAGCCTGACTGCGCCCACTCAACCAGTCAGAAAACCAGTCAGTTCGAATCCCGTACCAGCCCAGCTTGTCCAGGAGGCGGCCATGCTCGACGCTGTCGAACGCCTTGGACGTATCGGCTGTCACGAGTGACGTCACGAGGCCTTTGTCGATATTGTCAGTGACATACGTGACAACGTCAAGCATAGCCGCCCCCGTGGACATGCCGGGCCTGAAGCCATACTGCTGCGGGCAGAGCAGAGCGTTGCGGTCTAGGTACGACGTCAACTGGGAACATACCACGCGCTCACACAACTTGGCAACAACAGGAATGATAGATATCGGCCGGTAGTTGCTCGGGTCCTGCCGGTCGCCCTTCTTATACAGTGGGATGATGACGGCAGACTTCCACTGGTCAGGCATGTCGCATTTCCACACTAGTCAGAAGAGGCCCCTGAGACCGATGGTCTGAGAGGCTCTTATATTCATACTGGCCACAAGAGGCCCCTGAGACTGATAGTCAGAGAGGTCCACTCCTAATGGATCTGAGAGGGCCCTCTATCCACATTTACACTTTTCTAGGGAGGCCCCGAGACTGATGGTCTGAGAGGCCCTTTTATTTATACTGTCCACAGGAGCCCCCTGAGATTAATAGTCTGAGAGGCTCTTCTATTTATACTAACCAGAGGAGGCCCCTAGGATTGATGGTCTAACAGGCCCTTCGATTTATACTAGCCAGAGGAGGCCCATGAGACTGATGGTCTGAGAGGCCCTTCTATTCAAACTAGGCAGATGAGGCCACTGAGAATGATAGTCCGAAGAGCCATGCGGCGGCAACTGGCCGTGGCCATATTTCGGCTCGGTAGGGTCCCACAGAGCTCATGAGAGCACCTCAAGGGCTCCTAAGTAGACACGCTTATCCCCATAAGGGTGCCACGCCGGCTTCTGAAGGCTCCTTGTAGGCATCTAAGGGCCCTTTCCGGCCTCTAACGGCTCCACCCGCCTGTGATGGCTCCACACAAGTGTTTATGAGCGCCACACAGCGGCGCCTTTGAGGGTCATACTAGTGTCTCTTAGGGCCCTATATCGGTGGCTCTGGGGGCCCCACACCGGCGCCTCTGTGGGCCACCACACGTGTGCATCTAAAGGCTCTATAGGTACAGGTCTCGCGGGTTTTAGCGGTAGGTTTTGCACCTAGAAAATTTAGTGTACTTCAGGCTATATCTTCGTCGTCTTAAGCTTTTAAGTATTGAAGATGCGATCGACTTGTTGGGTAACAAGCCGGCCATGATCGTGTAAAATGGCTTCATCGTAGATCGATTAGCTTCTGAGATATAACCGGAAATGTAAAAGTGCAAAACCTACCGCTTAATCTCGCGAGACCTGTACATCTGAAGGACCCACACCGACACCTCTGAGGGCCCCACACCAGTATCTCGGAGCTCTGAAGGCCCCACACCGGTGACTCTGAGGACTCACCGGCTCCTGAGAGCACCATGTTGATGTCTAAAGGCTCCACAAGGCCACTGAAGGCACCACACAAGCTCTCACTAAGCTCTTATGTCCATGTAAAGTCGACTACAGAATGATGTTCCACTTTTCACAGGCAATTATTTGCCTGGAGTGGTAGGCTGTGCCGCATCACACGGGCTGAGTTCACAAATTATAGCTTTGTCCCCATGCTCACAATCGACACGCTTAATTGCGTGATAAACGGCACAACTTAGCGCTCCGGTCAACTGATAGCTTCTCAGGAGTGGAACATCATTCTGTAGTCGACTATACAGGGATTTAAGCCAGCGCATTCATAGCTCCACGCCAGCAATTGTAAGGGCTTCACACTGAAGTATCTGAGGGTTCCACGTCGGTGTCTCTAAGGGCCACATACCGGCATCTCTGAGGGCCCCATACCGGCGTCTCCGAGGGTCCACATCTGGCGGGCACCCATTAGCGACTGAAGGTCCCACACTGTCGACTCAGAGAGCCCCATCTGCGTCTGGGAGCACCATGCCGTCTCTACGAACCACAGCGGCTCCTCCGTACGAAAGATGGGCATCTGCATGCCAAAGGGGAGCGGTTCTGAGACAGTAGGGCACCTACGTGCAATAGAGGGGCGCCTCAATGCGAAAGAGGGGCGCCTCTGAGGCCTACATATACGGGCGTCCACATGCAATAGAGGTCTGCAATCACGGGTGGAGAATGTTTGAAAAAGTTACCCCGGCCGGCGACCGAAAGTCAGAAAGACGATGATGCTCAAATATGTGTCAACGGTTATCAACAACCCCCTATTCTGTGGCATAGAATAATGGATATCTGCCGTTTGTACGTTTTTAGGGAAAACTGCTGCACGCAGGTGCGGAGGATTTCGTAATTGTAACAACAATTTTGCAACACGCCTTAAAATTTCGGACGCATGTCACCTAGTGCTAGGTCAGGTCATCAGGTCAAATTTGCTGGATGATCGTGCTAAAAATGCCATCATGCCCTTTGCAAAGCTGGAAGTTGCAACCTTCCCACACAAAACAAAATGTCAAATTTGACCGTTTTGACCCTCTTATTGATTTGAGCTCGCAACCTGAAATAGTTATTATTCGCGACCGAACCTTAAACGAGTAGTCGAATGTTTTGTTGGCAGTGCTCCGTTATGTTCATGAACTGTGAGAAAAATTGTCGGATAACGCTAAAATCAGAGAAATTTGGCTTTTGATGACCTATGGTGATTTCACTATTGAGCTTGCCTAAAACATGACCAGATTTCTCTGATCACGTTTGTCGCTCTTTCAAACGTCGTTCCGCTTCTCGCCTCGTAGCCCAGTAGCCGAGTTAGATGGAGCGTGAAAAGCCCACCTCTCGACTCAACGTGTTACGATAAGGCCACCACCCTGGCGCGGGTTAACCCGCGCGGGGCTGGGGTCTCCAGCCGAACGCGCGGGGCTGGGGGGGGGGGTAAATTTTACCCCCCCCTGTTATCTCCCAAACTAATGGTCCGATTTGGAAAATTCAAACGCCAATCGAAAGCTCTCATCACGAACTACTAAAAACATGTACTTAATTTAAAGTTTGAGGTCAAGGTCAAGGTCAGGTCAAGGGTACAAATTGCAAGTTTCTACAGTATCGGCCTTGCACCGTAGTTGCCGAAGAATGGAGTCATGGACTGAGACTGATCGCCCAAAACGTGTTCTTAGGCTACCAAGACAATATTCGTTGCATACAATATCATTCAGAGGTCAAGGTCAAGGTCAGGTCAGGTCAGGTCAGGTCACCAAAAAACAAAATATAGAAAAGGGCATGTGTGACACATATTTTATGGGTCATTTTACTCATAGAATTCAATAGGCACACTCAATAAGTGATATGGACCACCTCTGGATGAATTTCAGGTCGAGGTCAGGTCAAGGTCAGGTCAAGTGAGGTCAAATTTTGAAGTTGGTTGTTAAGGCCTAAAAAGGTGTCTATCTGATGCAGTTTTTCACGGCGAATCGAATGGTGCTATTTTTGTTTCCGTACGAGGTCTAGAACTTCCAAAAAAGTCATTTTTCAAAAAATTGTGTGTCGTGACGTCATAAAATTTTGAATAACTCCCACATTTTTGAACCGATTCTTCTAAAATTTGGTATGTTGGTGCACATAGACCACTTCTCTGACATATATTCCGGTTTTTTCGATAGACTCAAAATTTTGGATTTTATAATGATTTTCCCAAAAAAGTCAGTTTTTTGAAAAAATTTAGGCCAAAATCCAAAATTTTCAAAAAACCGAGATAGCCATTTGATAGACAAAGTAAAATTACATATAACCTTTTTTGTTACGTCTTGATTCCTTTAAAAATGAAGATGTTAGCGGCGTTTGAACTTTTGCCGTTTTTGAGGCGAAAATGGCGAACATGACGTCACTAAAACGTCAATTTCTCAAAAATTTTCCGACGGATTTCGCTCAAATTTTCAGGGAACGTGTCAAATTGATGTAAAAAAGGTACTGAAAGTTTGGCGGCGCTGCGCGCCGCCGTTTTTGAGATATCGCAAAAATTCGCGAGGGGGGGTAAAATTTACCCCCCCCCCCCCCAGCCCCGCGCGGGTTAAGTTGGGTGAGCCTTGAGCCCCAGCAGCTCGTCCTTCTATCTCACTGATATTACCCTCGTCCTGTCTTGTGATGTTATTACAGTGCCATCTTAGGCCGAATGTGATTTACTTCCATGTTTGATGAAACATGTCGGGCTCCGTGATAAAAGACCTAAAAACATAGAAGCTCCAAAATGAAAATAAAGTAAATTTTCAAGAATTTTTCAAGGTAGATAAGAATAATGAGAGACGCTTTTATAGATGGCAGTTTTTTCGTATGGAGACAGCTTTTAGGATTTACAAAAGTGGAAAAAGTTACCCCGGCCGCGCCGGGTCGGCTGAAAGTTACCCCGGCCACGGCCGGAGTGGCCGGGGCAGGTTCTCCACCCATGTCTGCAATTGATCAATGCCATGGGGGTGCATTCATAAGAAACAGGGGCGCCGGCATGGCAAAGAGAGGCGCCTTCAAGTGTCCATAAAAGAGAGACGCCTATGATAAGCGCACATTGTATGCGACAACGGGGCGACTGTGGGACATCTAGTGATGTCTCTGATGACTATACATAGGGCGCTTATATGCCAAAGAGGGCGCCTATGAAGCTAATGGGGGCACCTGGGAAACGAGGAAGACATTTGTGTAAGGGTTTTCAGGGGTCATGCGCCGTTTGCGGCAAATGGATTCTAAAAAATCGGAGGGGGAATAAGTTTTAAAAATGGTGCGGACTTTCCGCACTGTTCCCTTAAGCGGTTACGCCCCTGGGTACATCTGCCCGATCTCAGAAGCTAGATTTGGAGGTCATACTTGAAAGCAGCCAGCAGGACGAGACAAAAGTTGGAGGCCCCTGAAAATAGGAGGCCCCCTGGAAAAGGAGGCCCCTTGACAGGGTGGCCCTCCCACTTTTCATGACGTTCCTACGCCCGTGATAATTTACCTTGAGCTCGTGCAGTCACTCGTGTTCCCATAAACTGCTGAAAACGAATGTGCCCCATGCACGAATGTGCCCCACTCTCCCCTAAGGCTCGGGCTCTACGAAGCCTATAAAAATGACACCAATGATAGGAATACTTCAATCTTCCTGTGTAAAGCGCATTGGATATTGCTTCAATTCACCTAAAACATGGTTTTGCTAGAATTCATACCGTTTTATAGCTAAAAGTTGAACAATTTTTTCATTGTTGTTGTCTTTTTTTCATTTAGTGATCTGAACAAAATTTATTGGCTCATTCCCAATTGAAACAGCCTCGCATTTTTTGTCGCATAAATGGTAAATAGGAATTCTGTTCAATGGTTTGAGCTGGCTTGATTGTTATTTTGTAGTAAGCTTTCTTTTTTGAATAGAAGAACATTTATGATCTTAAAATGACGATTTTTTATGCCAATAATTTATTTAAGAGACATTATTCGCTTGCAAGATTTAATAAAATGCTTTAAAGGCTTGAAGTATAAGAGTCGTTATAGCTTCGCCATGGCAACGGCAACGCTTTTTGTTAACTGAACAGTATCTTTGCTGGTGACCTTCGGCTTCAAGCTTGATAATATTGTGTTGTGTTGTGTGATTCTTTGCTTGTTGTCGTTGCACACAATTGGGCTTGTTTTCGTGTTCTTATGTAAGCTGATTTTGTCTTAAATACAACTATCAGGTAATGATTACCTTCCTCACTGCTGAAGCTTATCGGTGAATAGGTAGCTACCTACATTCAGCTTGTCTTGTTGACACTTGACTGTCGCTGGATCAGGAGTGGATCCTGTGTTTCAGTTTTGTTTTGCCCCCATGGGCCAGTGTAATGGAGCCGCGGCATGCTTTATATCTACTAGGGAAAGCAAAATGTATGGTCCTCCAGGTATCAAGTGGTTGGGTGCCAACATCACATTAACCGATCTGTATTGATTATTGATGAATGTCTTGAATGGCTGTTTATTTTTATTTTTTGTTAAACAGATTTAGTGCGAATGGTTGAATGGATGGATTTGAGGAAGCAGAGCCCGCACTAAGCATGGTTTGTTGTGCTGACCCTGACCCCACCACCCGATCTCACAATTCCAGTTGTATGACAGAATTTTGTTCAAACATTTAACGTGCCCTCACGATTGAACACGCCCCCCCCCCCTGTTGAAAACCATTGCTGAAGTCTTCATGAACCCTTTCCCTTCTATCGAGTGACTGAATTATTTAATGGAGTGTCTGCCAATCAAATTTATTATGCTAAAAGCACATCAGCTAACCAACCACTCTTTCGTTTGAAATCTGTATAAAGGGGCGTCTGATACTAATTGAAGACATCGCTAGGTATCTGTCTCTCTCTTCCTCTGATGTCTATAGATAGTGATTTGATTATTAACGGTGTTGCAGTGCCCTGATCTGTCGCTCCGCAGGGTGGCATCTTTTCAGTCAGGGGCTCTAGCCATCTAGCCCCAAAGCCACTCTGGATCTGCCCCTCCATTAGATTGGCTTTGCAGGGAGAGAGGTCAATGAGTGATTTGGGAAGGCTGGGGGATGTTTTAAAGATCTTATATCAGTAGATAAGTAAGTTTAGGTCAGGTTAAATTATGTTGTTTAGCTTCACTGTACTTTATCTTCTCATTAACCAGAAAGAGTTGATAAGCTTTGAAGCATTCATTATTGGTGATATTTTATATTGACATCAGCAGTAAATGACAAATCCTTGGCTACAGTAATGCTATTTTGGCACCTCATTGCCATGGCTTCAGGTTTCATTAATGATTAACTACTATACAGGGTGAGGCATAAATATTTACCCATCGAAAATTTCACTTTCTTTCAAGGCACGCTGACATAGCTATGTCATGTTTTACATACATATTACAACGTCATCTCCTTACTAATAAATGTAGTCTGTTTTCTGTATGCTCGCATTCTTCTTATGTTACGCGCCAGAGACGCGAGAGCACTAGGCACGCGGCCGCCGCACCGTCGTTTCACTTATTTTCGTCGATCATCCATGCTGTAACAATGCTGCACCGTATGTCATTTGCGGTGTTTCAGGGACTCGGTAGAGTAGGGTTTTCAGGATATTTCAGTTTGCGAAGCCCGTGGGGCTGAAGTCGGGGATAAATTGTGCCCAGCATTCTTTAGACCAAAGAGTGTTTAGCAGCCAACACCCAGTGGTGATTCCTGAATTTCAGAAGCGGCGGATGTGCGTTAAGACGACCTCGCATTTCAGGAGCGTAGCAGAGACAGTGGACGAGCATATACAAAATGAGCTACACTGTCAGGATTGGATACAAATTTGCGACATATATGCGGGTGGGACTAAATGCTTACTTCGAAATCTAAGCTACGTTGCGGCATTGGCGGTTATGTGCGGCGTGTATGCCGCATGATTAGTAAGCGGCGACCACTAAATTAAAGACTGAAACGCTCCGACCGGTTCTAAATGAATAACACTGCATACCAAAAATGCCAACCGCTCTCGTCATAAGATATTCAGCTTTAAATAACTAGGTTATCTACATCATCATTTTGAACCAAATTAATACTTTCAACTTAACTCACTCATTCCTTCCTTTGTTGTCTCCAAACAGTCTTTCGATTGTCTGGAAATCGTATGCTAAATCCCGTACCTGTATGCGACTGGTGCATATAAAGGCCGATAAAAGAATTTGAATAGGCTCTGGCATGCGATTTCCTGGCTACCCAAAAAAGTCTGTTTCAGTCTTGCTATCAAAACATGACCTCGCCCGCACAGGGGGGGGGGGGGGGTTGATGCACCCCCCTAAGGTTTTTCGCGAATAACTCGCTTAAAAAGCGGCTGATCGCGACGAAACTTTCAGTACCCTCGCATTGATCAATTTAACACCCATCCTGAAAATTTCATGACCCTGACCCAAATGACCTTTGACCTGTGACCTACTTTTCGAGACCATGTTTGGCCGGAACCGCGATTCAGCGTATGTCGGCTCGCATTAGCAGCGCGTTTGCAGTCTTTTCGTGGTTTCAAGCGTTCAAACATGTGATATGATGTTGCCCCCATGCATTAGGGTGGGTGTCAAGGTCACCTGAAGGTCAGGTCAGGTCATTGACCTTTGGTGACCTCGGTTCACTTTTTCGAGTTTGACATGTTTCTAGGTCAGTTTTTTTCGAGCTGAATTCGAATTAAGCAACCACATGAACGTTTACAAAGTAGTTTTGGTGCCTTCGTAACATGTTACGAAGCTGTCAGAGGCGGTTGACACCTACTACAAATACCTGGCAGGACCTCTACTGGTTGACCTGACCTGACCTAACCCGACCTGGCCTAAATGAATGAAGACATCATCTGTGATCAAAACTAGCATGATATTTGTGATCAGCACCCCGAAAAACCCCATAGCAGCCACACTACGACGTTCTAACAGGTCCCAATTTTCCCGCCCTTTGGGTCATTGACCTGACCTGGAAGGTCAACCGATGACCTAGGACCTTAAAATTGGGTATCATCGGCTTTCTCTCGTCACGGGCAACACGCTCGTTTTTTCCGCGAAGCTCTAGCTTGATCAGGAGCGAAACGGCAAGGGGTTATACCTTATACGTTCGCGGCTGAGTATTAATTTGGTTCAAAACAATGATGTAGATAAGTTAGTTATTTAAATCTAAATATCCTATGACGAGAGCGATGGACATTTTTGGTATGCAGTGTTATCCATTGAAAACAGGTCAAAGCTATTGAATTTTTAATTTAGTGGTCGCCGCTTACTAATCATGCGGCATACACGCCGCACATAACCGCCAATGCCGCAACGCAGCTTAGATTTCGAAGTAAGCATTTAGTCTCACCCCATATATGCAAAAGATGGCATACCTACGCCAACCCGTTTGGAAATAAAGAGAATTTATCGATGGGTAATTCTTTATGGCTCACCCTGGACTACCCTTAAAATGACTATGTTTTACCCGATTCATAGTCTGGCAAACCTAAGAATGAATGGATTTATAATGCCACTGCCATTGATCATGTGCTTTTATATTGGCTCCAACATATCTGAAAATGCTTACCACATGGCTTGTCACTTGTCAGGCAAATTTTCTCAGAATGCATTTGCTGGCAAATGGCAATGATCATAAGTCATAACACATGCAGAGTGATTCAGGTGTTTTAGCTTTGTTCTTTCTTAGGTTTGTCAGACTTTAATACGTGCTACCAGCTACTTAATGTCTTCCTAATTTAACCTAGCACTTGGAGTTGGTGCCTACCTAACGCATACTTAACCCTCGTCCCTCGCCCGTATAGAGGGGGGGGGGGGGGTCGAACGGACCCCCTCGGTTTTTCGCGAATAATTCGCGTAAAAAGCGGCCGATTGCGACGAAACTTTCAGTACTCTCGCGTTAATCAATTTTACACCTACCCTGAAAATTTCATGACCCTGACCCAAATGACCTTTGACCTGGGACCTACTTTTTGAGACCATGTTTGACCGGAATCGCGATTCGGCGTATGTCGGGCGTCGGCTCGCATTAGCAGTGCGTTTGCGGTCTTTTCGTGGTTTCAAGCGTTCAAACATGTAATATGATGTTGCCCCCATGCATTAGGGTGGGTGTCAAGGGCACCTGAAGGTCAGGTCAGGTCATTAACCTTTGTTGACCTCAGTTCACTTTTCGAGTTTTACATGTTTCTAGGCCAGTTTTCAAGCTGAATTCGAATTTAGCAACCGTATGAACGTTTACGAAGTAGTTTTGGTGCCTTCGTAACATGTTACGAAGCTGTCAGAGGCGGTTGACACCTTCTACGAATACCCGGCAGGACCTCTACTGGTTGACCTGACCTGACCTGACTCGACCTGGCCTAAATGAATAAAGACATCATCTGTGATCAAAACTAGCATGATATTCGTGATCAGCACCCCGAAAAAAAACCATAGAAGCCACACTTTACGACGTTCTAACAAGTCCCGAATCCCGATTTTCCCGCCTTTTGGGTCATTAACCTGAAGGTCAACCAATGACCTAGGACCTTACAATTGGGTATCATCGGCTTCCTCTCGTCACGGGCAACACGCTCGTTTTTTTTTTCGCGAAGCTCTAGCTAGATCAGGGGCGAAACGGCAATGGGGGGGGGGGGGGTGCAACTGTTTTCTGTATGCTCGCATTCTTCTTATGTTACGCGCCAGAGACGCGAGAGCACTAGGCACGCGGCCGCCGCACCGTCGTTTCACTTATTTTCCTCGATCATCCATGCTGTAACAATGCTGCACCGTCATTTGCGGTGTTTCAGGGACTCGGTAGAGTAGGGTTTTCAGGATATTTCAGTTTGCCCCCTATACGTTCGCGGCTGGAAAAACACCAATACGGGCGAGGGTTAATGCGCTTAGCCTCTGGCCATGGCAACAGGTACTACTTAGGTACTAAGCTCAAAGAGCTCTAATTGATTGAAGGTAGGCTTAGTTTGACTTGTTTAGGTATTTTGTATGTGTATTATTTTGATCTAGGTTTAAAAGTGAAAACTGCTTCATGGCTAAAGGCCTCACTTAGTGGTCTATACTCCACACCAATATATTGCTTAAGCCTAAACCATGCAGCTTTGTCTTGTTCTGTTGTCTTGCAATCCAAAAGCCAAATTGTATCTTAAAATGACCTAGATTAATATATGTTGCCATGTGCCACAAGCCCTGTGATAGCATATGTGACTATGAAAGTGGCAGTTCAAATCATTTATTTGTTTTGTAATTTGTAGGTATAGGTCTGCAGTCAATATACTGATTTTATCTCGTCTCAAATCTGCATATTATTTTCAGAAAAAGGCATGGATACCAATGCCTTGTTTCTTGGATGCAGAACTGGGGATCTGGCCAAAGTTAAGTAAGTACTGTTATCCTGTTACTCTCTTTGATGATGTTCAAAAATGGCTAATTCAGTTTTACATAATATCTTGCAGTTTGTGCTGGTAAATACTCTGATGTATGAACGTTAACAGCTGTTCGATTTTCAGATACCTGGTAGAAATCAAAGAAGTTGAGGTCAATATCAGAGACAAATGGGACAGTACACCTCTGTAAGTACTGGTATTGATTGATGCAAGTAGGACGTTATGCTTTATTTTATGTTAGAGGTATGTTTGAAATATATAACTACATATGCTGGTCAGTTAACCAGGTATTGTGTCAGTGGCAGTGCCATTCACATTATAGTGCTTTGCTAAGCAGTCTCTGGGTCAGTTCCTCAGGTACTGTTTGTGTCCCTGTGGTACAGCTGGGCAGTCTCGGCTGCTACCCCAGTTACCCTCTGTGTCTGTGGGGGTGTTTCTGTGGTGCTTAATGGTTTCTGGGCCGGTCCTCCAGGTACTATGCGTGTTGCTGCGGCCTGCGGTGCTGAGAGACCTCGGGGCCGCTCCTTAGGTACTGTGCGTGTCTGTGTGGGGCTGAGAGGCCTCAGAACTGGTTTGTCAGGTACCTACTTTGCCTGCCTGTTAGGTGGTGAGATATGCAGAACAGTCTCGGGGCGGGCGTGTCAGGTACTATGTGTCTCTATGGTGCTGAGTGATCCGGGACTGGGTCTCCAGGTACTATACATGTCTGTGTGGCGGTGTGATGTACTGAGTGGTCTCTGAACCGATTCTTCAGGTACTACGCGTGTCTGTGCGGCCACGCCGAGCTGGTGGAGTACCTGCTGGAGGCCGGCGCGCGCTGCGAGGCCAACACGTTCGACGGCGAGCGGTGTCTGTACGGCGCGCTGACGGACGAGATCCGACGCGTGCTGCTGCGCCGACACGCCGTCACCCGACAGACCATCCGGCGAGACGTCTACCAGGAGTTCCTGCGCAGGTCAGCGAACGGGGGTGGCCGTCAGCGGGACAGGTGACAGGACGGTCTGTCATGGCTCTCACACGGGTCAGCGGAGCATAAGTCAGGGTCTGTCTGCGGCTCCTGCACTGATCCGATTATCTGATATAGGTATTACCGGTCTTGTGTCCGATACTATGCCTATCTATATGATATGGTGCGTGTGCACTGTGCAACTGGTGTGACGCCTTGTGTTCGATAAGGTACGGGCAGTTGGAACAAAATCGCTCTGGTGTCCTTTGCTCTGCTTTTTTTTCCGAATCCAGTCGAATCTGGCCGGCTTTACAATGGATTTCGGCCGGCTTTCCCATGCGTTGCCAGTGTTAGGGTGAAGTCGTATAAGAGTACGCACTTAGTGGATTTCTTGCTCTCATTTGTTTAATATTTGAAGGAAAGAAATCGCAAATAGGGAATATTAAGTTCATTGAATTAGCCATCAACCCATGGGGCAACGATCCTTCAGCGTAAATGAAAGTGGTCTAAAACTGACATTTTTCTGAACCGTTGCACTTGCGTACTCTTACCATATGGGGTGTGTAAGAGTACGCACGCCAGGCGGGTGGAGTACGCAAGCATATGAACACACACCTATGCAGCTTGCACTGTCCAAATGCTTAGCTTCAAACTCAGAAGGCATTTAAGTTAATTCTAGTATCCAAAAAGAAAAACAAAATAAATCTTTCAAGTCTATAAATCAGGAAATAATCATGTCGTGTGTTTCTTGAAAAAATGCACAATCAAAAAGGAGAATAACTGGTATTTGGAAGAATTTCGGGTACGCATCTGCATCACAGTGCTCCATTGATGATATACCTACAAAACAAACGTCATTGAGCGATAGATTAATAATTATATATTTCTGTATATTCGATTTAATGTATAATTCTGCGTACTCTTACCCTCCTGAACAGTGCGTCCTCTTACCGTACATGCAATTCGCGCACAAAACAACCCCGAAACATTGTGCAAAACTTCGCAAACAGAATATTGCACTGTACAGTATTTCCCCAGATAGCCTCACAAGTTTCCCACAACAATCACGGAAATGTACCTTATCTCAACTGCCAAGTATCAAAATTATTGTACCATATCATAATTATATCATAACGCTCGAAAATAATATTCATCGCCTTAAACTCAACAGCGTCGCCGCTCAACGCCCACGTTCCGTTGGTGACATGCACGCACTGGCGGCTTCATGTCACTTCATGAACTCGACAAACCCGCGTTGCTAAGCAACCGAAACAGCTGATGCGTACTCTTATCGCCCGCGTACTCTTACCCGCCCTTACCCTACCCACCGACTGTCTGATGCGTTACCGCTGCTCTATCTGATCTACTATCCCTCCATCAGACTGCTGGAGGCGCACCCGTTCAGCGATATCACGTTCGTGGTGCACGGCGCTTCCTTTCCCGTGCACCGCTGCGTGCTGGCCGCCCGCTCCGAGTACTTCTGTGACATGCTGGACACCAAGTGGCGTGATCGCACCACAGTCACACTCACCAATGACCTGGTCAGTGCCATAGACGGGTTGACGGCTTAGTGACCTGACCTAACCATGTCCCCTGAATGTGTGTAGTGAACTTCATTTGATTGATAGTCCATTTTATCGTTTTATTTTAGGAACTTTTTACCCGCGCAATGGGTTACTGTGACTTGTTAGTTTTGCTGATCTCTGACGTGAATTGAGTGATGTTTAAGGTCCAGAAAGCACGCCGTGTGCTTTGTGGACTGTGTGAAGGACATTCCTGATTATATTCCATCCTGTTATTGATGGTAGTGTGTTTCTAAAATCACCACTCCCTCCAGGTGAATCCTGCGGCGTTTGCCAGCCTGCTGCAGTTCCTGTACACGGGCCGACTGGAGACGGCCGTGGCAGACGTGGACGACTGCCTCCGACTGGCCAACCAGTGCCGGCTCACCGACCTCAGACATCAGCTGGAGGAACACATCGCCAGGGTGGACGAATTCGGTAGGGACATGCACCGGCGGCTGGGGGTGATATCGGGACTGGCAATGAGACAATGGGGGTTGAGCAGACCGCATCAATGGCAGTGTGAACCTAGCTGTGTCAGCTTGAGTATGTTTAGCCTCGTGCTGTTTGACAGATTGTGAGTGTTTGTTACATCAGAATATGCCTGTTCAGCGTTCACTATCGATGAACGTCTCATATTGTCATTGAACGTTCTTATTTTTCGATGTCCTGTCATTTTTAAATGCTACCCTGACCCAATGTCTTCACTCCTCAGGGCTCAGTATATTCCTGTGTTTGTACTGACCTCGTGTGACCGCGTGTCTCGCCTCTCCTCTAGTGAGCGGTAAGCCGGGCACCCGAGTCACCCAGCTGGTCCTGGAGTCAGACGAGGCGCTGGCGGAGCTGGCGCTCGACCTGGCCGTGATGGCCGAACAGGCGGTGCCGCCGGCACTCTGCAGCTGGGCGGTCGGCACCGAGCTGCCGCTGATGCCCAAGGTGCCGCCGAGGTACGCCGACGTCGTCTTCCTGGTCGAGGAGCACCGCTTCCCTGCGCATAAGGTATGGTTTTGGTTCTGAGCGGCTGCTTGGACGGGAAGGTATGGGACAGGACGATATGGAACGGGAATATAGGATGGGATGGCGTTCTGCGGGTCGAAAAGGGACGTCACGGAACGGGAAGGAATCTGGTGGTGAGTATTTAATTGCGAGTACTTACAGGACATGTGGCGCTGCTTGACTGTGTTTTCGAGCGTGAGGAACTCAGCAGTCATCATGCTCATTGCTCATCCTGAGCTCGGAGTCAATAGGCTGTGGGTAGGAATGTCGATTGCACAGATCGCTGCTAGTTCGCTGACGTTGCGTACCGGCACGTTGCAGGTGTTTTTCTGCGGTCGCAGCGAGTACTTCCGTGCGCTGCTGCGGGACCCATTCAGCGAGAGCGGCTGTGACGCCGGCGTACCGCTCATCACACTGAGGGGGCTGACGGCGCCGGTATTCGTCAGCATGGTGCACTTCGTGTACCAGAACACAGCCACGGTACGTCAGCATGCTGCACTGGGTCTACCAAAACACAGCTGCGGTACAGACGCCAGGGCCCAATCTTATAAAATGCCGTACTATTCTATTTACGGCATTTGGTAACATTGACAGTGATACCAGTGCCGACAAACGGTGATCCGAGTCGACAAAATGATTCTTTGGACTGCCAACATACGATGGACTGAAATGCGTGAAAACCATCTTGCATTTAAATGATTTAATAGCCGTTTTCTGCAGCTTAACTTCAGCCAGTGCTGCCGTATCCATTCCACGGCGTTTATAAGATTGAGCCCTGAAGCAGCCACAGTACGTCAGCAAGCATAGTGCACTGCGTCATACGGTATGGTCACTTGGCCCGAAAGTCGTGGCAACTGGCACAGCTCAATCCCCAACCATGACTGAGTGTCATACGTGAAATGCGTATGGTTCTAGTGTATCCGATGTCCAGCTCTCCCTCAACACCGAATTTCTTTGATGAGTAACGAGTCCAACCTGGCCTGTGTCCTCCCCTATCGATCTCCCTCTGCTCTGTCTAGTGTCTGGTGCCCACGTAGTTAGCTGTCGTCTCTTCTTTAGCCCGACCGGTGGTCTCCCCTGACCAGCTCAGCCCCTTCCCTGACTGGTGACCCACTTCTGGCGTTGTTGTGTCTGACCGGTGTCCCGTGTCTGACCTAGCCAGCTGACCCCTCTCCTCTGCCGTGGCCAGCTGACCCCTCAGCCCTGACCGGACGTGACCCACGTCTCCCTCCGGCAGCTGACGGAGAGCACGGTGCTGGACGTGCTCTCAGCGGCCGACATGTGCCTGCTGCCTGGCCTGAAGCGGCTCTGCGGCAACTTCCTGGTGGATCTCCTGGACCGCGAGAACGTGCTGCCCGTCCTCAAAACAGCCCGCCTCTTCCAGCTGCCAAAACTGGAGGACGCCTGCACGCAGTTCATCGCAGAAAATCTCGACCAGGTGACTAACCCGAGCGTGAGACCTTATTTTTTGCCCATTTTTGTTTTAGTCTTGTGATCACACTAAAACACAAATATGTAGTGTAAGGTTTAATGCGAGATGCTCTCAACCAATGGCTCTTGCAGTCGATGTGCTCGGAAGTCGCAATCAATTATTCCCAGAGAACGTACCTTATGGGTCTGAGCTTTCAGATCAAATCCAATATTTTAAGCCTGAATTGTTATGCTAAAAAGTGTTAGTGTCGTGAACTCCCAAACAATATGTTATCCTTCCCTGCCTCATTGGGTCTGTCATCCCGATCCATGTATGATCCTTATCCTTGTCTCCTGTCTGCCGCCGCCGCTCGGTGTCGGCGCAGGTGCTGGACCCGCTGACGGACCCGCTGCCGGGCCGTCCCGCCGCCTCCTCCCCCGGCCGTCCATCCTCCGGCGGTACCCTGCTGGCCCGCTCCGAGCTGGCCATCCGCGCCAAGCTGCGCCGTCTGGGCAGCGCGGACAGCGCGCAGGGCGCGGCGCCGGCGCCGGACCGGCCGCGCTCCCTGGAGGAGGTGGTGGTGCAGGTGGACACAGTATCGGTCGGCCGGCCGCCGCCCTCGGCCGCGCACCGGCCGGCCGCGCCCGACTCGGCCGCCGCCGCGCGCGTCACCTCCGCCAACCAGCTGTGTGAGCTGGCGGCGGCAGCGGCGGGCGCCTCCTGCCGGCCGGGGCTCAGCGCCACGCTGCCGCGCGCCGCGCCCACGCCCTGTTTCTACGTGCACCCGCCGCCGGCGCCGGCCGGTCCGGAGCCGTTGGGCGGTGGCTCGCCGGTGCCGCGGCCGCCCGCCTCCAGCTGCGGATCCAGTCGGCCCGACACCGTCGGAGGACTGGTCTGCGGCGTCCCAGAGGCCGAGATGAGGGGCATGGGTGTGGCGGTGTGCGCGCTGATGCTGATGATGTCCGGACTGGCTATCGTGTATGGGTACTTCATGGGCTACTGATGGGTGGAAGGCTTGGAAGCCGACATCGGATCGTGTTATAAACTACCGGAGGCGCGCCTGGTCCTCGTCCTTATCCAACAGCAGACTTCGACTCCTCAGACCAGCATATGACCAGCCTCAGACCACCGTCAGACCACGGTCAGACCCCGGCGTCCCGGAGCTGACCGGCGGCCCGTCCCTCTCACCAGATGGCCGACTGTGAAGAGTTCGAGCAGCTGGTCGCCGAGGACGCGCGGGCCGTGGTCGACCGTCAGCAGACCGACTCGATCGCCGTGCTCGACGACGTGCGCTACCACGTCACCAGCGCCGTGCAGACGTTCTCGGACGTGGCCGAGGCGAGTGGAAAGCTGCGCCTGCTGGACGACCTGCTGGACCGACTCGGTCTGAATGCCTGAGCTGGTGGCTCGTCAAGCGACATCGACCACTGTGTGATAAAGTCGCGAGTGCTGTGCACTTAGCGAAGTAACTGGGTGAGCGATGAGCTCTGCTGCCCGGTTCTTACAGCGACTGTCCTTTGCGGGGTCGACCTGACGTGGTATTGGACGCTTGCTCAATCGAGCAGGTCCTTGTGAACGAACCGCCGAACACGCCACTCGTTATGTGGCACCGATGTGTCGAGATTCCAGCCGCATTGTTAGGATTGTTTCAGCGTGAGCTGCCGTGACTGTGAGGAGAGTTTTACTGGGAGGACGGCGCCGGTGACCGGTGTCGGTGTTCCCAGTGTGTGCGTCTGTGTTTCACTGGCGGACAGGCTGGTGGTGGACCCGCCGTCAACAGACGACTTACCGCGAGGTTCTTATCGAACCGACAGCGTTCGTCGCCGCTCAGGTACAAAACCACGGGCCAGCCATATATTGCAAATCATGGCCTGTTCAATGCAACTAGGTCCTTCGACTAATCTAGTTTTATTGTTACCGTGTTGAAATGCTGCTGTATGAGCGGCGATAGTATTATTTATTTTCCTGTTTGATTTGTTGCACACGTAGTATTGGAACACGGAGGCAGCGATAGCGGTTATCGGTGATGACTTTTGGAACGGGGACTGCCACCGGCATGGACTGTTTGTAATCATGTTGTGACAATTCATCACGCTGACCCCATTCCTGCTTCTGCTTAGTGACTATCTCGCCGTGGCCCTGTTCTTTTCTTGTGGTTAGTGCACTGGGATTTTATGGCAAATCGTGAATTGTGAAGCAGTATGCCTACTAATTGATTCAAACGCCTCGAAATCTGCTTTGTTTTGAACACCCCTCGCGATGGCATGTTCGCCGTAATGTGATAATGCGCGGCATGTGTTGCCTCCGATGTCTGTTGACGGGCGCAGTATAAGAGGTGCCTGCTCTCAGCACTGTGGCGGAGTATGGGATAGTTGGTCGGGCTGTGGTCTATCTCCCAATAGGGACACGCCAACCGACCTTCCTTCATTTAGACATGGATTATTTCTGTGGATAAAATTACTCAAGTTCATAGGCGGCGGAACGGGGGGGGGGCACCGGGGCACCGTGCCCCCCCCTTGAATTCTGCAAGGGGGGCACCAATAGCAAGGTGCCCCCCCTTAAATTTGATGTATTAGTACCAGGGGCGGATTCGGGAAAACTCCAAGGGGAGGGTCATGAATCGAAGTGGTTCCCCTACCTATGCCCAAAATTAAAACCTCAACGGATTTCGGCCACTTAATTTTGGTGGTGCCCTATTTTCAGTTTTTTTATTTTTTATTTTTGGTTAGTCATGTGATGACTGGTGCCCCTGGTGCCCCTGCTAGGCCGCTGGTGCCCCTGAAAAGACTGTGGCACCTACCTACCCTGCCCCCTGACAAGCCTACGGTGGGCCCTGACATGACTTAGGTGCCCATGGGCCCTGACAGGCCCGTGGTGCCCCTGACAGGCCTGTGGTGTCCTTGCTAGGCCTGTGGTGTCCCTGGGCCTTGACAGGTTTGTGGTGCCCCTGTTAGAACGCAGGTGCCCTTGACAGGTTTGTGGTGCCTCTGACAATCCTTAATTGCCAACGACAGGCTTGTGGTGCCCTTGACAGGCCCATGGTGCCCTTGCGAGGCCGGTGGTTCCCCTGCGAAGCCGATAGTGCCCCTGGCAGGTCTGTGGTGCCCCTGGAAGACCTGTAGTGCTTTTGCTAGGCCGATGGTGCTCCTGACAGGCCTGTGGTGCCACTGACAGGCCCGTGGTGCCCCTGCTAGGCCTGTGGCATCCCTGGCGGGCCTGTGGTGCCCCTGTCGGCTGTCAGGCCTGTGGTGCTCCTGGCAGGCATGTGGTGACCCCAGGCCCTAAGTCATGACCCATGTGACCTCCACCCTGGGATTCGCCACTGATTAGTACTGCGATGGCTTCTTGTTTTTGGGAATTATACATGTAGGATAAAT
This sequence comes from Amphibalanus amphitrite, assembly GCF_019059575.1. Lineage (NCBI taxonomy): Eukaryota > Metazoa > Arthropoda > Thecostraca > Balanomorpha > Balanidae > Amphibalanus > Amphibalanus amphitrite. The sequence goes on from NW_024882033.1 coordinate 317,197, forward strand.
CGAATTTATCAAACGACAATAAGGAAGAGACAAACACATAGGTACTTGAGGATCAGCTTAAAGTTAACCACACATACGGGCAGGGGTGTAATTTTCCTAAAATTATTGTGGGTGCCCAGCTGTAGGGGCGCCCGGCGCCAGGCCGTTTTGGGGCGCGATAGATATTCTTTATGTGGGAGCCTAAATTAACACCGAATTTGATAACATTGCTAGCCGAATGGCGCTTCAAGTGACGTGTCTGACTAAGCAAATACACGCTTAAAAGTGGAGACTGACCGGAAGGACGTAAAAAAGATGTAGAGAGGCGCCATCCAGTAGGAGGGGCACGAAATGTGGAGGCACCAGACGGTTACGACTTACGAGGGCGCCGTGAGACGATGAAAAGGGCGCCATTCTCTTAGGAGGGCGCCGAGTGATTAAAACGCTATGTGGTCCAGGGGCGCTAAGAGGCCAGAAGGGCGCCGCACAGTCAGTAGTGCTACGTTGGTGGGGACGTGGGGGCGCCAGATGGTTACGAGGGCGCCTTGAGATCATGAAAAGGGCGCCATTCTCGTAAAAGGGTGCCGAGTGATTGAAAACGCTATATCGACACCATTTTTTAAAACCCACATCTGCTCTCCCGTGAATTTCCGGGAGGCACGAAAGATCTCCTTTTAAAGGAACTATCCCACCTTCTAAAATGTTGTTAAAACCAGTTAAATTGTGCCCGACTTTATAGATTGGATGACCAGGAAAACGGTTCTGGCATTTATTTTTCATTAAACATCTTAGGCTTCCCATACACACAAACTTTCAAATATGTGACATCACAGCCCAAAATTACCTCCTTCCCCAGGCCACATTACTGTCATAAAGCTGATTCTTTTTACTCTGTAGGCACCACAATAAAGTTCAGACCAAGTTTTAACCCTCGCCCGTAAACGGCGATCTGCCACCTTCGCCCATGCAGGGGGGGGGGGTTGGTGCGACCCCCCCTTGGCGTTTGAAAACGGAGCGTCGTAGAGCTTAGCGGAAAAGACCAACGGATTGCTCTCGCCGAGATCTCGCGATTGGTGGTATAGTTTTTGGTCCTAGGTCAACATTTGACCTACTTTTGACCGGTCAAAGGTCAAATTTTTCGGAAAAATAGACTTTTTCAACTTTCCGCGGCGATTGCGGCAAAACGGTGGAAGATATCGACTTGAAACCTTTACTTTCGTGTTCCTTGATCAATTCTCTATCGTTTGGTATGTATTTCGTTTCCCTAGCTCTAAAAATGGCGCGTTGGGAGCGCCGGAAGTCGGCAAGGTCACAGTCGGCGGCAGAAATTCGAAAAATCAAAATTTAAATTTTTGAAATCTGATTGTGTTTTTGGATTTGGGAGGTCCATTTGCTCCCTATAGAAGCTAATATTGCTGCATATTCCCATCGAGGTGACAAGAATTAGCAAAATAGTGGTTCGGGCGCTTTTCAAAAATAGTACCGGACGCTGTTCCTCTTGTGACGTCATAGCTCCGTGACCTGACCTGACCCGGTCAAGTTTCTTATACCATATGATAGCCAATACTTGCCCCAACATGCATGGGAAGTTTCATCACGATCCATCAACCGATGTCCGTACCACCGGCAGGAAACCTCGGGCGTTGGCACTCAGTTTGTGAAAATCCGGCCGGAGGCTGTTCCCTTTGTGACGTCATAACTCCGTGACCTGACATGACCCGGTCAATTTTTTTTATCAAAAGATGCGCAAGGTTTGCCCCATAAGGTACCCAAAATTTGGCGGCGCTGCGCGCCGCCGTTTTTGCACTATTTCCGAAAAACCTCAGGGGGGGGGGGTTTGCACCAACCCCCCCCCCTACATGGGCGAGGGTTAAGCGATTTTTCAACGAACAAACCCATTTAAATCAGAATGACTAAACGAGGTGACGTCACACTAACGGTCGCTCCATGTTGAAGATAGGGCCTTGCGCAAGGCCCATTTTCAAAAGAAGGGAACGCATTTCTTCAACACCAAGAGGCCGCGGGGGTTGCAACCTAGATAGATAGTGGTTTCTGAACCTCGCCGCAAGCTTGGCTATCTCAACTCAAACCCCATGTTAAAGGTGGGATAGTCCCTTTAAAAGTGTCCAATCGTCCGATCCTGATCAAATGTGTGTTCGTAGGCCTGTTCTTGTATTGCTTTATCTGCCAAGATAGACAAACTTGAGAAAAATCGAGTGATTGTACCTTTTTTGAAGGTCTCTAACCAACTTGTCTGAAATTCACCGGAGAACAAATGTGGAGTTTAAAAAAAGGTGTCGATATGTGGTTCAGGGGCGCTGAGAGGCCAGATGGGTGCCGAACAGTCGAGGGATGCACGGTGAACAGAGACCTAAGGACGCGAGACGGTCAGGAGGGCGCCGTTAGACCATGAGAATGGCGCGGTGCTGTCAAAAGTGCGCCATTCTCCCAGAAGGGCGCCGAGTGATTAAACACGCTATATTATCCATGAACGCGAGACGGTCGCCGTCAGGAGGACGCCGTTAGAGCATGCGAAGGGCACCGTGCTCTCGAAAGGACGCTTGCAGCCTTGTAAAAGACTTGTGGCTGCATTTTCATCATTGTGGGGGCATAATTCAGGATTGTGGGTGCATATGCCCCCACAAAGAGATATAAAATTACACCCCTGCATACGGGGGTGAACTGCCATTTTCGTTTAGTAAAAAAAAATAAAAAAAATCAAAAAAATCATCGTGTCAGGGCTGTGACGAAAAATAAGTGGCCTAAACCCGATGAGAAAACAGGATTTGGGGGTACCCTAGGTTTGGCTCCTTGAGCCATGGTGCCCCCCCTTGTCTCAAATCGTTCCGCCGCCTATGCTCAAGTTGTACCGCGGTTGTTTCTGGGCTGAATGTAGTCAATGGAGAGTGAATGCCTGTTTTAAAGACCATGCGTTAAAGGCGGATTTTGACGTCAAGGAGCGGACATCTAAGTAGGAAATGGCTGATTTATAACCCGATCCGCAGGTCCTCGACTGGTGTGAGGTAGGCCGAATTGTCGTCTTCTGTTGCTGCGAAGCCGCCTACCGGTCTTCGAATGCCTTGTCATCTCCTGGTCATCTCGGCACCGACCTGCTTCATGATTTCGCTTCTGATAATAATGGTGTTGACTGTTATGCCGAATCCGAAAATACGGCTTTGGCAGAGCAGTTGCGGACGCTAGAATCCTACAAAAAGGTACCGGCGTGCTTACTGTCGAAAAACTGCAAATTTTTGTCAGTTTCGGGCGCCGCGGGGAGGGGGACATCTGCTCCAAATTTTTCCCGGATCCACCAGTGTCTGGAAAAGATCGACAGAGAAGCGTTTTTGCACACGTTTACCCGTGCCCTACTCCGTAGCGTGGGAAGCCTATTTTCCAATGTGTGTGATACGAGGAGACATGACATCCAATTCAAGGCTACCTATATAACATCCAATGTTCATTTATGATTGTTTGAAAGTGTTAAACAAATGGAGTGGAATGTGCATGTAAAGCATGGGAGAATCATTGAATGTGCGAACTATTTTCTAACACTTTTTACGGTGAGGGCCCTCTATTTTCAACGGTCGGTCCGAGGCTATAGAACGGTCGGTCAACGGCAAATATGCCAACGCCAACGATTTGGCCAGGTCCAATGGGCCTGTGGGAAGTAAAGCTTGCAGCTCTAAAAAAATATTTTACTACAATTTTTTTTGAAAACTGGTGAGGACACTTATGCAAAAATAAGTCATCATTACATAAAAAGTAGTTCATTGGGAGAACACCATGCGCAAACCGCTTTGAAAATGAGACATTTTGAATAATATGTTTACATTTAGGACAGTGCTGTTTTCCGTGGTAGCGATCTTCCTTTCTAACCGCTTCCCCCTGCGTCGTTCATTTCCGTCGGAGGAGAGGTCGAGGAAGGTCAGTGCCATTTTGGGTCCCTCTATTTTTTGATGTTTGCTGATTGTTGGCAAGGCCCTAAATACAATTGTTGGGATGAATTATATCACGACGGTCTACTGAGCATGTGGATGAAAGAGTGATTGCTGAATTGAAACTAGGGCATCACAACTTCTTATTGCCCTTTCTGCGTCACTATGTCGTTCTCTTTTCAGATGCTTTTCCCTTGGCTTTTCCCTGGCTCGGAAGTCCTTTTATGGCTGGATGAGGACGTGAGACAAGGTAGGTTATATGTTTGAACTATTGCATTAAATAGAAATGTGTGTACCTATGTGTTTGGAAGTCTGCTTGCCAGTTCTGAGTTTATCTTTGGAACCTATGCAAAAGGTAAAATAATGCAAGCAGCATTAGGGGTTCAATTTGAGCATGGTGTTGCTGGATTCACATTTGATTTGTTTTCTATTTGAGATGAATATTGTAAGAATTGGTTATCGAACAAAACTGCTAGTTAAAAATTTTGGTGTTAGTAGAGCAGACGTCACATGAAGGTTTTCCAACCAAGGAAAGGCGCTGTAGGTTTGTAGGTTGTAGGGTAGGTCAGGTGGTATATGTCAAGTTTAGGTCCTAACTACAATTGTGACGCTGTTGATACGAATATGAAACAACAAAAATTTTAGGTTTTAGTTTAGGTTAGGTTGTAGGTTTGTAGGTTTTAGTTAGGTTAGGTTTGTTTGGGTTTTGTTAGAAAGAAGAACCTCCAGGCGTAGCACCTCTCCTTGGTTGATAAACCTTCGTATGACGTCTGCTCTACTAATACCCAAATTTTGTGGTTTTTCAATTTTATAAATTAAATGCTGATTAAACATTCCCAATTGTATTTAGTTATCTTGAGTTGGAGTCAATTTTCTAAGACTGAGCAGTGAGCCAGTGCCGGGAGTCTCTGAAAATCCATTGATTCTGCAACCTGGTTGGTAGGATGTTTTAGTTGTTACCTGCCTACCATACTTAATGACATAAAATAACATTGCTTCTAAACAACATCAGTAGCAAAAAACTATTTTTGGCATAACATTGTTGAAGCCCATGCTGTTGTGCGAAGGCAAAAACTATAGTCAGGTAGAGGTCGCCCAAGGCCAAATGTATTCGTTTTTGCCTTTGCATGGCACCATGTATGGTTGAACAACTCAGCTGTTAGCTAGATAATTAGATGATTTAATGCACAGCTTGATGGGTACTGATACAAAACATTGCTGGATGCTGGTGCTCCTGCAATTCCAAAAGCATTGTCAATTGTGTAGCATACCTAATATGTGATACGTGAGTCATAGTGCAACACCATATGAGCAATTAAAATTCGAAGTATCGATTCATAAACTGAATATTTTTCATTTTCATCTGGATCTTGCTTGCAATTCAAATTGTAGCAAAAATTATCAGGGGTCAGTAATGGTATACATGATCAAACAGTAGTAGTAATGCATATCAACCAATGTCAAGTTTGACCTATGATGTTCAAGTTATCCCTGGCATAAGACCATGAATGAACAATTTGTTATCTGATGGCAATTAACAGGTTTAAGTTGGGCCTGTTGGATCTTGCAGTTAAATCTTGTTTTTTTTTTTACAGATCACTTATATGTGGCCAATTTACTGTGCCATGAAGACTTTTTGGCAAGTCGAGTTACAGGAGCTGGATAATGGATGACACAGAAAGGTGATTACTATTATTTTGCTATTTTCCACCTGCCATTTCATGATGCTATTAAGCATATCTCTTAGCATTTGTGCTGAATAAAGGATTCTGATTCTGTTGAGATGGACATAGCAGATGCTGTTATCTACATGTTATTAACTGATTGTCCTTGCAGGCTTTCCCTGCCTGGTCATCACATGCTTTTCATCTATTCTGATGATTGTTGGAAGTCTTAAGCACTGCTCATCACATCACTTTGTAAGTTTGATTTTATCGTGTTTCCATGTTTCAAATTGTATATGCTATCTGATGAATAACCACCTTCACTCGCCGTGCTGATGTTGATGATAGGAAGGATCTGAAATGATGTTGAATCATGGTGTCATTGATATGCTATGCTTGCATCTACTCACTGAGCTCATTTCGCAGGAAGGGTAAGGATGCCTTGAAGCAGGCCTTGAAATTGGAAAACACATTATCCATGTAAGTCGATTAAGTTGCTAAATGCTATGTCTTCTTTGGCAATTTTCTAATGATGTTTTAAGCATATCTCATAAGATACTATGTTGAATAAAGGATTCTGATTTAATTTGTATTAATGCTATCAATATGTGATTATCCTGTGTTTTAATAGTAACTACCTTTGCAGGTTTTCCTGCTGACTGGAAGGATTCACAGTGATGAAGGGTCAACAGTTTCTGTTCCATTCAAGACTTCATAGGTAAGATAAATGTTATTTTAGTCAATTATTTTTAAAAATAAGTTCTTCTGATGATTTATCACCTTCACTCGCCGTTCTGATGTTGATGACATGAAGGGTCTGATGTGCTCCATAAAGGCATGTGATGTACAAAAATGTTTTTATGGCTCACAAGCTGTTTCTTTGCAGGCTGGGATGATACGATGAGTTCAAGTTGGCATTTCCCTGGGTCAGTGAACAAGATGCTGCTGGTGTTTTTTACTATGACAGGTAAAAGAATACAATAATAGAGCATCAATGTGAGATTACAAACGGTTATCTTCACTTTAACATTATCTGGTGAGATTTATATGGCTTATAAATCAACTGATGATTTAATCACGACGGTCTACTGATGCTATGGATGACAGCTGTGATTTCTGATGTGGTGATGGTGATCGTGCACTTGCTTGGGGATGTTCCATTGCTTATAAAAAGGTGCTTTACAGGTTTCTTGACACAACAGCTGATTAACAGCCTGAAAGCAAGCAATGGATATATTTAATGGTAAGGTCCCACTTAGAATTGAATGAAGAATATTGCATAAGTGATACATAATGATGTGCAAGTTATCCCTGTCATAATGCTTTTGATGATATCATGGTATCTGAGAATGACTTTAAAAAGCTGTTGTTTGTGTTCGTTTTGCAACACTCATGCTTTGTCTTGGGTTTCAGGCTTTCGTGCTGTCGGTGAATGAGCGTAGTGCAGGTATGTCAAGTATATTTACTGACATCTGTGTAATCTCGTTACTAAATGATGCTTACAAGCATATCTCATATTGATGTGATGAAGAAAGGATACTGACAAATGTCAACCTTAAATTGCTCATTGCTGTGAGGTGTGGTATTGATAATCAATTTCATTGCACAGGACGGATGCGGTGGAGCTGGCACTTTCTTTCGGACAAAATGTTCATCAGATCATATGGCATTACAAGTTTAAACTGCAACAGCGGTGGGTTGTTACTTTGTCATTCTGTGGGCATTTGAGAATAATGTTTCTAGCATGTGATGATTTGGTTCCGTGTTTCTGACTCGAGATGTCACTAAACCTTCTGATAAAATGGCGCGAATGAATTATTTCTCTAGCGCTGAATCGGATTTTCAACAGAATATCCCATGTTTCAGGCGTTTCAGCGATGCTGTCATCTTCTCAGCCTTCTCTTTCTCACAGGTACGTGTATTCTGAGTTACTGTACATAATTCATTAGCTACAAGGATGATCACGGTTCCGTGTTTCCGATCATATGATGACATTAACCCCTGAGTGTTATTCCTCGGGTACTGACTGCTAGATGTGCATTTGATTCTTCCTAACAGTATTCTTAATTTCCAGCTGCAACACTATCATCAGAAGTCGAGAAATCTGAACGTCTCATCACGCTGACTACTCTTGTGATGAGGTATTTGCATATCGACTGTTTTGATATTACAATTTGACAGCTGATATGATGTCACGCATGTCTGTCAATCCAATGAGAAATAATGATTTCATTATTTTGCGCTGATTAATCGATAAAAGGTGAAGTATAAAATCATTATGCTGCATTTCTAACTCGTGTTAATTTGCAGGTGACCCGAGCAATGCTTGGTGTGCCGCGACCCATGGAGCTTATCAGGTAAGAACCAATCACTTTTTACGTACTTATTCGTGTCAGTGTCGTTTACATGATGGTTTCTAAGAAGCGATGATCTAAATGATGACACCACTTTCTGATTGTTGTCGACGCCCTCGCTTCATGCGTAGCTTTTCATGTTTCTAACCCATCTCTGTTCCAGTGGCAGTGGGACGGAGGCAGTCGCTGCACGAGTGCCATGAGCATAGATGACAGGAATGCATCGGTATGTGTGCCTCTTCAGACTTGTGATGTTACCGTCTTCGTGTTACTGCTCCGGCGCGCTATAGCCACTGCAGTGTCAAACAAGACGAATACTAACAACTAGCGGTATCGTGCGTCCCTGGTACTGCGCGAGATCCGAATATGTTGACATGTCTATGATGCACATGCAATGCGCTTTCATGTATCGAGCGAGCCAACAAAGGCTCTTGTAAATGTGAACTTAAAAACGAGAATGTTTCAACCAAGATCCCCTCGGATAAACTCAACAGCATTCCTAACGGCTAACATTTCCTTCTTTTTCATAGGTCCTGTGTTTGTGGCGAATGGAGAACATCGGGAGGAGAGTTGTGGATCAGCATTTGATGAAAGCTGGGAACTGCTAGAACAAACGGCGGTCTTTTTCCCTTGTTCAATCCCAAGACATACACTGGTAGAGTTGTGATGGTATGTAAGTGCGACAAATACACGTTACCGATGAAAAACATTTGTATAGCTGAAGTGTCGTGCCCGCAAGATAATCTAAGATTGGTGCGATCGGCACGGAATGAAAGATGCCGGATACTGCAAAATGCTTTCTTCATTGGAAGAGATTGACTGAAGCCACCAGCGGCATCCAGTAGGAGCTCGCGCAGAATGAGCCGTGGTGACAGATGCACCGTGTATGCACTAGCAGCCTAGGTTTCGTTTTCAACCAGAGCGGTTTGTTCAGAGGACAGTCTCTTTCATCTGAAGTCACAAGGAGTAGGTGTTAGGTATGTGGTAGGGATGGAAGTCATGAACCAGGAAATGTCTAAGGGAATCACTATCTCGCGGTGCAGCAGGCGGCAGCTCAGAGTATCGTGCGGGGCTATGTGTAGTAGGCAATCATCTGTCGTCCCGCGAGGCGGGAGATATGCGGGACGCGCTCTAGTCTCTGGGCGACAGCCAACTCCAGTTGAGGCAGCCCAAAGAAAGATATGCAATCCAAGGCGGCGCTGGTATTTGCATGGGACGGTGGTTGGGGCCAGAAATACGGCACTGACTGGTGACTTGTGGTGTCCGGCGCGACCTTTCAGGCGTACGGCTCTCGCGAGATTGGGCGGTAGGTTTTGCACTAATACATTTCCGGTTAGTATATCCTAGAAACTAATCGATCTACGATGAAGCCGAGCACGATCATGGCTGGCTTGTGAACCAACAAGTCGATCGCGTCTTCAACACTTCAAAGGTTTATGACGACGAAGATATAGCCCGAAGGAAGTACACTAAATTTTCTAGCTGCAAAACCTATCGCTAAAACCCGCGGTACCCGTACTTTCGGCTCTGTTGCCTCCCTCGTACAGCGGTCTTCGTAGGTATTTTTACTGTCACCCGCTATCGTGGGATTTAGTAATTGCACGCATCCCTTCCACCTAAAATGCGGGCCTGAACCTCGTCGGTGGGGTTTCAACCGAACATGAGTATTGAGTAGGTACTACTATGGACGTCAAACCCCTTGAGACCCCACTTTTTTGCGATAATTTTTAAATGCGTCAACTCTCGTTGACAATATTCTGGCAATGTGTGTTTCAGAACCTGCCGAAACTTTTATTACTAAGGTATTTTGACGCCAAACGATTATTAAAGGTACTTCTCATTCACTCGTAATATTAAATTTCACGGAACAAATCTGCTGTTTGGGTAGAGGCTACGCGCTCATGGGGCGGAGCCACGTAATGACGTCAGCGCTAAGCTCCGCCCTACCCCTCCGGCGCTCCTTGCCCGGCGACCGGTCACTCGCGTCTCTCGCTCCATTCAGGCTTGATGGTGGGCGGTAGCTGGTAACGGTAGCGGGCGCTGGTAGATGGCATTTAGAGCAGATGGCGCTGGTGGCGGGGCTCGAATGTGGCCGAGCGCAAGCCTCTGCCCGGGCCTGAATTGACCTTAGCATTACGATTGAATGAGAAGTACCTTCCATAATCGTTTGGCGTCAAAATACCTTAGTAATAAAAGTTTCGGCAGGTTCTGAAACATACATTGCCAGAATATTGTCAGCGAAAGTTGACGCATTTAAAAATTATCGCAAAAAGTGGGGTCTCAAGGGGTTTGACGTTCATAGTAGGTAGTAGGTACTGGTCGGTGCAGGGTGTCCAGCAACGTGCACAGCAATTTCGTCCGCCTGACAGAAATAAAAGGTGCATAAGGCACGTGGACGGACAGCCGGTAATTTACTGATTATTATACCCTCAGACATCCACCTAGCCCAACTTCTCTTATAGTCTAGCACGGCTCATGCCACACAGTTTGGCACAGATGTCGAAGCACGATCACTGGAGGGGTCTGACTCTGATCAGTGTTCCCTGAGAGATGTCGGGCTCCGTGTCCAGCTAATCCTGGCCGATAACCTATCAGTTCTCGATGGTCCATGGGGCGGAACTAGTGATGTCAATTACAGAAAATCGGAATACCGATACCAAACCAAATACCAACCAAAACCGTGGGGAAATACCGAAACCGAACCAACTTTGAAAGATGAGGGAAATACCAACTTTTTACCAATTTCTTAGCCTCTTCTACATTTGTAAGAGTTCAAAATACCAACAAAATACCAAACACATTAGGATTGAAATACCAAATACCAAGTTGGTATCGGTTTGGTATCGGTATACCAAAAAGTTGGTATCCGATTGACATCTCTAGGCGGAACCCAGCTCCACGGCCCCTTTCTCAGAACGCGGGAAGCTGGCCTGGTGCGATGGTCATGCTGGCGTCGTGATAACCCGAAGCGACGCCGCTGTCTGGCTGAAAGATATAGCCTCACACATCGCTGAAGGAACTTTGGCCCTGATGAGCCCGATGAGTTGATTCAGCGGCTGATAAGACTGTTCCGATGGCAGGCACGTGGTGCCGCACCACGGCGCTGATGTGCGCCGGACACAATACGAGTTTTGCAGATTCGTTGGGTGGGGCACAAGCTCTGTTGAACGGCTTGAACCGTGCTAACCGCGCAGTGGCGTCTAGGTCGCAAAATCGTGCTCCCTTTCCGATACGGGGCCGGCGCGTGAAAAGTGCATCATGGAGAATGGCTTGTAAGCACTCATTGCGGCAGTCGTATCATGTAACAGGGTCATTGATCAACTGACGTGCTGAGCTGAAGTGCCCGGGCAGCCGGAGTTTCGACCCGCCACATTCGGTCTGAAGAGCCACGAGCGCTTGGACGGTTTGAAATAAACTGCTGGACAACACTGGAGTGGTACTTGCAGCAACTCCTGGTCGGGAAACACGTTGATGTTACAACTTACACAATACAAGTCTGGAAACTTATTCGCTCGTCGACAGTCACTGAAGCGTGACCTGAATTTATGCCGCTTGGAGACACCACGTTGTCACTAGATGTTAACATATGTGGCTTTCTGGTCAAAATCAAAATGGTTTTTATTGTGTATTCCGCATTCTTCGTATGTTTGTCAATTATTTAAAGCTAAATTTTCAGTACCAAAAGAAACTAAAAATATGTTGGCAAAACAGTTTACACACACAGTGTATAACGAAAACAATTTCAACAGAATGCCCGGAGCGCCGGGGTGGCGCCGGCGGGCACGGACGGCAGCTCGCGAGCCTGCGCCGGCAGCGGCGCCGGCACACCGTCCGGCCCCGGCGTCAGCTCTCAAACACAGAAAACACACCACGTACACAGAGCAATGATAAATAAAAACAGCGCGAGCCGGGGAGGGCCGGGCCGGGGCGGGCGCTCGGCCGCCTCCTCGCCGGGTGTATGGTCCGGAAGGGGGCGCCGCAGCCAGCCGCCCTGCCGGGGATCCGCGGCTGGCCGGCCCGCCAATCCGTGTATATCAAAAATGGAGTTAGTCATCACGATTCGGACTATAAATAAGTATATATGTAGGTATATATAACATGACGGCACCACACGGGAAGACTACGCTAGGTCCTTGTCAACAACCGCAGGTCAGCGCTCGGCATATGTACACAATGGGACGTATCAATGGCGTGGCCGAAACGGGCGAGCCAGGCAGGGGCGCTGCCTCGCCCGGCCGCGCCCATTTTTGGTCATCTTATTGCTTGTAGCGGGCCACGTTGCGGAAGAGCGCTAGCCGGCGAGCCCGGCTGGGTTTGGCGGCACCAAGGCAGGCGGGCCGCTCGCGCAGGCGGCCGACAGTCGGCTCCACTGGACTGACCAACACACGGGCGGCCGTGCCACCCGACCCCCGCTCAGCGCCGACCAGATGAGTACCGGGACTGCACGTCCACGCGCGCTCGCAGGTGTTACTGATTAGCTGCGGCAAACTGGGCCTCTGGCGTCGCGCGCGTACCGACCTCTCTCTATGTCACCACTCACAACACGACCTACCCACACAGTCGACTATTGCATAATGAGACAAGGCAACTATGTCGGCTACTCTAGTGCCTGAAAGACCTAGCATTCCTCACGCTATACGTCCTAACTGGGGCGGCTGCGGCGGCGGCGGGCGGCCTCCGCTCGGCCGGCTGCTGCTGCTGCTGCTGCTCCGGCGGCGGCGGCGGCGGCGGTGGCGGGGCCGGGCGGCGGGCGACCTTCTCGACGGCGCGCGCTCTTCGCCCGTCATGCAGAGGCGAACGAAACTCTCCGCTAGTAACGCGTATCACAGAATGGGGCGGCGGCCCCGACTCAAACGTTCGCCAGCCTGAACAAAACGACTAGAACCGCAGTGTGTGTGAGTGAGTGTGTCACGCAGGTAGCGCTCTCAGTACGCGCGGCGCCGCCGGCCCGCCGCCGCTGGCCGCCCTCCCTCGGTGCACGCGCCGCGCTGACTAGAGCCGCCTCACGGCTGCGACTTGGCGCTGGGCGAGCCGGGCGGCTGGCTGGACGGCGAGGGCACCACCACGGTGGCCGTCGCCGAGCTGGCCGTCGACTCGATGCCGTCGCCGGTGTGTACCACAGAGCTGAAGTACCGGTCTGCGGGTACACGGGGGAGGCTGCCGTCACCGACTGAGCCGGGTCGGACTCCACAGAGCACTGCACTGCCGCCTGCTTATTCATACAGATTCATTGAGGATATCTGGCATTTCTAGTTTACTCATTCCCAAAATTCATCCCAAATATAAATTGACAGCAAAGGTGAAGGAAAAACGGATAATAACGAGTATTTCATACCAGATACTGACAAGGTCCCACGGTAAGACTCACCTATTCTGCTGCTTCGAAACCAGCCTGGTCAGAAAACCCACAACCCGACCCCACCCTGCCGCATTTACATATTTAATATACGACCTCCAAGTCTGTCCAGCTCACCATCGTCGATGATGCCGGCGGGTACGTCGGCGCCGCCGGCCGCCGGCAGCAGGCTCTGCATCATGCCGTAGTCGACGTTCTCCTCCAGGATGAAGTGCTGGTTCCAGCGGCTGGCGCCGGAGCCGGTGCCGGCGCCGGCCGCGCCGCCGCCGCCGCCGCCGCCCGCCGCCGCCGAGGTGGACATGCGCACCACACTGCTGGCGGCTGAGCGCGGCGGCGACGTGTACAGCGCCATGCTGGTGGGGCTCACGGAGCCGGCGATACTGGCGTACGTGTACAACTGCCGGAGGGAAGGGGTGGTCACACTGCGGCACCAGATCAGACCGGAGGACAAGGGGAGAGCTCGAATGACAGTGCGGCTGTGGAGACCAGCCACAGCCCAGCTGGAGCAAAAAAAAAAGTGCCGAAACTGTGCATGAAAATAAACTCACTGTGAACATGTCATTTACGGAGACACGTACGGCAACGTTATATTAAAGCAGAACATTAATAACTAGTAACACAAATGTAAAACACAAGGACCGTGCTGAATAGGTAAGCGCGTGTCGTGTGCGCTCCCTTCACCAGTGATCCCGTTTGCGTCAGTGTGGAGGGTCCCGTGTAAAATGGGTGAGGGAAGCTGCGGACCGTATCACGGTACATTGACTCATGGCACAACAGAGGGCGACAGAAGCACGAGAGGTGGTGGTAGTACAGGCGGCGGGTTAGACAAGCTGGCGTTAGATGGCAGGGTTGGCAACACGGCAGGAGACAGCTCAGCAGTTAGCGTTGAGCGGAGAGAAGAAGAGATACAAGCAAAGAGAGGGTGGGGAGGCAACAGGAGCCGCACAGCCCGACCGCTGGAACAGTCCACAGCGGAGCAGCATGTTGCCGTCACCCGACAGAGCCGCTCCCAAAGCGTCTGTGGAAGTAAGAGCCAGCCGACAGGAAGCCTCGCTAGATAGCTGATAGCAGTGGGCGATCTACAACATCGCCAGATCACTGAGCCTTCAGGCCGGTCTTCGGGATCAGCATCTGCCTAGTTCTCGTCGACATGCTCTGATCAGGTCGCAGCCTCGGCATTGGCACCAACCAACGGCGCACCGCACAACAGCTGATCAATCGTCCCAAATGAATGCAGCTGTCCATCGGAGAGCGCCCGCTAAAGGGTGCAAGTGAAGTGGCTGAGTCAGCACCAGAAGCCACAGTGGGGAAAAGACAGTGTCCGAAGTGACAGCTAGCCATCCGGCGGTAGGTAGTGGAGCATCGCCGTCGGCATCATCCCAGCAGAGCGCAGCAAGAGCGGCGAGAGTGGAGCCAGATAGAGCGGTCCATCCCAGGCGGCCACAGCCAAGAGACAACCAGCGTCGAGCCAGAGTGAAGAGGCCCATCCCGGCCGTCACAGCCAACAGACAGCCATAATAGAACCAGAGTGAGCAGCACGCCCATCCCGGTCGGCCAAAGCCCAGACAGCCAGAGAGAGGAGGTCCATCCCGGGCGGCGACAGCCCAACAGTCAGCCAGCACCGAGAAAAAGACAGAGCGCCAAGAGACAGCCAGCCAGAGCGCGCGACAGCCGTAGGGCGAGAGGGCGGCGGCGCGCGGCGGCACGCTCGGCTCACCTGGCCCGTCACCGCGTGCTGAACCAGCGTGATGACGGGGCTGGCGCGCCGGCCGGCCGGCTCCGGGCTGGCTGCCTGCAACACCACGGCAAGCGTCACACGGGCGGCCGCGGCCGGGCGCCGGTCGGCGGCTCACGGGGCGGGCGGGGAGGGTTACTCGGCACGCCGGGCGGCGCCGCGCGCCCGCTCACCTGGCCCGCAGAGCTGGTCGGCGGAGAGGTCATCCGCTCGGCGCCCGCGGCGTCCGTCTCCATGACGACGGAGACGGCGTGCGGGGAGACGGCGTGGGCGGACGGCGGCGAGGCGTCCGCGCCGCAGTTCACGTCCGCTGCGGAAAACGGACAGACATCGTCAGTCTAAAACAGGAAGTCAAGCAGCCGGAAATGAAGAACAAGTGGTCCTATCCTCTCCAATCGGAAACCTGAGAGGCTTGCAGACTGTGAGTAGGTAATAGGGGACGAATGCTGACTGGTGGAGCACAAATTCAGCCCATAGCCAGTCTGCAAATTATATGCCGAAGCACGTAAATCAAGCGGCATAATAAAACCCTGCCCAAGTGGACAGTTCTGCCCCTTCAATGAAGCAGGTGTCCCACTCTCCGCGTCTTTCCCTCACCTGTGGAGCGTATGATGGCCACCGGCCGCGCCATGGGCGGCGGAGGCGGCGGCGGCAGCATACTAGTGTTGTAGTACTTGTGCTGCGCGCGGCCTGTGCCGGCCCCGGTAGTCACTGACACGCTGCCAGTCGGGACGGACGCCTGCAGGGAGAGGCGGTTAGTGGAGAGTCACAACGACCGCACACGGCGGGGCACACGATTTTCACGCAATAACAGCAGCCTGCGCATTGGAGGAACATAGCCGCCGGATCGTTGAAAAATTGGACTGCTCTGGCCGCAAAGGTATAACCGATTAGATCTCGACTGAACTTATCTCACACCATCGTCGTTCTGTTACAAGCTTTTAGCTTCTCAAAATCTCGGACCATTTCATTTATTCAAGAAATGATATAGCATATGAACCAAGCTGAATAAAAAGCTGCATTCCGATTAATTACGATTGCTACAAAACGCATGCACTAGCCACTAACTATTTAAAATCTTTCCGGGCTCGGACGATAGAGCCGCTAGGTTTAGTAGGTAGAGGCCAGGGCGTATCAGCTGATGATCTCACCTTGCCTTCTTTCCACTGCAGTCGGCTGGCGTCGTTAGATTTGGTTATCGTAGACGACTTCCACGTCTAAAACAGCACACACGGGCGAGCGCGCGCAGACGGCGGCGCGGCCAGCCGGGTTAGGTACTCAGGCCGTGGCAGGGGGCATGCAGCGGATGTAGTCTGACTACTCAGTCTAACAGACTGCTGAGAGTCAGACTGTCTGTACTGCTCTGCTCACTAGTTGGCAATACACGCGGGGACCGCGGCAAACGGACAGACGACACGGCACTCTCTGACTACGGGGTCGGTCTGCGGCCTGCGGTCTACGGCCGGTTCTCCGCCCGGCCGGCCGGGTCGACCCGTGCCGTCGGGCGGACAAGCTCTCGTGCAGGGGGAGGGAGGGATAGATACCCACCTGGGGCTGCGTGTTCTGCGCCTCCTGACAGACCAGCGTTACAAAGTCTGAGAATGTGTCGTGGCCGTTCTCCTGGTACTTGCCGGGGCTGTGCTGCTCGCCCTCCTGGTAGTAACTGGCGCTCGGCAGTATCATGTTGGACAGACCGGCTGGCAAAGGTAGCGAATCGTGTCAGACAGTTGGTGCCGTGGAGAGTCGGCCGGCGGCACGCACATACCACACAGAGCGGGAGGCAAATAACATAGATCATAAGTTGTGCACACAGACATACACTTACGGACCACACAAAAATATGAAAATACTTGTCTGCTTGATATCTTGACATAATCTCAACACATTCTTTCCCAGAGCAGCAAACGTCACTAGAATTCCAGGGATTCCAAGCTGAAGACTCGGTATTCTTCATAAACAGCTTGCACTGCTGACTGATCCATATGGTTATGTGAGTAGGTGGGACGGTGGACAATGGCACAACACTGTAAGTCACTACATAGCCGGGTGGTGACACTGGGACACGATTTTCTATAGGGAGCAAAACGACACCCTCTCTGACTGGACGGACGAACTATCTAAGAATGCTACTGACATCCGTACAAATATCTCAGTGTTAATAATGGGAAACACGCGGGCTAATGGGTGGCGGGGCTGGACTGGGTAGCTGAGCACACAAAAACGGGCACACAAATTCGACAAATGTGCCTGAAACTCACAATGCCCGCTGAGCCCTGGTGGAAGGGCGGCAGCTGAACGTCGAGATTCTCAGTAGGATAATGTGTCAGCCCATATCATGTACATAATCTTATCAAGCCCCCCATTCCATCTGATTCCCCACCAAGGCGCTATGTCTAAATTTGGCAAAGAAGACCACCTGTTCCATTTCACCAAGGATAAAGTGTTGTTTCAATTCGTAGTGCCAATGTTTGTGGCCTCTCCCCCGACGCTGATCTCCCTTGGTTTCTTTATCCCAGTCCAGCCCTGCGTGACAATGCCCCTGAAATCGACGCTCCAATCCAGCCCATCACCCGGCCGTTTTATAGCGCATGTGAAAGGTGGATATGTTTCCTTACTATCTGACCCACCCCTTATCCACCCTGTGCCTACGGTTACCTTCTCTGTGATGCGGACTGCCGGCCTGGCGGTGCTCCTGACCAGAGGACTCCGACGAGGGGGTGCGCACGAGGGGAAGGGCGGCGCCCGCTGTAGCAGAGGAGCGCTCCGTTAGTGGTCGGCGCACACACACACGCACACACAGACCGGCACGTCACACACACAGGGTCTCACAGCAGCCGGTCGGAACGGCCGAGAGAGGGAGGGCGCAGGGAGGGAGGCTGGGAGGCCGCGGGTCTAATCGGCACGGACGAACGATAAGGGGGGACGCGGCAGGCCTGTCGCCTGTACAGCATGCGGCAGGGAGGGGCGGGCGGCTGGGACAAACACTCACCCAGCGTGCCGTGGTCGACGTCGGCATGCCATGAGCCCTGCGAGGCCAGCGAGACGGGCGACTGGCCGTAGTAGCCGATCTCAGCCTGCCGCTCGCGCTCCTCGTCAGAGCTGAGCCGGCGCATCCGTTTGACGCGCGGCTCGGCAGCAGGACTGTGCGAGGCGCGCGGCATCGCCAGCGTACCCCCGCCGGCTGTCGGGGCAACGGGGTGTCAGATGACACACCAACACTGACACACTGACACTGACGCTAACACAGCGTACCCCCGCCGGCTGTCGGGGGAACGGGGTGTCAGATGGCACACCAACACTGACACACTGACACAAGGAAAACGCCACCAGAGGACGGTCTGGGGCTGCTGCTGCAGCGCAGGGGGCGCCACAGCCGACATCCGACAACACTGACTACTGAGCCGCCCTGACAGAAGTTCAGCACTTGGGATCAAACCCAGTGGTTCGTCAGCCAGCAAAAGTCTCAAAGAGTCTTCATAGCAAATCCCTGACATTTTGCGTCGGCATAGGACCATGAAGGACCATCAGCCTGTGGTGCAGGGGCAGGGGGGGGGGGGGGGGGCATGGAGGGATGGCTCAGGTTGTATGGCTGAAGTATTCACAGCAGTATCCTAGCCCTGTGGCCGTGAACTGGGTACCGCAGGTACTCACAGTATGCGCCCGAGACGAGCATGCCGTGGTAGTCAGGCGCCGGCAGTGACTATGGCTCGGGTACTCAGGAGGGTGAGGTGTGTGCATCACGGGTACTCACAGTATGCGCCCGAGACGAGCATGCCGTGGTGGTGAGGCGCCGGTAGTGAGTTGGGGACTCCCATTAGGGCCCTACCCCGGTGACCTGTAAGCTCGGGTACTCACAGTATGCGCCCGAGACGAGCATGCCGTGGTGGTCAGGCGCCGGCGGCGTGTAGCTGCTGCAGTAGTAGTTGACCGACGAGTTCTCCACCTTGATGGTGGTGAGCGTGGCCGGACTGATCCCGTTCGGCGAGACAATTGAACCTGTGTGACAGTCAGACAGTCCGACAGTTAGACAGGACTGTGCACCATACAATCAAGACATATCCAGACAGTCGGACAGGGTATGACAGGACCGAGTAGGTGGACAGGCAGACAGGGCCAGACGGAGGCGGATTCAGAGCAACCTGACTTGACGGACACTGTCGGGCAAAGCCGTGACCGTTGAGTTACATGACGGAGAGAACAGAAGACGTTCCAGCATGCAGAGTTGAACCCACACACCGTGGAATACGGATTTGGAACCAAAAGCCAGAACACACAAAGTTCAGACACAAAATCCGACAAGAGAACATGGGGTTGGCTACACGAACAAACTGAGTCAGGGTCGGACGAAACCAGCGAGCAACAACAGTCAGTCGATACTCGGCAGGTCGCCTGAATCACCGCCCGACAACTGACTCAGACATTCAGTCAGTCACCGACAGCCGTGTGATCCGTCAGCGCTGTATCTTCACAGCTCTACCGAGCGACGCCCCAGTCCCGGCTGGCTGGCAGCGGAGCAGATCGACGTCACAAGGCCAGAGGGCGCGGGGTCAGGTCAGCGGCCCACCCACTCACACCGACACAGAGAACGGAAAAACCCGGACCGAACAACACCCTCCCTGGCGGCGGTTCAACATCGAGACAGCGAACTTGAGATGTTCGAACAACAAACATCGAACGTCAGCAACAGCTAGTTAGTGAAATGAGATGACAGAAATACCCAGAGCCTGATGAAAACCTGTTTATGTGAGTGTGAAAAAAAATCAACATGCTCTAAACATATTCTACATTCCAATCTCGAAATAAAGAGATGGCTTGGGAAACCCATTTTCAAAAGCAAGCTCATTAGTCATAACTGATCTCCAAACTTTGGCAGATAGTTGACTGAAACCACTTCAAAAAGGGTAGGTATGTAGTTACCTAATTAAAACATAAATTTCACTTCAGCGATTAGGTACTGACATTTGGTCAGCACCAAATGCCACCAATAATTCTAAGGTGTTTATTTGTAATTGCTGCAGTTTGAATCTCCCACGATTATGCAGATATGCGTTGCAAAAAATTATCTCCCCCTTACTCTAGCGTTTTGCGGCTTGAGAATCCCGACATTTCTCAGAAGTCCGATGCTCCGGAGAAGATAACAAACGCACAATTTTCTAAAGTGGAAACATTCCCCTGGTCTATAACGGAATGGAAGAAAATTTCATAAAAGGGTGTTGATGTCAGGTTTTACTCGTTTAGAGCGCAAAAAATTACCTTGTTCCCACCTCCTAACGTTAATTCTCCTCTAAATGAGGCGTTTGACGCAGGAAACCACCGCGGCCGCTATCGCTAACGATCCTCCAGGGCGGCCCATTCGGATGGGTCCCGTCTGAAGCGGCGAGGGGAGGCTGAGATAAACCCTTCCTCCCCCGTGTCCCGTCCCCAGTCGCGATCATTTGCCGCGGCGTCTGTCGGCGGGGGAGTCCGCCGTCCCTGCGGGGTGCATTAATCGAACACATCGGCCGATAGCCGGGTTCGTGCCGGCGACTCCGAGTCGGTTCAGGTGCCCGGGGCTGGGTATCAGTGTAGACAGTCTCAAACCACTACCGTCTCTATTCTGGGCTTTATCACTCTACTTCAATTTACACTTCGCTTCTCAGATTAAGACAGAATTCAGGGTCTTTTGAACAGATTGACTTCAGACGTGTTCAAACAATGCTGATATACTAACGTTAAATTCACACTTTTTCACATCAAGAGGGTTTAAGTGCAATACACACCTCACTATAGATGCAAAGACCATCCACGTGCTGCAGATCTCGCCTTGGCTTGTTCCGAGCAGAGGGGCAATAGCGGCTCATCCCATCCACTAAGCCATAAGCACCACGGCGAGGAATCCTGCCGCACGAGCGACTAACCAAGCAACCAAGCTACCTGTCTTGACACACGCCAACCACAATGGTTTGTGGTTTTACGGAACCGTTCTCCTACTGTGCATGATGTCACAGTCGTGTTCCGATGACCTGTCCAGACTATGAGCAAACGAGTTCAAAAGTCGAAATTAAGCCAGGATCAGACTTCTCACGAGGACTTCAACGTGACGTGGTAGCTCTCACAAACCACATATCTTGCCAATGAGATCAATATTTCGAGCCCTTAACATTTCGAAAATGAGTCCTAACCAGTCTTCAAGGATTTAATCCTCTTCTCAATAACCCGACGCAAAGCCTAAAAACTTGACAGAAACATCTAAAACGGCTGCACACGATTGCACCGTTCAGTAAGCCCAGCACGATCTGATCTATTCGGTTGAGGTCTCGCCACGCGGTACGATAAGGAGGTCACACACCAAGGCCGGTCCGACGTTCATTATTCATAACGCCTTGTCCAGGTCACCGTCCACTGACCGCGGCTCTGTGCAGTAATCGAGACGGGTCCGTGTTGGAGCGAGCGCCGTGGGCGGCGGCGGGCCTCCAATGCAGCACTGCACGGTATCTGGGCGGGGCGGGCGGCTCGGCGGCCGGCCGGCGCACCGTCGGACCGACAGAGTACTCGGCGGGGGCGCCTCTCAGGCCAACAAAGCGGCTAATGTGCGCCCTCGGCGCCCGGGAGGCGACACGCACGTCGTCGCGGATCCATCATCTTTACGGCGATGTTTTCGGGCGGCCAGATCGGCGGCGGCGAGTTCATTTCCCGGCGGCGGCTGGCGGCTTCCGTGTGCCGACTGTCGCTGGAGAGCAGTCATTAGTGGGCGGCGGCGGCGGCCCATCCATCGCCGCGCACCGGGCCGCCACCGCCACCGGCCGGGGCGGCAAGGGTGACACCGCCACCGGCAGGGCGGCAGGGGTGTCACACTGACACCGCCAGTCGGGAAGGGTGGCGCAGCTGTGCTGTATCATAGGCGGCCAAGACAGTCACCGCCGGGCACCCGTCAATATGTCATTGACCGATTTTGATCGACCATTCGAAGCTTTACCACGCCAAGCTCCATCACATATTCAATGCGGCAGAGGGATCATTATAAATTAAATGGACCTAACAAAATCACGTGAGAAATCGAACAATTGTATGAGCAGAAACGATGTTCGTGCCACAATTTTGTGCCATCTCTTTCGGCGCCGCACGGTGCACGTGGAAGCCGTGCTCTCCTCGCGGTGCACTGGTACAGCCGGCTCGGCGGCGTCAGGCCGGCCGGCCGGCCACCACTGCGTTCCGTCCGGCCAGGGGGCGGGCGGCTGCCGTCGGCCCCACCGGCGGTAAGTTATACAGGCCGGCTGCTGACGAGGCGCCCCGACGGAAGGAGCCTGATGGGCGGCAGCCGCGCCGCCGCCGCGCACAGACAAATCACGGCCGTGGGTGACACCCAACTCCGCCCGCGGGGAGCCGGCGGAGCCCGGGCCGACCGAGAGCACCCAGGGGAGCGGTCATAAGGGCCGGACCTCAGTCCGACCCACGGGAGAGGCAAGTCGGACTCGCTGACCGACCGTCGAGAACCCAGGGGAACGGTCATAAGGGACGGACCGGAGGAGACCCACGAGAGCGGTCAGTCGGACCGGGTGACACAATGGTCGTCACAAATTCGGTTCGGTCAACTATTACCAAGCATTAGAATGCATTGGTAAGCATAAATAATGTAGCCAGTAGGTTCAAGGGAGAGAAAACTGAGATAAAAATGTAAAAGAAAAAACGAACGATTCAAAGGGGAAAAAACTATAAAATGGTACAAATACTAAAAAGAACAAAAAGAAAGACCATGCACATAAAAAGCAGCAACGGGTCGAACAACTAAAAATACCTTGAACCAGGCAACGCAAAGAGGGACTGAGACACCTTTTTCGTTATAACTACTATTTTACCTACCGCTATGTCAGAATCGTGCCGCCCTCCCCAAATATTATGTAACACCAGACGGGCCCATGGTGTTCTTTCGTCAGTCGCGCATTAGTCCTGCAAAGTGTTCGACTTCGAGAGTCCTGAGGTCTCCCCCATCATTAGCCGCATTGTGAATTACAGTGTTCCTGTGCTGATTGGCTATGCTTTTGTATCTTACATTGTTCCCCAGCTAGTTTCGCTGTATTTATTGTATTCCACCACATTTCCCCTACTAGCCCCCTGCCCCATTGCGAGTTACACAATATCCCCCACTCGCCGCAATGTGAAAATCCCCATAGAGCCCTTCTCCGGCCGCGCTATGAGAATACCCCTAACGTTCCCGCTAGCCACGCACAGTGTGAGTATCCCGTCCAATCTGGGTGCGTCTCGTTAGCCCGGCCACAATAGGGTCCACCGTCCACTGCCGGCTGGACGCTCCTGGGCCACCTCTCATTGCGAGCAGGCTAATTATACGACACAAGAGGAGGCAGCGACTGGCCGGTAGGATTGGGGAGCGGTGATCCCCTCCTGACGACTATAGGGTTCGAGAAGCCACCCTAAGCTAGTACGCTCTGCCTGTAGGAGCTGCGACGGGGCCCAGGATTTAACCCGCGCCCCACTGGGGTCTGTGTATAACACGCCCTACTGGGGGGGGGGGGGGCTATTCATAGCCCCCCCCCTCCTAACTCCGAAACTACTGGGCCGATCGTCAAAATTCAAACGGCGTCTGATAGCCCCGGAAAATCTGTCGAACGAAACCTAATTTCATTGACCTCGAGGTCACCGATGACGTCACAGGTCAGGTCAAAGTAAACATTATTAGCACTTTGGCTTGTTCACATTTTGGGCTCTGGCCGCCGTCTTACAAGTCAGATCAGGCTCATTTTTGGTTTCCACACTCGTGAACAGATGCTCTAGATACCTTGCGGGTACCAACCTTGTACTTTGATTTTCAGGTCAGGGTCAGGTCATCACAGGTCACGAAAATATTATATCATGCGTCGGTCACGTGACACATGTTTTATGGTCCATTTAGGCCATAGATTTCGAATTTCATGTCGTCTATGTCATTCGAGGTCATTTTGAGTCGAATTTAGCTTAGGTCAGGTCACTTTCAGGTCAAAAAAGGTCAAATTTTGAAGTTGAAATTTTTCAACAAAAAAGGTGTCTATTGGATGCAGTTTGAGCTCAGGAACACGATGGTGCCATTTATATTGGTGTACGATGCCAAATACGTACTGAAAAATTGATTTGAAAAATTAATAATTGTGAATTTTTTGCAATAATGCGTATAACTTGGCCATTTTTGAAGATATTTAGCTAAAACTTGCTAGAGTTAGTCATAATCATGCGTTCTGTTACATATATTCCGTTTTTTCGAAAAGTCAAAAACCTTTTGAAAAAAATATAAAAATATAAATTTTGAATATTATTATATACAATTTTCGAAATTTTCAAAATTTTGAAAATCCGAGATAGCAGTTTCATAGCGCGGTCAATTCTGAGTTCTTTCATGCAAAGAAATTGGATCTAGCTTAAAAACTGAGCTCTTGGGAGCGATTGCCGTGGTTCAATGTTTTGCGTCGAAATCGGACGAACATGACGTCACTCTGACGTCATTTCCGGCCGACCTATGGTAGGTACGAAGTTCAAATTTTGACACAAGGTGTCAAATTGATGCAGCCGAAGGTACTGAAAGTTTGGCGTCGATCCGTCAAGCGGTTTGGAAGTTATTGCAGAAAAACGGGAGGGGGGGCTATAAATAGCCCCCCCCAGTGGGGCGCGGGTTAATTTGGAATTTTCCTATCTAAAGACGTTTGAATTTTCTTAACTTTATGAAAAAGACTGTGCGAGCGTAAACGAGGTCGCAACTCGGCATCCTTGAATCTAGGAACTGACACGCGAGCTTGGTAAAGTTGACTTGTTACAATACTCGGGACTGGTGTTAGGGAATGTTGCAGCGCTGTAAATACGTACCGTGGCGATAGTAGCGCTAGATCCCGACTTGACAATATCTACAACCCTACTATAGACCCATATTTCAGTTCATAACATACTACGAGCAAAGTGCATCCCAAAATCCTGAACTATACGACTGTCATTCAATCAGATCCAATCTGCCTGGCCGTTCGGTTCGCCCGGATGCTCTTCTCGCAGCGCTTGGCCGCCGGGAGACGTCCCTCCCCGGTCCTCCCCCAGCCCGTGAGCGGCAGCTGTTCCCCGCGGCTGACTGCACCGCCACCACATCGGCCACACACACAATACAGACGACCCGCAATCGGGCGGCGACGACCGCGCGCGCCTTTTATGATCCAACTTGAGAAATTGGGCGCGCCTTGATAAACCTGCGATACGCGAAAATAATCCCCCTGCCCGGTTACGACGGCATGCGTGGAATAAATCGGTCGGAACGGAGGGGACAGGGAGCACGGGGAGGGGGAGGGGTGGGAAGGGTGGATCGGCGGCGGACTGGCGTGGATCTGCGGTTGGGCTCGCGCGCTGAAGACTGGTGGGTGGCGGCGAGGTGTCAGAGATAAAGTTCCCGTGGCGCCGTCGGGGATCAGGTGTAGAGAGCTCACAGGGATCGCAGGATAGGACCGACGAGTCAGACGGGTCATTCCCCAGTCGCACGCCCAAAAGCCGCACCTCAGTCCACACTCGCACACAGGACTCTACGAAAAGCAAACGCTGCCAAAAGAAGGGAAAAGATGAATATAAAACGCCAGGCTATGCGCACGTTTCCGCGATTGAATTTTGTTCCCCTCCCCCCATACATGACCTCAGCCAATAAAGTGTCCGATTTCTTTCTCAGTCAGCTAAAAGAATTTAAACGCCATTCACCTCCTACACAAGATCCATTTACACATATCACTCATTACTTTTGTTCACACAGCAGAATCTGGTCTGCTCCCCCGGCACTTACCTTTGGAGAGTCGCCACAGTTCTGCCGACGAGAAGACGCCCGTGGTCATAACGGTGTCGTTGGGAAGCACGCCGGTGTACGGGTTGTGGTTGTAGTGACCTGGCGACACAGCGCGCCACACAAATTATATAGAGGGCGTGATGAGAGGGGTAATGTGACTGCTTAACTCCACACAACCCCCAATATCCCTGAGCAACGTCACTCGCGAGCCACAGGACAGAACTGTTCCGCTTGAATGGTGCAAAATTATCAGCTCAGCGAGTCATTTCATCGGAACTAAGCAATGCAGCGATTTCAAAACGCATGCTAATAAATGCATCTACAATTAAAATAAAATAAAATGAATCGCATATGATCGAGGAAAAAGGAACAAACCGCTATTCAGATAAATATCGCTCACAACGCAACAAGACGGTCATAAAGGTGCGGCGATTAATTTCCACATGGTTTCGCAAAAGCTTACTGCAATATCTCAATCACTCCTTTCCTCCGCCCAAAACCTCATTGCCGTCCTGATGAAAATGACCCCACGTGCCGATCGGGTAGCCTAGTTCCCTTCCCTTGACCCCAGACACCTGTCGTAATGTCTCTCTGAAATGCGTGTGTGCGCGTATGTGCGTGGCAGTAATGGACACCCACCCATCACGGGTCGGCCCTCAGGAGCTGGCCCCACCTGTCACAGATCAGTCCGCCACCAGTCACAGATCGGTTCAACCGTCACAGGTCGGTCCGCCACCCGTCACAGTTCCGTTCAACCGTCACAGGTCGGTCCGTTACCCGTCACAGGCAGGTCGGCACGTCTCGGCTAATGGTTCGTCTGTCACGGATGGCGTCCAGCGAGCCACGCAGAGCGGGAAATAAATTAATGACATCTCTGTTTATTTTGTGACCTGGACCCGGGCCAGGCCGCCGGATCACCGACCAATTTCGCAAAACGGCCCGCACTGCGCCGAGTGGAGACGCCAGACGCGCTACGACCCCGTCGCAATTGGAGGACATAAAAACAGGAAACAAAAACAATACGGCAGAAAGATTACAGATTAACCGGAAAATAAAAGCAGACGGGAGCCCTTCTTGATGCTTCATCAGCGCGTTTACAGCTTTCCACGATGTCTATCAGTGTGCTCGGAGTGTCTTCGACAGTGTCGAAGAACTTGCAGATAGTTCTACTTCGCACTAGATGCATCTAAAGTTCATCTAGAAACGAATTTATTCTTGAAGAGAATCCGGACATCTCAACATAGCCGCCTACAGCACGCACTCGGCGATCGTGCGACCGCGCGCACAGCGCAGTCATGGATTAGGTATTTGGCGCAGTTCTCCGCCTCGAGCTATGCGGCACAGCATCACCGCAGGCGCCTACCACTAACGCCATCTATGCACGGAAGTTGGAGTTACTGAGAGCCGCCGCCCTCTTATCCCCGATATTCCAGGAGCAGGGAGCAGCGAGTCGCCAGGACTTGAAGGATTAAAACTTAAGAACTTGGTAAAACAAGCAATGCTCTTCCTACTATTATCTTATCTTGTACAGTTAATAGCAATCATACTCGTGCCATCCGCCCCGCTCGGCGTCACTCCCCTGTGGCGTTCAGCAGCTGCCAGCTGCCAGGGGATGGCTGCGTCCCCAGCTCGGCTGGCCGCCGTCACCTCGCCAGGCCACGACACTTGGCCGCCGCCACACATGGATTTTGGCACCGCACGGGACGGCGTGAGTGCGCGTGGGCACCGGCACGGGTGGTGGCGGCGTCGGCACACATGTGGCTGTTGGCGGCCGACCGGCACACTCTTGGCCGCCGCCCGGGCTGGAGCCGCGCGCCGCGCCGCCGGCCAGTTGGCATTAATTGGAGGGTCAGGGGCGGCCATTCACGAGGGCGCAGAGGGGGCGCTACGATGACGATCGTCGTGAGTAGGTGACGGCGCGGCTCGGTTTGCCAGGGGACGACTCACGCTGCTCGGGGTGGCACGTGCCGGGGAGCTGAGCGCGCAGCGGAGTCATTCACTCAGCGCCAAGAGCGGGTGGTCCGAGATGAACCACGCTATGCGGGAGACAGGCAACCAGACGTAGGAGACAGGCCATGATACGTGGGAGGCAGGCCACGAGGCGCGGGAGGCAGGGCATGAAATTTAGGAGACAGATCACGGTACTCGAGTCTCAAGACACAGAGGGAAGGAAGCAGGCACATTCAGGCCGCGATCGTATCTCCGATACAGACACCATGCACGGGATCAGCACTGACAGAAATAATTTGAGGGCAGAAAGGACAGGACAGGGCCGGCCTTTCGGACATTCTCACGCTGGGCTGAGAGAGATGCAGACATACAGAGACAGAGAGGCAGGCGGACGGGCTGACTGACTAGCGGGCGTGCAGAGGCGGCTCACCGTAGTGGAAGCAGCCGCTGAAGTCGGCGCCCGGCCACTGCTGCAGGTACATGGCTGGGTGGTGGTGGTTGTGGTGGTGGTGGTGGTGGCCTGCCACCCACACACGAAGCCACAGCGGAGCGGGGAGGCGGGCACACGGCGCGCGAGAGAACAGGCAGACGGGTTAGTGAGTGAGGTGGGGCGGCGGTGCGGGCAGCCATAGAGCAGCGCAAGCACACCGGGTGAAGAAATGAAAAGAAGAAAAAGGAAATATGAGAAATTATGCAAAAGAAAAATAGATAAAACATAGAGAAAAGACAAAATGGCAAGGAAAAAAACGGAAAGCTCAGAAAAGGAGATAGAGAGAAATAAAGGCGGGAAAGATTAAGAGAGAAATGAAATTAGAGAAACAAAAGAGGGTTTGTGAGCCTGCAAGGCGTCGCAGCAAAACGGAGACAGAAGGGCACACCAGGTGAACAAGACAGCCATGTTAGTGGGGTCACGCAACATATTGAAGGATTTAAGCTTTCAAAAAGTATGCTGTTAGTTGACAGAGTGCACACGGTTAGCGGGAGAAGCACACACCAAGCCAGTAACCAAAAGGTGACAACAGAGACCGACGTTCCCTGCACCAGCCGTTCCCTGCACCAGCCGACCGCCGTTCCCAGCACCAGCCGTCGCCAGCGAGCACATGACCGTGGTGGAGAGGAAAGAACAGGCAATGGAGTGGTAAACGGTATGTATGAAATAAATTCGAGTAACATCGATGGGAAATGTTGTTATTCACAAATTCAGTGAAAGATAATCCACAGCCAAAAGCTCAGCTGGCGGACATTGGGAACGATGCGGCTACAATCGGGTCAAAATCAGCCAATCCGGAGGCGGCAGTTTGCTGTTTTCCACTGCTCGCCCTACGCACATGAGGTGTTGGCTGTACGGGTTTGA
The DNA here is from genome assembly GCF_019059575.1 of Amphibalanus amphitrite. Classification (NCBI taxonomy): domain Eukaryota; kingdom Metazoa; phylum Arthropoda; class Thecostraca; order Balanomorpha; family Balanidae; genus Amphibalanus; species Amphibalanus amphitrite. Next base: position 346,298 of record NW_024882033.1, read on the forward strand.
GGCATCCAATACTTTGTGAAGCCCTTCCCCAGTAAAACTCAGTGTTATATAACATCCGCTTCGGTTAAGCCCCGAAGAGCAGTTGATAAGCTGGGGAGATCGCGATGAAGTCGGACAGAACAGCCCCATACTAAGGGAGTTAAATGGACAGTTCGGCGAGCAAAGTCGCCGTTATCCCACCGAAAGACAGTGGGCGGCGCTCTAAGTGGGTCGGCCGGTGGCGGTGGGCGGAGCTCAGGGGGTGGGTCGGCCGGGGGCGGTGGGCGGAGTCCAGGGGGTGGGTCGCTCGGGGGCGGTAGGCGGAGTCCACGGGTGGATCGGTCGGGGGCGGTAGGCGGAGCTCGGGGGTGGATCGGCCGGGGGCGGCGCCTCAGACGCGCGCCGGCAGCCCCCTGTCGCCGACGTCCACCAATCATCTATCATCGTTGCTATCAGCACCGGCACTGGCGCAGGGGCCGCGGCGGAGCTGGGGATGGGGCTGGGTAACTAGTTCTTAGGGGGGGGGGGGGCTAAGGCTGGGTTGGAGCTGGAACTAGGGCAGGGCTGTCGCTGTAACAGCGGCTACGCCTGCTGCAGCAACTCTGGCTAGGGCTGGAGCTCTGGACGCCGGACGGAATCTGAGTGTGACTGAGGCTGCGAATGGAGCCACTGCACGGTCTTGCCGAATACCAGATTAGCGCGAATTTAATCAAAAACCCGACTTTCGATAAACTGTTATTTATACCTATCAGTGGGTAGGAAATTGTCTGAAGTTATCGGATAGAACCTTATTTTTAAGCCACTTTACCATTTGAGGACTTATATCCCTGCCGAAAGTAGACCCACGCTCCGGTTCCTAAAATCGGGCTATGGTACTGATAAATATGTCCAGTTTTCAACGTAAATTTTACGGAAGTTTCGAGAAGATATATGAGAAAATAGCATATCACCGGATAGCACAATTCATGATGAAGCTGTTTCTGCTATCATGGTAGCTTTTCAATGAAGGGTTTTTGAGTTTAATGAGTTAGAACAAGAGCCCTGCATGTGTATCGTTCTCACGATAGTATTTAATAAAGAAGTTGAAAAATGTCAAAATGGATAAAAATGGATATGACGAATAGGGCATGGCTGAACTCTCCGCACCTTTCTGAACATAAGCGAGCAAGTTTCAGTTGCCAGTTTTTGCCTATTTGCCGTCAACTCAGCTTTGAACATGTCTAGTCGGCCGCCCTATGTGACCTGACCAAGGTCGGGGGCGGCGCGGCCGGACAGGCTCCAGCCTAATAAACTATCTCAAGCACACGAAATCGTGATTTCATGCACTCCTTGCAAGGTCCGATGCTTCACTTATGCATTGTTGGTCTTACGTGACGTCATTTATGACGTCACTAGGGTAATAAGAGTTTTTCGTCAATAACTCCCGATTAAATTGAGCTAGCGAGTCGAGAAAGCCACCAATGGACTCAGGAAGACTTGCCGAATCGAATGATATGCAACATGACCTCCTTCAACCAACTTCGTGATCTGGAGGACTCTGACCTGACCTTGACCCACGGTCAACACCTTAAGTTAACTTCAGCCGAACAAAAGTATACCATTCGACGCGCCTGAGTGAGGCGAACATGATGATACCAAAATTGCGGCTCTGCGGCATTTTTTCGCGAAGTTATTAATAAAAAATGAATCCGCGCCTAGTTCACTTGACCTGACCTCAGAGGTCACAGGCTGGCCTGAGACCTTAAAATCGGATACCAGTCGCTGCGTCTCGTAACGGCGCACACGCTCGTTTTTTTCCGCGGGGCTCTAGCACCATCAGGGGCGAAACAGCGACTGGGGTCGTACCAACCCCCCTCCCCCCTTCGGCCGGCGCGTATTTTGAAAACCAATAAGTCCGGCGAGGGGTAAGTGTCAGTTTTGGAACCAGAGAACCATTTCCAGTGGATCCGAGCGGCGCTGGGATTAAATTCGCGCTAAACTGGTGTTCGGCCACACTGTGCACTGGTCTGGCTGATACCAAGGCCGAGACTGAGGCTAAGGATGGCGCCGATGCGCTCTATGGGCCGACTCTGATGTAGCCCGGGGCACAGTTGGGTGCGGTGTTTTGGCTGCCGGCGGCGGTAGCCGTCCGTTGGGCGGCAGCCAGCCGGCGGCCGGTCGCGGCTGGCGCGCTGCCGCCCGCCGCGCCCGTCCCTTTCTGTGTCGCCGCCGGCCCAGTGCGCCGCGACGCCTGATTAGTTGGCACCGATCCGACCGGCCCCGTCGGCGCCGATAGATGCCGACCCCCGGCCCCCGGGACGGCAAAGAAGACAGAAATTCCCAACTGCAGCGCCAGGCCACGGGCCGAGTTCATCCGACGAAACCGCTTTCTTAGAGCAGCATGTTAGAATGCAACTTATCCGGTTTCGTCAGTTATTTACCGGATTTAAATATCGGGTCAGATTATTATTTGGTGAAAAGAGCAGATAAGGGAAGCTTACGAGCGACTCTGGATTGGTGACGTCTTAAAAAGCCAATGGCATTGAGGATGCGGACTAGGATCCTGCACAATTTCAAGAATTTCACTGATGGTATACCTACCAAGATCATCTGAACAACTGATGCCATCGATAACAAGATTATCTGATTTCTTCAAACATCAATTCAATATGGTTCAATGGTGTTTTTTTTTTCTTCTCGAACTGAAGCTGACGCAGAAATCAACTGCAATGGGATTGAACTTTTATATGAACGTTTGGTTCTCGCTACGCATTCATCCATTGCTCAATGCTCATGTTCACGGGTTTCCCTGAAAGCCAATACATTTCAAGCGATCCTATCTTCCTGTGCGTTTGCAGATCTCAGCCGTGTGCGCAGGCTCTACCACCCGCGATAGCACCGGATGCCTCCCGCCCATCAGAGGAGCGCCGCCCGCCGCAGCCCGCCCATACCGACTTCAGAAGCAGCCGCAGCGACTGCCGCAGTGCCGCGCCGGCTTGCCACAGAGGCGGCGCTGTGTCGGCGCCACATGCAAATGTCGGCGTCGACGGCGTTTTCGAGCCCTTTACGACGCAATAGCGGGACGACGCGTGCGACGGTGAGCGGCGCCGTTTGGCGCGCGCCCAGAGTCGTCTGCAACAGAGCTCGGAGCCGCGACGGACGGGCCGTTTTAGCCGCGGCCCCCTCCTCCTGAGCTGCGGTTCGGCTGAGGTGCGGCCGCTGCGGACCGCCAGCCGGCCAACAAGTGCCGCTCCCCGGCTGCCGCCGAGCTCGTTTGGCCGCTCGGCCGCCTTGGAAGCGGTCCTGCTGGCGCCGACCGGCCGCGGCCCACCCTCCTCCCCCGAAATTTGGCCGTTTGTCGGCATTTTTCCTGGCGATGATCCCTGGCGCATCTCCCCGGACGAAACAACCACCATGGATCTTGGCATGGGGATGCCCTCATAGGCAGATGTAAATATTGGCTCCTTTTATTGGCAAAGGGCGGCGGTCGGTGCTGGCGAGCTGGGCCGGTTCGCACAGAGCGTGGCCAGCAGGGGCTGAGGAGGGAGCGCGACCGCCGCCGGAGCGGCCCAGTGGCAGCTCGACAGTGACACGACTGGTCAGCACAGTGAGAACGGTGGGTCGACCGCCCGTGTGTTCAGGAGGGGAGTGTGACGGCTGTTGGTATCTGAACTGAGAGCGTCTACCAGCGGAGGTCGGCCACCGCAACCCCCGCAGACGGCACGTCCGGCCGGGCCCGGCGCGAGGGCCGCCTGTGCGCCACTGCATCCGCCGCCGGGGGGCGAACCGACACCTGCCGACGCCCCGGCGGTCCGGGGACGCCGCTGCCGACGCTCGTCGGAGCCGGCGGCGGCGCCATATTTGGTGCGCCGGGGGGTCTCCGGTGACCTGCCGGCCGGGCTCAGCGGCGGCCCGCCCGCGACCCCCGCGTCTGTGGGCCCGCTCCAAACTCTGGCGGCCCTTCGGCTCCTCCGGCTCCCGGAGAGGTCTCAGCCGCAGGGAAACTCACTGCAGCTGCAGCAGGAGGGACGCGCCGGCGGCGGCCGGCCGCTCCGCGGGGCCCACCTCGCCGCGGCGCGTGTATTTCGGGCCGCGCAAAAATAGCCTGACACCGTTGGCAGGGGGCCATCGCGGCGATTCGCCGGTGCAGCGGCGGCGCCCGCGGCCTCACCGGAGCCCTGCGCTGCCTCCGGGCGGACGGCGCACGGGCCGAACGGCGGCTCGCGGCGCACAGCGGACGGGTGCCCGGCCTGTCATCGGAGACCGTGGCGGCCACGGCCTCGCCGGCCGATCGGTGGCGATAAGACCCGACCGCAGAGTCATCTGACCGAGCCGAGGGCACTGAACTGCCGTCAGAGTCGTGCAGGGCAACTCTACTGTCTCCGTTACACACAAGCATTCAATCAGATTCGTCCTCAGGTACATGGACAAGGAATGAACGTCTGACATCAGAGTCGAATCATTCATTCATGAATTTGTCATTCTTCTTAGAAAATACATAGGTGGGATTATCATCAATCTTTTAAAGTTCAACCACATTTTCTCTTTGATAAGTTTCTGAGGCATTTGACCAGTGAATGAATGTAAGCACAGTAAAAAAGCTACAAATAATGAAGTTGATATGGGGAGGCAGAACAGTGCAACTAGAGATGTGAAGTCAGGCACTCACCATGCTCAGTTCTCAGAACTGAGCGGGCGGGGATTCAGACATCTGCTGAGCATGAGTATGTAGTGCGGGGGAGGAAGGGGCTCCTGCCGCGGAGGCGCGGGCGCGGCCAACTCATGGTGCGGCCGTGCGCGAGCGGTGGGGCAGGGGAGTAGGGGAGGGGAGAGTGCACACTGTACCTGTCTGCCAACGCCGAGACAGGACGAGGTCGGCCAGACCTGGCCAGTGCTGGGCGCCAGGAGTCCAGCACGGTCGGGTGGCACGGTCCACTCAGCTCAAGGCAGGGGACTTGCGGGGGCTTAGCTTTTAACTACCGAGCCGGACTGGAAGCTACCGGCCAGCCATCAGTCGGGTTACCAGCCGGTCCGACAGCCACCCACGCCACCGATCCCACAATCCCTGTGGGGGTGGGACCACCGCACGGCACGGTCGGAAATGGGACCACCGCACACCCATCACGGCAAGGTCGGGGCGGGACCACTTCAGAGCCGGCTCTGCCGTGGGGCGTGCTCCGGTGCCGCGCCGTACCGCGCCGTGCCCTGACCGGCCGGGCCTCTGACCCGGTTCGCCGTGGTGCACGCCGAGACGCCCCCGCTCTCTCGGCCGGCGCGGCGCCTCCCTGGCGAAACGCGGCCGGGCCCGGCCGGTGAAAACGGCGCCGTGGCCAGCCGGATGCGGCCGTCCCCGATCGGCGCCGGACACAGCGGACCAGAGCGGGTCTGGGAGAGAGAGAACCACGGCCCGCCCGTGTCGGCAACAGGTCCGGCCGGCGACCGTGTCCGGGAGAGCGGCCCACCCGACCCCCACCCACTGGGACTGCCGTCCACCGGGGCAGACCGACTTGGTATCACCGTCTGAGAGTCACGGCACCATCAGTCGCCCAAGCCCGCGGACCAGACCGCCGACTCCGGCATGAAGTCATCTCCTTTCCCCTCTAAAACGTTCAGTCTTCTGTCGCCTTTTCTCGGGAACGATCCTTTTCCACAGGGTCACTCACTATCCTGAACCATGGACGGTCCACAACGGGTTATCCGCCTCACTCATGCCTCCTTTTCACGCGTTACTCTTCTGACCTCTCTTTTTCGCCTCAGCTGTCGCCTTCTGCCCCATCTCCCTATGACTGTCCTGAGTATCCCACCAATGGGTCACTCACTGTCACCCCCAGGCCACGACCGTCCCACCGCAGAGTTACGCGTCCCCTCCCGACTCTCCCTCACAGCCGTCCCAGCGCGGGGTCAGCCGGTCTCACCCGTCCCATCATCGATAGCTCGCGCCACGTGCGGCTAACGACAAAGTGATACGGATGCCCGTCTCCGGCCGCCTCCCCCCGGCAGCGGTCCCTCTGGCACCGTGCCGCCGCCGATCACTGCCGCTGACGCACGGATGAATATATTATCGGACGATTCTGATTAGCCAGCATTATTTTAACGACGGCCCAGCCGGCCGGAAGAGATGGTCGCTGCAGACGCGCCGTTATTGTTTACCCTCTCGCGGCGGACGGTGGGGAGAATCGCGCCGGAACTGGCCGACCGCGCCGGCCGAGCCGTCGTCGCCGCGCTGCCTCCGGTGGCCGCCGCGCGTCCGATGAACCGGCGGCCCCCATTTCCACTGGGCTCGAGGCCAGGTAAATTTAGCCGGCGCTCGCTGCCGCTGCGCCGCCGCGCCGCTCCGCACGGCCGTGACACAACATCGGCGCCGCCATACGATAGCCGTACGCAAAAAATAGCCCGGCGCGCGGCGGCCGTAACGCGCGCGCCTCGGCTCGCCTCTGCCGAGCGACGGGGCGCGACGTGGGGCCGTGCCTTGTCACGGCGGGTACCAGTTGGGAGAAGTCCAGCGGCCCAGTGGCCCCGTACCGGCGCCGCCGGCACTGCTGGCAGCCCCTTGGCGCGCTGCGTGCCGCCGGCTGCCAACATTCCGCGCGCGCGGCGCAGGGACAAGGGCACCGGGCGGCCGCGCGCGGGAGGATCAGCGCGGCAGGTGGCGACAGGTCCGTGAGACCCGGGCCGGGCGGGTCTCGGCACCGGAAGGGGCCGCGGAACTCGCCGGGTCAGACCGGGTCCGCGGCTGTTTGTGTCCGTCCTGGCAGCCGCTGTCGACCGCAGAGAGCCTTCTCCTGCTGTTTGGACGTAGCTGCCGGGTCCGGCCCCTCTGCTGGCGCAGCACTGGGCTGGTCTGTTCAGTGGCGAGCATCTCTCGAGGAATGACGGGCGGGACTGCCGAGAAACTCATCCCTCTTCCGCTCACAACAACCGCTCACTGCTCCCTGGAAGACGCACTGTTTTTCTTCCCAAAAACAATACATGGCCTATCTTCGCCGAAAGTGCTCAAAGCCACTGATTCAGTATACGAATGCTCTGTCGAAGCGGTCTCACTAGGACTGCTGTTGTTGGCAGTGGCGAGTTGGATTGCCCCATGACTGATGAACATCACTCAGAGCCGGATCGACGAGCTTCCGAATAGGTCAAATATTGGGCCTAGTTCTCTATGATTTAACCTAGGGAGTATGCAGTATCCTAACGTGACCTAGCCGCTCAACTACGGGAAATGATTTCGTCGTTATTAGTTGTAATTCATAAGACAGTTTCACAGTTATTCGTAGTGTCTCAAAGCGCAGCGGTTTAAACGAAGTGAAATAAATAATAAATTGCAATGCACATACTCGTAGCAACTATCAGACGTAGCTTACGTAACAGTCTAGAAGGAGATCAACAACAGTTTACATATCATTTAAATTTCAATACCCTATCGCCTTTTTAACGCCGTTACCATCCCTGTCGCTCGCGCCGTGAGCTTTCCGCCCCTACCACGCCTCCCGAGCCGGAGCGCAATAAAGGCTCCAAGCATCGACGATAAATCCGCCCGGTAGCAAGCAATTAGCGATTAGTGCGACGTCTATAAACCAGCTTGGACCCGAGGGTTGACAGCTAGGTGAGCGCGGCTCGCGGGACGGAAAACGGGGGAGAATGAAGATGAAGGGAGCGGCGGCAGGCCGGGGTGGGGAGGAGAGGAGAGGCGTCGAGACTAGGTCTCACCTTTGCTGACGAACCGGTCGTCGTTCTCCAGCTCTGAGCCCTCGCACGTGTTACCCGGGATGCTGTCTGAAAAGACAGAGCATCGCACGTCAGGACGGCATGGTCTGGTCAATGTAAAGCATCACTGACAGGCACCAGCAGCAGCATCAATTCTCAACTCAGAACGGTAGACTTGCGTCAGCGCGCTAACGCCTGGCCAGGCTAGTGCGGTTAGGTCAGCGCATCAGCGGCATGTCACTAGCTTCCCCGGTAGTAGCTTATGAGATTTCCAATTCCTACCTCCTACCCTTCTCAGTCCATAGTCACCACATCCTAGTTAGCTTCTGGTCCTCCAGTTTGGCAGAACCGACCTAACTACTGAAGCCACCCAAAACTATCAGTCATGTCCCTCCGAACAGATGGACGGATCAGTCCTCAATCCTCTCAGCCGCGATGACGGCAGGGCGGGGGCGGGGGCGGGGGCGGCCAGCTGACCGAGCCTCGGACAGGTGGACCGTGTCCAATGGTCCGGTACGGAACGACTTTCGCCAGTAAATTCTGCCGGCCGACCGGCACTGAAGGCCAACTCCGGGTTCATGCAGCACGCCCTTTCGGCGCCGCTACGAGGAAAAGTGGACCAATTTCCGAGCCTCATCCCACCAATCATGCATTTCGCACTCTAATTCAGCATGATTCACGGTTGCTAAATTACAGTGAGGCTGATTCACAATTAACGCCGATTTCTCTATTCATTTCAATTTCATATCTACTTAAATCACGTCTATACGCATTCGATCCTCGTCTCAGCGAGCTCCTCCAACATAAGGCTCCAGTCGACTGAAGAGTCAGTCCAACTGACGCCGATTCTTCCTCTCGGCTCGGCGGAGGAGCCGGCGCCTCTCCACCCCGTCGGTGGCCACCGATCGGCGGCAGAGATCACACCGCGCCACCGACGCGACGATAATTTGCCAGCTTTAATCTGGCCGTTTTTCGGAGGCGGCCGCTCCATAAAGCCACCATTAGCCGGCGTATCGGAGCCGTAAATTGCCGGTGTCGACGCGCGGACCGATCGCGGACGCTCGGCGCCGCCCGTCCGTCGCCGATCGACGCCGATACTGGCACGCGTAAATTCACACCGGATCAGCACGCGTGGCTGCCGCCGGACCGGACGTTGAGCGGCGCCCGTCGAGCGGCGGCCGACGGGCCGGCGCCGTCCGGCCGCCGTAAACCGCTCGGCGCCGGAGTCGACGCGTCGTTTCCACGCGGGCCGGCCGCCGGCGCCGCGGTCGCGATGCCTTTTCTATGCCTTCCACGTCAAAACAGCGGCGCCGATGCCGGGCGCGGCGCGGCGACCGGCCCGGATTCGGCGATTTAGGGGCAGTTGGAGCGGCGGCGGCGGGCCTATCCCAACGGCAGCGCGCTTGGTCGACCACCGGCGGAACGGCCGGGGCGGGGCGGCGGCGGCGGCGGCCGTGCGACGATGGAGACGCAGCCAGGCGAGCCACGCGCCACTAAGTGGACTGGAAGTTATGTCCGAGACGCAGGCGGCACTGCTGATTTAGCGCACGGCCATAACGGCCCAAACGGCAAATTATTACCATAATTGTCCACGGGGCGGCAGCTAAACAGCAGTAGTCAGCACCCAGCATCGACTACATTATACATTCATAATCGGCGCGCGCGAGACAAAAGTGTGGTGCGGCGGCGTCGGGTTGGACCACTAACGGGCTCCGTGGCCAACTAGCGGGCGCTGAGGTGTGGCCATTAGCGAGCGGAGCCGAGGGAGACTGAATTTCCAGTGCAGGCCGTGCTCGGTAAGCACAACACATACAGCACGCGTCGGAGAATCGCCTGCAAATGATCCTGGAGACCATTCGCCAATCTCAGTGCAGTAGCTACGGCTCATTGCTCAGTTACGACCGGATACCTGTATTAAACAGGAGAGGCAGCCACGGAGTCCTCCGTTAGTTATGGTAAGCCATCATGCCAGGGGAACGCCAGAAACAACAGCCATAAATACAGATTACAGCGCCTAGAAAAACACCGATATTTGAAATATATTGACAGGTTACGAATCACTTGATACCAACATCAAGCCGGAGAAGATTTAATGAATAAATAATGTCACAAAGATACCATCTATCCGTTCAAAATGATCCAAAAGATAGCGCTAACATGGTGCATATTTCGTTTCCTAGCTGCTCGGGCCCTAATATCAGGCTCAGAGCCTGTTACGAGAGCTCTTATCTACACCCACCCACCGACACTCGCCTAATCGTATGACGATATGACTTACGTATTTGCGACCGCAGAAGAAACAAGTAATGTACCTATGCGTTGAACCAATACGTAGGTAGTTATTCATCGTCTTATTTTTATTCCATTTTGGATTTAACTTAAAAATAATTCTACAGGAAGCCGTAATTATTCTGCAGTTAACGCTCATTTACGGGACAACTACCCAAGCAATCACCCATGCAGCACCAGATAAATGCCATTATTTTGTATTTTATTCTCGCCAACAATTTCAGAATAGCAGCCGGCAGGTCCCAATAAAATGCTAAACAAATGCTTGCAGTCGATTGATTATTGCCGAAGGGCTTCACAAATATCGCTTGAGTAACTCGATATCCGCGAGCATTTATTTATATCCCTGCTGAGCAGAGCATCTTTCTCACATCTTCAAAACACACAAAAACCGTGGCCGGTTTATTTATAGCTGGCGCGCAACCCGACGGCAGTGCAGGGCGCGTCGGGTGCGCGCGCGCTGCGAACGGGTCTCTGCAAGGCGGCTCTCTGCGCCTCGAGCCCTCAAAATACCAGCCTGCAGCACATCGCGCTGGCAATTAGCCGTAATGAGCGCCGCGCCGGCCGGGCCGCGCCGGCGACACGGGCCGAAGTGGCGACGGCGGCCGCATCGGTGACGACGCCGGCCGGGGGGAGGACGGCGCGCCGGGATTACGGCCCGATCCGACGGCACACCGTGCCGCGCCGGAACCAGCAATAGCTCGGAACAAACTGCCGCCGGCGCGGGAGGCGCCGATTTATGGTGAGCGCCTTCCGCGCGGCCGGGCGACGCGGAGCGGCCCGCCGGCCGCCGCGCACCGGCCGCTCCGCCGCCGGCCGTAAAATTTACATCTGAATCCGGCCGGCGGCGATGAAAGGGTGGCGGCAAATGCTGTCGTATTTGTTACCGATGTCGCCCGGTCGCCGGAGTGCCGCGGAGAGGGAGGGTGGAGGGTGGGGGCGGAGACGGCCTCACGGCTGAGCCGCCGCCAAACCGAGCGGACGCATACTACTCGGGGCGACAAATGGAGTCGGACGGTCGGCAGTGACACGGCGCCGGTAAACACACCGTGAATACGTGGGCACGACACCCAGCGGCCGGGCAGCTCACGGACTCGCGCTTTTCATGGTCTCACGGGAAACGGAGCTCGGTTTGGAGCACTTTCAGCAGCAGCAGCTGAGCGGGTGGGAACCGGCTACAGCCTGAGCCAGACCTGTGTCGAGTTATTTTGGACAATATCCACCCCAAGGCTCGCGCTGAGCCACTGATCCACCGGCTCGCTTCAGACAGGTGAGCAGCTGAGCCGCCGTGTGGCCACCAGCGGCAGGCGGGCGGCGGGCGGCCTTGTGGCACGTGTAAGGCCGCGGATAACGGAGCCGACTGGTGCGTCATCAGTCTGCCTTCACCCCGTCGTGCCGGCCGGCCGGCCGTCTGGGAGGGCTGCGACGGACAGCATCACCCACAACCCAATACCGCAACCGGGACTGCAGTCCCCATACCGGTCCTACATTAGTCGGCTTAGTTTTCGTCTCCTACACAAGTAGACACTCTCCAAGTCCCTGTCCCACACCACCGGTCGCCAGTCCTGATCAGTCCCAATCCCACATTGAGTCAGTCAGTCTATTTCCAACCCCTGGTCTACTCAGTTCCAATGGCGGGTCAGCGCTGAATCCCAATCCAGTTAGAGTCCGCTGATCGACTCAGTCCCCGTCCCCATCCCCTCCCCGGTCATTCATCACACTCACCGGGCCGGTGCACGTAGTTGGCCAGGTAGAGGTCGAGCTCGCGCACCGAGATGTTGATGTGGTACGGGTTGACGCACAGCTGCGGGTGCATGCAGTCGGGCGACTTCTCCAGCCGCTCGCCGTCCGTCGACTCGAGGGGGATCGCCTTGAAGAGGATCACCATGACCAGGTCCAGCCGCCATACCTGTGGACAATCGGCAGTGATCGTTGAGCGGTGTTCAGCACGAAGCCTGTGATATTACTGATTGGCTTCGGAAGTGTGTGTACAGAAAAAAATCGACGCTACACCCTTGAAATTGTCCGTATAGTTAAACGAGTAAGATCGCCCGAGATGGTAGCGTATCGCCGCTGATAGGGCTGGCCCAGTGGGACTCGCGCGGAAGACTGAGAACCCTCATTCCCAAAGCCGGACCATCATCCCGGGAAGCCTCCCATACTTCGACCGATCACCCCTAACAGCCTTCCGCCTCCCTCCGCCGCCCTCACCGAGCACAGCTGGCGGTGCGACCATAACCGTGCCCCGCCAGCTGCGTTCCGCCCATCCCCGCCGGTTACCTACCTTGTCCGCCTGCCTCAGGCAGTCAATGCGGCGCATCTTGCCCTTCTGGTCGGGGTTGGACAGCACGCACATGGCTGGCTTTTTACCTGTGGGTGGGAGAGGGTCGGTCAGGGGTGGCGACCCACCAGCACAAGGTGGCTGGTCTAGATAGGACAGAAGTCGACTGCCCCGTGCCGAGAAATACGCTTAGTGGTGTGCAGCTAGCATGCATCGCGATAAATTTGATCAATCATAACATATAAAACGTTGCAATGCAAAAGTATCCACTGTAATTTAATCAATTGCGATTAATTGTAAGGCGTCTACTTTATATTATAGCCGTTTCAATATCATTTGATAACTATGAATTTCGTACCTATATAACTGCAGGAGAAACCATAAGCAGACAACAATCCAGGACGTGCACACGATCACACGTTATCGTCTCCAGACTCACCGGTGACGGAGAGAACAAAGTCCTCGCGGCACTCCTGGGTGATGTCTTTCCGGAGTTTGCCGAGGAGCCGAGACGCCCACTTCTGCTTCACCTCGGCCTTCTCACTCTGTGGTGATGGTAAGCGGAGGGTTAAACTTTAGAACTCAGAACGGCCGGCCTACCGTACAGGACCCGGTTGGCCGCGGGCTCAAAGACGGGAGTAGACGAGCATCACCTACGCGAGACACACTCAGCCAGGGGCCGATATGTTGCACTGTGGCTAGGCTGACCAGTAACGGACTGAATGTGTGGGGAATGTCCATTCAAGGCAAATATTTGAGCATGTAGAAAATTAGGTCTCTTTAAGTAAATATGCAGCGCGTTCTAGCAACATTCATCTTGAGAAAGAAAAAATAATAATGACAGACCCACACCCTAATGAAATGATCTTTTTCACAGCGGGGTATTTTCATGAAGACCCACCTGCAGTTCTTCTTTACAGCGGCGTTCCTCTTCGAGACTCATTCGCTTCTCGTGCTTTTTGAAGTACTTGCGTTTGGCAGCCTGCAGATTGAACCATGTGTAGGAGAAGGCCTTGACGTGAGGCAGCAGCGCCTCGATGAACGGGTGAAACTCATCCTGAGAGACAGAGATAGGCCGCAGTCAAAGACGGTCACTCATGAAACATATGGAGAGGGAGACCGTGGTCACAGACGGATCAGACAGAGAGGAAGACCACAGTCAGACGGTCATACACGGCACGACACGATGGCGGGCGGGGGGGGGGGGTCATAGACGGCCACATGCGACACACACAGAGGCACAGCTAGTCTCAGTCCGGGGCGGTCACAGACGGCAATGACGGGGAGTAGAGGACGTGGCTACCGACGACAAAGACACCGAATCGGCCTGGAAGACGACCCCACCTGTCCTGAGTGCGGGCTGGAGGATGAGACACTAACTCACCTCCTGACCGACTGCCCCGCCCGAGCAGAGGTGAGACGAAGGATATTCGGAGAAGACGAGCCGGAGATGAGGGAAGCACTGGGAGACCCGAAGAAGCTGGTGGAGCTCCTGAGGCGGCTGGGCCGCCTGTGAGGCGTCCCCCCGTATGGCTTCCAGCCAAGGGCCGGAAGCACTTCAACTTCAACGACAAAGACAAGGAGCGGAGTCGCGGTACGGTCAGTGAGATACGGAGTGGAACCGCGGTTACATACGGCACAGCCACAGACAGGGAGCGACAGGGAGATGGGTCAGATAGGGAGTAGAAGACAGGGAAATGGGTCCAACACTGAGTGGACAGAGAAATAGGTGTCTATTGGTGTCTATTCAGGATACAAGTTATATCGTCTTTTCCCGTGTCGGTAGTTTCCTAGCGCTACGAGTTATGATTCTGATTTGACGGCGGTTCTCCCATCAAACTATTCTCAGACGACTACAAAACAAAACGAAGAAACAAATAAGGGGGCTAGTCAGGGAGTCAGCAAAGCACTGCTTTTCACGAAGCATCTTGCAGCTTGACACGGTTCATCACGAAACACCTCCCCACTCCCAGTCACTATGGACTGATGAAGTGGGTAACCGAGCAGTGCTGAACTGCTGAGCCTCCATTAAGAAACGACATTGGACTGGTGGAGCAGTTACTCAAAGAGCAACTGAAGAATAACAACTGATGAGCCAGCCATCGAAACAGCGCTGAGCTGATGGACTGAGCGGGCAGAAGTCAGCCACAATCCAGCCACAGGAGTTAGCCACAGAGTTATCCGTTTTGACAGAGGAGGACACGAGTAGACATGTGACCGACCGCTGGGCAGTGGGGAGTCCTGGTGGCTTAAAAGTCGGGCACAGTGCCGTCTGCAACCATAGCGAGTCGCGACTCTGTGGCGGAAAGTACGCAGGAGGTGTGGTCCCGGACCGGTCGGAAACGTAATTCACACCGCATCAGTAAAATATTTTGAACGGCATAACCAGCAGAAAATCGAAAGTCAGCCGAAGCAGCACTGCAAAAAGAAGATCTGACTAATCTCATTACTGGATACCTTGTCTGCTTCACCCATCCCAACTGATCGTCACCTTGAAATGTACGAGAAAGAAGCATAACGCATCGGTGGTTCTTGGCTCGGTGCGGCCTGTAAAAACGCCGACACAATACGGTTGCCAACGCATCTGTTTCACACGTCGGGGTGACTGGTAAACAGCGCAGGGTTCATCGAGACCCTCTGACGCATCGCAGTCCGCCCCCCAAACAGCCCAGACACGGAGAAAACGAAAAACAGTGCATCTCCGAAGACCAGCGATACAGCAAGCCCTTGGCGCGGGTGTGGGGCTGATAGAAGCGCATGGATTAACCGAAATAATGCTACATAGATATCATGGGAAAGAAATATCAAAATTGTCATTCTTACCAAACCGCGCTTGAGTCAACCAAGACTCAAGTTACTGTGCGTAGGTATTCGTATATCTAATGGCAGAAAAAACTGCACTTCCACTACGCCACGGCAAAAGTGAAAACATCCTAGCCAGTTTAGTGTGGCGCACATTGCACCGAATACCAGTTTGCTGGTGAATGAAGTCTCGGCCGTGACCACTGACCAGTCCGGCCTAGCGGCTCGGCGAAATCAGCTCGAGTGCCGCCTGTAAAGCGCCCGGCGTTGTAAGGAGCACCTACACCGATGGGAATAAGACCCGTTTGGACATCAGCCTTATTCGGCCAGACAGTAGCCTAGCGTGTCATGCACAGTCATTGGCTTTATCAAGTAAGCTACGGGAACGGTCCCACTATGTCGCGGGGCTAGGCACCAGCATTCAGTCGTTGACGGTCGGCCGTCAGCCGTATAGCATCCAGTCTCGACCGACAGCAGTGCAGCCGTTCGGCCACCACGGTACAGTGAATGTTGTAGTACGCTCACAGCGCATCAATAATGCAGAACATTGGATGGCTCAAATACCGCTAATGCGGTGCGCTCCAACCAAACCTTATTAGGAGAGCGCGGGGGTAGTGTGGGCAGCCCTAGAGCAAATGCCGAACTGAGGAGTACCGATCTGACTCTTACAACTTCATTGCACACCAACTCGGGCACAGGACAGATCGGTGGAGACAGACCGCCGGTGTGCGGCGAGAGTGAAATAAAGGCAGAGTCGATCGCATCCGAAGAATGAATGCGATATGCCCACAAAGCGCATCCCTATGAATAGGAGACTTAAAAACCAACAATATACCGATAGATGAAAATGCAATAAACACTACGAGCTACCTGCAACGCAGGCAGCTTCGGCCCACATTTGTTCAAACCATCAGTTCATAACACCGATATGACACCCAATTTCGGGCCCACCATTTCCAAACGAAATGTTGCAAATTCAATTCGTGCCTCCGAGACGGGAGACCCATATCATTTTTTAAAGCAGAGGTGTGTGGGTGACCGCAGATCGCATCGGATCGGACACAGGTTTCGGGTACCCGAGGTCCTTGGTAACCGACCATCAGTATCTTGCAGACCGCACGGTCAGGGCGGACGAACCGCACCATCAACCACAGACAGAGCAGAGCTCGCTGACGTGCCGGTCTGGAACTGCCGCCACCTACCACCGAACTCTTGTCGCAGTCACCCACGGCCCAGAGTCTGTGCTCCGGACTATACTCCGGGCTATCCTCCGGGGCTATCCTCGGGGCAATCCTCCGGGGCTCCCCGGAGTAGGAGAACACGCCGGCGGCGGCACGGCGGTAACGCCGCTGGCCGCCTGTTTATCACACGTACGTACACAGGACGGCGCCGTTTGCATAACAAGTGGGTAACAATCACATCGCGGTGGTGGCCTGCGGTCGCGCCGCCGGCGGTCACGCTACCAACTGCAGGTCAGCCGCTTCATCACCGGCGGAGGCGCGGTGGTGAGCTCATCACAGACCGTGGTCCATCTCCTCCAGGGTCTCGCTAATCACATCAGCTTCGGCTATCCTCCTATCCTCTTTGGCGATTGGTTTCCTTACCACCTGAGCGGGTATCGGTGGCCCCATGAACGGTCGAGTCTCTGCAATCTCACCACTCACAGTAGCGGTGGTCTGACCCAAGTCTGACCATTCTTTGAATCCCGAAGTCACACTACCAGTCTAATCTCGATTATCGATGGTCTTCCCAGCATAGACCGAATCTCGGTGGTGGTCCCACCTCACTGAGTTGATCTCAGTGGTGGCCCTAGCAGCGGCAGAGTTTTTGTGGCGAGCTTATCACCGAGTGAGTCTCGGCAGTCATACAACAGATCGAGCCACCAGCCCGGTCTTAATCGCAACTCTATCCACATCATATTCACACAATGTAGACGGACACCCGGGTGGTGTTTCAGCGATGATAGCAGCACGCTGTTATTATACGTGTCAAATTGGGTTTCCATGGAGACGTCAATAAGCCTATTGCTCCAACACTACCACAAGGGTCCGCGATATGGAATAGCAGAGTGCTACTATCACCGGTGACACACCACCCTGGTCACTGCAATGTCGTCCCATGCCTCATCTACAGGGATGCTAAAATACCACGACGAAATAATCGGCTGATGTAATTTGACCAACGGCAGTACCATTGACATGCATCGGAAAACAAGGAACCACAGCCCGATTCCAGAGTAAGCCACAGACTGGTCTGAATCCAAATCAAGAGATATAAACTCGAAGCTTTGCCTGGAGGCCGACGTTTACTGGCACACTGGGCCCGGGGCCGGGGTGCGGCGGCGGAGAGCTGCAGCCGGCCGGCCGGCCGGCCACGGTCAGGTCAGCCGGCGGCGCGGCTGTACACACCGGTCGGACGGGTTGGCCACGGCAGAGTTCACGGCACCGCCGCCGGCCGCTTCCCGGTATACGGCCCAGTTTAGGGCGAACAGCCGCCCCTCCCGCCCCAGCCCCGCTCTGCCGTGAACGGCAGTCACGGGCGGCTGCAGGGTGGCTCCCCGGTCAGCCCTGTCCCCGTGGACGGCCGGTCAGCCGCGGGTGGCCCGACGCGCCGACGGCCGAACCCGACCCGCCGCCCTCCGCCGGACCAGCGCGCTCACTACTCACCCGTATCATGTTGAAGTTGCCGACCTGGCTCTGCAGCATGTTGGCCGGCAGCGTCATGGTGGTGGCGAAGAGAGCAGTCGGTCGGCGGCGTCACAAGTCTCACGGGCCGTCAGCGGCCACCCGGTACAGCCAGGTCGGGTCGGGTCAGGTCGCCGCCGGGTCGCCTCACGTGGTGGCCGTTGGCACGACTGCGAGTTGGCGGCGGCCGCGGGCACACGTCCCCGACCCAAACAGGCCCTGCTGCCAACTGGAGGCGGCCCGCCGGGCACGTGAGGCGTCCCAGCGGCCAACCAACGGCCGGCCCCTCGCCGTCAGCCACGTATTTTGGGCGGCCCGGCGCGCGGCGGCTGCGCCGGCGCACGTGCGACGCGCGCCTTGCACTGTCCGGGAGGCGGCGCGGGGACGGCCCCTGCCGAGCGGCGCCGCTCCCGGGGGTGCCGGCGGCCGTCCGTCCGTCCGTCCGGGCGCGCTCCCTGCTGGGCCGGTCACCCCGGTCACCGGGCCGGCGCGGTGCCCTGGTCACAGGCCGGTCCGCGCGCGCCCTGTCCGCCGCCCGCTGCCGGCCACTGTCAACTGGAGATGCGCGCCGGCCGCAGCCGCCGCCGCCGCTTTGTAAGGCGAGCTGGCCACGAGCTGCGGCCGCCGGCGGCGCGGCCAGCTCTCCAGCGCCGGGCCAGCTCCGGTGGGCCGCTGCCATTAACAGAACGTTGCACCGCCACTGGCCGCGCGAGCTGCTCCGTCCCATCAACATCCACAGAAATAGACGGAACTGGCCGACCCAGAGATGGAGATCGCGTCTCACACATGGACCATATATGGACTGATGAAGACAGTACGTCCGGACCGAAACGACTGGTTTATGTCGCCTTCTATGGCTCCGAGATCCACACATTACAAGCTCCAGTCTCACCCAAGACTTCTTGACATTTGACACAAAACGGAGATGCCTCCCAGAATATCAATCGTGTAATACATCCACAGACTATGCCAGCGGTGAACATCGGTTTAGCACGGTGCATAGCTTCAAGAAAAGTCACTGTGTGCTTAGCAAACACAATGATCAATAAAAGCCACCAGAGACCACTGTCAAATCAGGCTGGAGACCACCCGGGCTAGAACCACCCAGGGCACACCTGGGTAGGCTCGTACCGTGGGTCACCAGGTCAGACTACTCGTGCCCAGGCCATGGGTGGATCGTTTCTTAGTTCCCCGGGACCAGACTGCCGTCTATTTTCACTGGCTGAGTCATGGTGAACAGGCAATGCACACTGCACAGAGCACAGCCGAGACTGCTTGTGAGGCTGCTAAGCTAGTGACACATTTGACTCGGGTATAAATGGCTAAATAGCGGTAAAAAAGCCATCCAATGATACAAAAAATAGATGTCAGAGTAACCAGTCGATAGTTATCTTAGTTTGGTTATCAAAACAAAGTTGGAATACCGTTCCCTTGTCGGTACAAAAAAAGTTCACAAGTCGTAAGATTCCGGAAGAGTACTGCAATCAGGATTTCTACCTATATCCTCGTGGCAATCAACAGAAAACGAACGTCCAAATTAGCTTCAGACAACCGAGCTACCAAACCATGGAGATTCGGTTACACGTGAATCGTAAATAGTGACATTATAGGTTACAAGGATTTTCAAGATCGTTACAGAATCTAACGATTGGCTACCTTGCGGACGAGGTCTTTGCGTTTCCGTCCCAAAGTGTCAGCAAATGGGCGTTAGAACGGATAGATTTCCGCCTTTTCTTAACCCTCGCCGGCACAGGGGGGGGGGGATGCAACCCCCTAAGATTTTTCGCGAATAACTCGCGTAAAAAGCGGCCGATCGCGACGAAACTTTCAGTACCCTCGCATTGATCAATTTTACACCTACCCTGAAAATGTCATGACCCTGACCCAAATGACCTTTGACCTGTGACCTCTTTTCCGAGACCATGTTTGGCCGGAATCGCGAATCGGCGTATGTCGGCTCGCATTAGCCGCGCGTTTGCAAGCTTTCCGTGGTTTCAAACGTTCAAACATGTGATTTGATGTTGCTCCCATACATTAGGGTGGGTGTCAAGGTCACCTGAAGGTCAGGTAAGGTCATTGACCTTTGGTGACGTCGGGTGACCTTGGTTCACTTTTTCGAGTTTTACATGTTTCTAGGCTAGTTTTTGGAGCTGAATTCGAATTAAGCAACCATTTGAACATTTACGAAGTAGTTTTGGTGCCTTCGTAACATGTTACGAAGCTGTCAGAGGCGGTTGACACGTATTACGAATACCCGTCACAACCCCTACAAACTGACCTGACCTGACCCGACCTGGTCTAAATGCTAAAAGACATCATCTCTGATCAAAACTAATACGATATTCGTGATCAGCACCCCGGAAAACCACATAGCAGCCACACTTTACGATTTTCTAACAGGTCCCGATTTTCCCGGTTTTCGGGTCATTGACCTGACCTGGAAGGTCACCCGATGACCTAGGACCTTAATATTGGCTATCATCGGCTTCCTCTCGCGACGGGCAACACGCTCGTTTTTTCCGCGAAGCTCTAGCTCGATCAGGGGCCAAACGCGAGGGGGGTCGTACCAACCCCCCCCCCCCTGTGCCGTCGAAGGACGCAAAATGGCCTGTGCCGGCGAGGGTTAACGAATAGATTATTTTAGCAAGGAGACCTCATTCCCCACCACTACAAATTACACAGGTGCATTGCTGGGGGCCGGGGGGATTCCTGTGTTCTAGAAACAACGGACCAGCAGCGGTACAGCTACGGTGTACACGTCATCTTACCACTCCAACGGTAGTAATCGTAAAACCGCCGTACGGGGCACTACGGGCCTCAGAGGCCTCCTTTCTGGGCGGTGTGTCGTGCCTCACAGCCATCCAGCGGCCGTTGTGCACAAAAGCAGAGCTCGGCTGGCCTGCGCCGCCGGTTGTAGCTTGGAGGATCAGTATGGTGGCAAGGATAGACGCCGACCTGCAATGATGGTCGATGGGAGGACGGATGCCAGTCTCAATTGTGGAAGGGAGATCAGATTCATCTCCGTACAGAAACCAATATGTTGTGATTTTGAACAGGACGGCCGCTGGTCTGTAGACACTTATTTTGGGTTGTGAGCAGGACGAACGAAGTCGGTCCTAGCAATTGTAGAAGGGAGAAACGGCGCTGGTCCTGTACTAATTTTGACTGCGAGGGCAGCCATGGGGATCAGGATGGCCGTAACACACAAACTGCACCCTTCAGAAATAATCATGGGCTGATAGCTTGCACGAAAATATCTACTGCGTTACAGGATTTCTGCACGGGCTGCAGTCCTGCTGCCCATGACAGAGCAGAAGTCCAGTACGCCGACCGGACAGAGCTGAGGTCCTACCGACTGGACATAACTGAGTTTCGAGCTGACGTCCTCTGTCCTCCTCGGCCTTGTCCGGTACTCCAGGACAGAGCCGCCGGTCCGGTGTTTCACTCCGTCCCAGGATCTCGGATCGGTCTCAGCGCCGTCCCAGAGGTGGCGACTGACACCCTTTCTGGCGGCGCGCGGTCCGGCGGCGGCGGTCGCCCACCGACCGGCCGATCGGGGTCAGTGCGCCGCGCGCGGCCGGCCGGGAGCGGCGACCCGTCCTCGCTCGGACCGCTGCCTGACCTTGCCGCTAGATTCCGATCAAGTTCGAGGCGGCCACCTCACGGTCACCGCTGTTTACGCCCGGACACCGCCGCCAATGGCCGCCCGCAGCCGATGTGACGTCACACCGTCGTGACGTCGTCACGGCTACGGGTCGCCGGCCCCGGAGCGCTCGGTTGACCTGGACACGCCCCGACATCGGCCCCTGTGGCTTACTTCCTGAGGAAGATAAGGAGGCCTGTCGCTGGGTCACCGCCTCCGCTGGCAACGGCCGCAGCCGCGAACACCGCACGACGGCGGACACACTCCGGCGTGCCGCTTGCCGTGGGGACCCGTGCCACCAGTGATCGACGGCACGAGCGGCACGGTCATTTGAGGGGGTGGCGGGGGTGATCACCGGCTGGACCGCACCCCTGCGGTTAGCACCGGGCCCATGGAGCGGCGCCGGTCGGTCGGCCGGGCCGGTAGCGGCCTGTGACGTCAGCACAGGCGACCTCGCTGGGCCGGCCGGAGGTCAGCGCTCGCCGGCCTTCCCGACACACTGGGCCGCCGCGCCGGCCGGCCCACTGCACGGCACGGTACGTGACTGCAATGCCGGAGAGGCGAGCGGTCGGCGGAGCTCCGGCCGCAGCCACCACAGCTACTACGACTGTGTTTGCTAATAACAAACACCGCACCGGCAAACAATGCCGAGCCCCTGAACGATGTGTATAGGCAATGATGGAAGTCTACCAGTCCCACCTCACGGCACTGTGTATCGGTAATAATAACCATGAAAACACCACAGGATTCCCCTGTGTACCAGTCACAATACCACACTACAAGACTCCCAAACAGCATCAGTGTATGGCAAAAATGCCACGCTTCTATTGCCACCAACGACTTCTCCGGTGTATCATTCACAACACCACGCTACAAGAAATAAGAATGACCACAGACATCAGTTGTGTTATTAGCAGCAATGTCGTGCTTCTAGTGCCACTGCCGGCTTCTTCTGTGCATCGGTAACAGCGAGATGAAAGTGCCACCGCTAATCTCTTACCATCATGTGTGAAAAATGCCATATGAGGAGCTTGTGCTGCTCCCGATCGACCCGGTATGCATGGGACTTGGCCGCCCTCACCCTGACCACGCTGCCGTACTCTAAAATGGAGCAAAATAATGCCGATTATTGGTTTTTCAGTGACCAAGGCACATACAGACTCGGGCAGACTTAACTGCCCTCTTCCCCGTCAAATATATGTCACTTCTGATATGCCAATGGGGCAATATAAGTAAATAGCAAGACAGGCTCATCCGTCAATAATAATCAGCAGGCCTTAATTCTGGCAGACGAAAACAATCGAGACTCCTTCACTCATGAGGCAGTTCAAAAATACCAACTACAAGAATCTCCTAGACGGGGATTATTTGGCCTTACTTGTGAATAGCTCCAAGACCCAAGAGTCAGGGCTCGAGGTAACCTAAGAACGTACCTACTTTCACGACTCGGGCGACACGGAGACTATGACCGCCGCGCTGTGACCCGTGCTTTCTCACAGTACAGGCCTTGCAGCCTTCACAGGGTTGACGTTGTGAGTCCGGCAGATTTATTGTCGGCTTAGCGGGCATCTGATGGGTCTGAATTCCCAGAAGCTTTATCCGGTGGAGTCGCGACATGCTTCTGAGACGAATGTTCTTGCCCGGCGGATCAGAAGTCCATTAGACCGTCCTTCCCAGTTATCATGCATATTGATTACCTATGAGGGCGTCTGTGCCACCGGGGAGAATATGTAATCTTGGCATCATGAATACAGCAGCTAGCAATATTTTCAAGAAAGGGTAGTAGCAATGGATCGAGTCAGTTCCATCAATGTGACTAAGAGAAATATAAATTTAGGAAATCCGAAGAGTCGCGAGGAAATCGCCAAACTAGCCTAGACTAGGACTTCAGCGATAAGGAATTTCGCCCAAGTCTAGATCGCTAATTTCAGTGCTCGCTAAAGTAAGATAGAATAAAGTATACAGGGTGTCTCAAAAGTTCGTTCACACATTTCCCATGCCAATAAAGCATATAAGAACCGGCCAAAAGTATAAGGTTTTGGTGTCTGTGTGTACACTAGACAAATATGCATGCTTTGACAACTGATTGAGAAGGTTGGAAACCAACTTCTTTGCTGTATCCCCAAAAATATTTGCCGATACCGATTTTTGTTGCTCCGTCAGCTGCCGGAGGCTGATAAAAGGTTACCAGCTTTCAAGCTCTTGCAGGGGAATCCCCTGCAGTTTCTGCGTCGGATTTAGTTTTAACTAGTTCCCCGGCAACATCTGATTTTCCCTGAAAGCCGACAGCTTGCATCGACACCATTCTTGAGTATTTTGTAGGCATTCTCTGGCGCTAACTCCTTCATGAATGACTGGCGCCGACATCCCAAGCGCCATTTTCCTTTTCAAAACGACCCCAGTCCTGAACAAACGGGAAGTACCAGGAGTAAATTTTTCGCATCATATGGTAGCAGAATGTGTCGGACGTCTGTTTCTCAGACACATTGTGCAAATTTTGCAAATTCCAAGCGCTCGTCATTCCCCATGCCAAGACCTTCGCTCGGTTGCGGAGTGTTTTCCTCGGGAGATGTTCTGCTTTGTAAACGGCCCAAACCTATCCATCGTGTGGTTTTATCGGGCTTTTGTGTTTAAAAGAAAATTATTCGCTGCAGATCTGCCTCTTGAAACTTCGTTAGATAAAATTTTACAATAACTGACACTTTTGGAGGGTCAGGTGTCCTTGGCATTGACGATTTTTGTGTTATTGTCCCCAAAAATTAGCGTTATAGATATTATAAACAATTTTTAATTATAATTTGTCTTTATTTTACGATGACCTGCACTTTTTGAAAATGGGTAACCTCTGTCTGTGACCTTGCCAGTTTTCAATAGTTATGACCGCATTTTCAGCTGCTTTCCGGAACACGAGTCTGCTGTCGTGCGAGGGTCGTTCAAAACGCCGTTAGTCTCGCATGGTTTCGTCCTTCAAAAATTTTAGCCACCGTTTTTATGAGATGATCATCATGTTGCACTCATCCTCGCCGACACTTAGCCATGTGTCATTTCCGACTTAACCATTCCCATTACTCCTGAAACAGAAAGTTGCACAACATACCCGACTTTGCAACCTACATTTTCGTGCCTGACCCATGGTCAGAGGTGAACCCTTTTTGTGAGCTCATGAAGGGTCGAATGCACTTGAAAACAATGGGACTGCTTGAGGAAGGTTGTCACCAATGCCCATGCAAAATTTCGACCGTTAATTTCTTGTTGATTCAGAATTATTGACAAAAAAGCATGGCTGGTACCTGTGAACGAACTTTTGAGACACCCTGTAATACACCAAACGCTGATTCTTCCAGCTAACTCAGCGACCATTTAAAGACTTAGGAGCATGACTCGGCTTTCGAATGACATGCAGTGTGACTACCTCACTTCTAAGTATCTCAGCCATTAGCAATGTGGATTGCTGAGTCTGCATTGGACATGCGATTGCAAAATTTTAACGAATCTGTAAATTGGTTCATCTTTTTTAAGGGCCATGAACAAACGACTTCGCATAGACTTGGTTGCCTCGAATCAATCGGTGCTCTATAGGTAGCTCCGAGCAGCGTGGTCGGCGTCGGTAAAAAGGCACGGCAGAGCCCTCCGTTACCCGTGCACTTGCAATCCAACCACAGCGCCACCTAGACCGAGCCTACCCAGGGAAACGGCCGTTCTCATTGGTATCACTAAGTCAAAGTTGCGTCTACGATCGCTGATACAGTTTCTAGCAAAATGAAATGGATACTCAGAATTAGGAACAGCTATCATTGTGCTGAAGCTGAAAACATGCGCTTGTGGCATGTTCGGTAATCGGTATCGTAGCGTGCAATGAAACCGACTGCTACGGGCCATGATAAACTGCTGTTGACCTGTTAGGCTACCGTTTTGTATCACATTTGTAAACAAAGTATAATATGCATAACAAGATTTAGTGAAAATCTGACACGATATTGGCAAGGGGGTGAAACGGGGCTCAGGAACGGTACCGGGACAGATGAAAGAAGCAGACAGGGACAGGGGTAAAGAAGCTGGGACTGAGGCAGGGGTCAGTGGCCTGTGCGGTTAAAGGAAGGGTGCCACCTTCCGAAATTTTTGTTCTATGAATCTATTTTACTTATTTGAATTTTTAGACGTGGTTAGCGCGTCCACAATATACAAAAAACCGAAACATTGCATTTGATACATTGGCCAAAAAAAAGATCGTTGTTTATATCACCACTACAACTCAAGGTCGTTTGATGTGGCAGCTAGGACGGCTGGCATATCCTGTTGTCATGGCAACATATCATTCTGCCATTTGCATTGATGGCGCAACTGAGACAAAAAGATGAACAAATAAAAAGGAAGAAGATAACATGATTTGAACTAAGTTGTAGGTAACCAAGTAGGTAACTGTTGGCCATATTTGCCACCTAATTGGTAATGACGGTCGAGTCGAGTAAAGGTTTTTCCTTTACAATGCTTAAGAGATCTATGGAACCCTTCACCCTTCATGCAACTTACTAGAAAAACTTCCCAATTAAAATTTTAAAACTTAAGTGTATACCATAAAGAAAAAATATACCCTTTCAAAATGATAAAACATGCTTCAAAAGTATAACTTTTATACATACCTTTGATGATTTCATGTTTTATAAAATACCCTTAACACGACGAGGAAATAGTGCTGAAGATTTTTGCCTGCCCGAATGCTGGCAGCAAAACTCGCAAATGATAACTTCACGTGCGGATTCAATGCTGACCGTCTCGAGCATAGGTAAGTGAAGCCGGTTTTTAGGTTCATGTGAGGCTAATCTTGTAAAAACTGCGTTGTGTCCAAAAGGTGGCACCCTTCCTTTAATGGCTCGTCGCGTCACCTACCATCGTCATCGCCGGCAGGTCGCCGCAGATGAAGTCGGGTTCGGGGTCGGCGCCGGGCGAGGCCGGCGGCCGCTGCGTCTCCGCCGGCAGCTGTGACCCATCCGAGTCCGCCGCTGCCGCCGCCTCGGAGCGTCCTGCCGACGGCGGATCCGTGAGAGACGGCGCTGATAGGGTACAGTACACAGTCACACTCAGTACTGGCCTACAGCACACACACACAGTCACACTCAGCACTGACCTCAGCCACAGCACACAGTCACACTCAGTACTGGCCTACAGCACACACACAGTCACACTCAGTATTGGCCTACAGCACACACATGACACAGTCACACTCAGTACTGGCCTCAGCCTTCAGCACACAGTTACACTCAGTACTGGCCTACAACACACAGGCATACACAGTAATGGTCAAAAGCACGTACAGCCACACTCAGCACTGGTCTACAGTGCACACAGTCACACTCATTTACACTGACCAACAGCAGAGTCAGTTGTAGTCACACTCAGTACTGGCCTACAGCCTAACAGCCTACAGCTCACAGTCACACTCAGTACTGGCCTCAGCCTACAGCTCACAGTCACACTCAGTACTGGCCTACAGCCTACAGCTCACAGTCACACTCAGCACTGGCATCAGCCTACAGCACACAATCATATTCAGCCTTTCCTACAGCAAACACACACCATCACACTCAGCACTGGTATACAGTGCACACAGTCACACTCAGTTACACTGACCAACAGCACAGTCAGTTATAGTCACACTCAGTACCTACTGGCCTCAGCCTACAGCACACAATCATACTCAGCCTTTCCTACAGCACACACATAGTCACACTCAGCACTGGCTTCAACCTAGGTAAACAGTCACACACAGTATTGGCTATAGCACACAGTCACACACAGTATTGGCATCAGCCTACAGCACACAGTCACACTCATTGCTGGCCTACAGCACGCACAGTCACACTCAGTACCTCCTCATGGCCTTAGCCTACAGTACACAGCCACACTCAGCTCTCATGGCCTACAGCCTACAGGACACAGCATGTAAGACATAATATGCAGTTCATCACACTCAGCAGTGGCCCCAGCCTACAGCACACAGCCATCCTCATCAATAGTTTCAGCCTACAGCACACAATTGAACTCAGCACAGATTAAGCACAATCAGATGCATGAAGGAAATAAATGTGAGTTTGGTAGGTACACTGTATGTGCAGTGAAGGAGTATTCCACTGGCTTAGAAGTTTTCATACAATGATATGGGGCCCAGTCTTTAAGTTGTGTCAAAAGTGAATGTATTTTAAATTGGTATTTTTGCTTTGATTATTGTCATCTTATTTTCATGATATATTTTATGGTTTTGTTAAAAAAACAGCTGGAAAACAAGTGTAGGCACATGATCAGATGATATCAGACAGTGACACAGAGGAGTAAATAGGGTAGAATATAATGCAAAATGGCCTAATCCATATAATTCATCTATGAAAAAAAAATCCAACAAGATCAGTTGAAAAGTATTCATGTCTGATCAAAAACCAGCCATAGCTTGTGGGTTGAAGTGGGCAGGACACATAGGGCTGCCATCTCATATGCTTGATGGGATGTGAGTTTGTGATGTGGAATTGGGATGCTGCACTTCAAGATGATGAAGTGCAGAGATGATGAGAGCAGCACTGATGCAGTGAGGGCAGCCTGAGGCAGCTTACCTACACTCATGATAACTAAAAATTATACAGATGCCAGTTTTACCAACAGAAAAATAGTCGCCTGCTGGAATTTTTTGCCTTGAGACTGCTTCACAATTCACATACAGAGTGAAACGGTAAAGCCCTTTCAGCTTACGTGCCCATCACATTTACGCTCCGTATGTGAAGCGGTCAAGACAAAAAGTTCCAGCAGGCGACCATTTTTCTTCTGGTAAAACTGGCCTCAGGTCAAGAAATGAAACACTGGCTACAATAAGTGCACATTCTATGTAATAAATCTTATTTCTTTTAGTAAGTTTAAGCAGCCATAGGAGTAATTTTTTGTTGGCTATCATATAGGTAGCGCCATAGGGCCTTGGGTAGCGCCAAGACTGATAGGTATTGAACAAATTTTTGCAGCATGAGCACTACTATTTTTAAAGCACACTCACCTTGTGCTATTTCGATGGTAATGTAGACACTCAAAAAATTACCAATGACAACATAAAATATACCAGCGTGTACTATGCCTGACTTGAAAACATTTTGTTTATTTCGTTTAGAGACAAATACAAGAGTACTAGCCTGAAATCATGTTAACAAATTTATCAATTTTGATGATGTCATAAAATGTCATTATACTTCTTTCACTTTTTCCTACAAATAATCGATACTATTTAATTTAAAAATATATTTTCTAGTGTTATTTGTATTCAATACATAACATTATGAAAAACATCAAGGTGATTTGAAAAAATAATGATATAAAGCGTCATAATACACTGACAGAAAAAACAAAGTAGGACGAATATGGCGCAGGGAAACAAGTGAATGAAAATGGAACACACGAATAGTTGTTTTTGCAAAACGCGTGTATAGATAAAGCCAATTTCTTTGTTAGGATGGAGAGCCCTACTGCCTGGTTCTGGTGACCGTTAAGCGGATTTATCAAACAAGACTAGTTTCATACCCTTCTCGACTTGAAGAAGCTGCCTAATTGCATTAGTGTTCAGTCTATATCAAAGCTACCATTTGGCATTTGCCCTTTGTCACCAATGGAAATGGTTTTGGGCTTTCACTTTTGCGATTCTCAGTCTATGTGCTGCATTCTTAGGAGTTCAGAACTGAAACTTGTGAGATCAAGAAGTGTTTGACCTCGTATCTTTTTGAAATTGCAATTATCCATTGAACTACCAACATCGGAGCATTGGAAACAGGCCTTTGTGAATTGTTAGTTAATATTGAGTTTGCTGCAAGAAATGTCTGATTTTGATGAGATATATGAAGCTTCAGATGACCAGGCAGATGGCTCATCAGATCTTGCCAGTGCCAGCCTTTTACCAGAGCCGGTTGTTATCCGTGGTTCTGGCAACATCACAGTGTAAGGATGATCTTTTTTGTGCACCAACTGTATGCTGCTATGTTATACTTCATCTCAAACCATGATAATTAGTTTTAAGACTAAACATTTGGGTGTTAAAACATAATGGCTGGCATTGATTGCCTAATGCTGCACCATAACTTTAGCAGTTAGCACAGTTTGCTATGCTGTGTTATGCTATGTATATGCTATGTTTATTTTGAGGAAATTTTTGGCAAATTGTGATAGCTTAACAACATGAGCTAGATATTGTTGATTATGTGTATTTTTCAGCATTGTTAAATTAAGCTTGATTCAACAAAATGCAATAATCCTAGCCTCATTTCACCATCAACAGCCTACTTGTGCTTTAGAAGTTTTGAGTGTCACATGATCTTCAAATAGTCTTTGAAGTAAGAAAGAAAAATAGCATAGGTTAATAAAATTGGGATGATTATCTCCCACCTATTTGTCATTCATGTATTCTGAAGTACCTAGTCATGTTCAAGTTGTCAGGGAGCTGAAGACATGCTTTATAGTTGTAATTGTTAGATCCATCAGCATGATAGACCTATACTCTGTTAGTTCAAGCACCAATGTCATCACAATATATTGCAAAATATCCTCATTTGATTGCATGTTTCATCACCTAAGAATGTTTATTCTGGGAGCTGGTCTTAAAACAAACCTATGTTTTTTCTATTCCTAGATTTCTTAGATTTCTATGTTTTAACTAGACATGAAAAACCACATATAATGTTTTCATTTTTGATTCACAATTGTTATGAACATAATTTTAATCATGATCTTTCATAAAGTGAAGAGTTTTGATGACCAACAGTCATAAGTGTCAAAATGAATATGAATTAAACTAAAAATAAAAATGAGTAGGTACTAGAAAGCAGGCTTTTGCTATTGAACTGCACATAGTTAGAATAAACCTTTAACAAAAAAAAATCATAATATGAATGGTTGCATAGTGGGTGTCCCAAGGCTATATAAACTGGTGTCCCTTGCAATTGAATGCAAGAAGTTAACAGTTTATAGAGCATATGGCGATAGCTGCCTTGTCACTCTGTTGCTGATAGAACATTATTTATTTGGAACATAACAATCTCATAGATGTCTTCATTATTGATATAGATTCAACATTGGTTGGCAGAATGAAGCCCCATCACCTGTCTTGCCTTTGTCATTACACTGCTGCCATTATTGATACTGAGCAGAGCTTAGGTAAGAAGTGGGTAAAGCTGCAGTAAATTCGCCGTGTTGTAGTGACGAGTGTGTTTACTATCGGCGGCAGGTTCGGCCTCAACAACCGGTTCTCGTCCGAGTTTCCGTCGGCGCTGTCGGCCAAGGTGGCGCCCGAGGAGTACCGCGCCACCGTGCAGCGCATCAACGGCGTGCTGAAAAAGACGATGCCCGTCAGCGCCAAGTGGCTGTTCTGTGGCTGCCTCTGCTGCTGCTGCACCCTCGGCTGCTCACTCTGGCCAGTCATCTGCCTCAACAAACGGGTACGGGGTCTGTCAACGCACAACAAGGCGAAATTTGACCTTCGATGGCCCCTGGTGACCTGAGCTTTGACTTGGCCTGAAAATGGCCAAAGTAATTTAGTTTTTTTCATACTCTTTCGAACCCGCCTACTGTGCGTCGCCACTTGGCACAGGAGCCGAGTTAGAACAAAACCCCTCCCCCTCCCCCAGGCTTGGCGTGGAAATCCAGGAGCCCCATGAGTGGGGCGCGGGTTATTGCATCATCTGTTCGATCTATGCCCGGTCAGAGAATAATAGGGATAGGTTTAAGGTTGACCCCTAAATTTACTGAATCAAACCACGAGGTTGCGACTTGACTTCGGGAGTTATGTTTTGCTGAGCTCTATTCATCTTTTGTGCTGTACAAACCGGCCTTTGTGCGTTTCCCGACTCCTGGTTTTTCCTGTGACGACGAACACACTGGCGGTTTTGTTAGTGCTCAGTAGATAAAAGTGCCGGTAACCACAGGGAACTGCGAAGTGCCCCGTGCTGCTGATGTATATGTGCAGCTGTGCTGACACTGCGATCCATTTCAGACGAAACACTCACTGGAGAAGGCGTTAGAATGGGAGAACACGAACCTATATCACAAGCTGGGCCTTCACTGGAAGCTGGCCAGGCATCACTGTGATAACTCCACGATGCTAGAATACGTGAGTAACTTAACGGTCTTGCATCATCAGTCAACATATACACGTGTACATTGTGAACTTGTATACACTAAAACTTGGGAAAAGGGTTTATCAGGTTTTGTTCAGGTCTGCCTCGAAATCAATGCGTGAAGCAGAGGTTTGAGAGGGCGCTAGTGATGGGATAGAAATCCAAACTCCGCGCGAACGAGGTCAAAGTCTAGCTTGAATGTTGGTAGCTGGTGAGTGGCATCTGTCACTGAGTTATCCCTGTCAGGAGCGAGAGCGAGAGTGTTCCAAGACGCCGGCCTGCAATCAGTCGTCCATGTGCATTCTTGTTTGCTATGAACTGCCGCTTCCGAATAAGTACCACCGACTTGCCTGCACCTCAATCAGCGTTCTGCTCATGGGCCACCGTTTATCACCCGTCTCCGTCCTGTGCACTCCGGCAGGTCCTGTTGATCGAGTTCATTCCCAAGCTGCCGCTGCACCGGCCCGACTAGCGCGCGCTTCTGCCGTGCCGGCGCGGCCGGGCGAGCGCACACTGGACGGCCGCCGCCCGCTGCAGTGTGCACACCGAGCTTTAAGGACAGCGCGCCGGCCGGCCGGGCGCCGACGAGTGCAGTGCTGGGGACGGCGGCAGGTGCTGGGGTGCCATGTGCGCGAGCCGAACTGTGGCCGGACCAGCCGGCCTGGCGGACGCTGAAGGAGGAGCCGAATCCCGTGTGTAGTGGCAGTGGTCTGCGCTGGGTGGCCGGCACAAGGAACTGGCAGCGGGGGAGCTACACATGTCCTGGTTCGTGGTCAGGCGTGCAATTGAGTGTGTGTCAAAGAGTTGCAGTAATGATGCGGAGATCATTGAAAGTGTTTAGCCAAGTGTTTAGTTCAGTTACTACTCGAGAGAAAATATTTTATATTCAATTTGCAGTTATCTAAGCATTGTATTTGAAGACCTTTCCTATTGATTGTGGCGTACTTTTATCATGGCGCACACTGCGATGAATTGACTTCTTTTGCTTAATCTATAAGCACATGTCTAGTTGAATGAAAATATCGTGTTAAGTTCTACCATTTTATGTATAGGATTCACTGGAGTTGAATCGTTGACCATTACGTGCATGAACCATACAGTGAACGGGCGCAACATGACTTACTTGATTCGTGGCCAACTAACCACATATACGGCACTAGCGTGCACTAACAGGCAACCAGAGATACAAAAACCCAATAGTCATAATATGCTCGACCCAAAGTTCCCGCACAGGCCATCACCAGAGCGTGTAATGTGTATAATTTAGCCATTGTTACCAGGTATGCCGCGCCGGCCCGCGCGGTTGGGACTGTGACCGTCCCAGCGGGGCCGGCGGCGACGTCAGCGCGCTGGGGCTCAACCTCAGCCGGCGGGTCCCCGATCTCTGAGCGGGACATGGACCGGTCCCGGTAGTTTGTTGCTTTGTTGGCCGATTTTCCAGTGCGCGGCGCGTTTGTACTGGGCGGCGGTTGAGTTTGTGCAGGACCCGGTGTCGCGGCAGTGTGGAAAGGCTCTGGTGGCGGGCGCAGGCGGGGTGAGCCAGGGATGCAGGCCGGGCAGGCTCTCGGTCTGTGCGTGTGTGTGCGGGTGTATGGCGAGGGTTCAGAATACGAGCACAGACCGGGCGACGCTGCGTGGTGCTGACCGTCCGACCGCCGAGCCGACCGGACCTCAGACTAGGGCTGATCCGGGCCGACCGACCTCGGCATCGCCGCTTTCTAGCAATATACTCCACGCTGCTGCAGTGTGACGTGTGTCGACATGAGAATATACCACTCAAGGAATGACAATGTATATTTCCTTCGCTCACTATCACAATAACAATGTACGCGTGCACAGCCTAGCACTGGCAGTAAAATCAGGTACGTGGACCCGCCTGGTCCCGCGGTGTGGCGCCCCCTACCTCTGAGCGGACCGGCCGGTCAGGTCACCTCCCACCGGTACATTTTGACCGTCTTCTCTGTGAGCAGCGCCAGGAAGTGCCGGTCCTGGGCGGTCAGCGGGCAGGCGTCCAGCACCGGCTCCGATGCGGCCAGTGTGGCGGCGCACTCGCCCGACGCCAGGTCCCACAGCTGGGTCACCTGCGCCGTCTCCTGACTGGCGCACACGAGCGGCGCGTCCGGCCGCAGCGGGTGCGGCACCAGCGCCGAGCGCGACAGCACGCGCTGGCTGGTGCCGCCGCGGAACACCTGCACCACCTCAGCAGCCAGCGGCGGTGCGTCCGGCTCCCCCGGCGGACCGGGCGCGCGCCGCAGACGGCACACGGCGTGCTGCGCGTGCGGCTGCCGGCTGCTGGGCCGACTCGACACCAGCACGTGCCGCGTGCGCTCGTCAAAGTCGGCCGACACGAACGGCCCGTGCAGCGGCAGCGGGTGCGCGCGCAGCCGACCGGTCACCTCCTGGAGGGCGCAGTCGGCCAGCCGGCAGGCCAGCAGACCCCCAGCGCCGTCCTGTCCGCCGCGCGGCACGTGTCGCAGCGCCACCACCGGCGAGCCGCCCTCCAGCTGCATCAGCGGCTCGCAGCCGGCGCGCGTGTCGAACGCCACCACGGCGCCGCTCTGCAGGCCGGCGTAGAACGTGTGCGGCGCGTCGCGGTCCCATGCGCAGCTCCAGACGGGCGCCGCGCACTCGTACGTCTGCACGAGCGTGTTTCCGCACACGTTTGTGATCTTGGCGCGGCGATCCAGAGAGACGGAGAGCAGCAGATCCCGCTGCTCCGGACTGAAGCGCACGTCACGAATCTGCCAGTGGCACGCAAGCCGTCACTGTCAGGCGTCAGCTACAGTCAGTCACCGTCACGGACGGTTCTACTCTCACGCCAGGACGCCGGAAATATGGCAAGTTTCGCGGACAGTCGTGTCAACGATAAGTGATCACTGATAAGGGAAGTCAGTTCTCACAAATGCAATGACTGTGAATCAAGTAAACAAATAAGCAATTTTTGATAATTGCTGGTATGCTGCGGCCATAATGAAGAACAGGCAGTTACATTAGCATGAATGTGGAATAGCAGGCAGCACGAACAACGTTTGCCCCTCCGCGGACCTGCGGCACCACCGCCCGCGGTCTCGCCGCCTCTCTCACCACCTTCTCACCTGCTTCTGGTGCAGCGAGACGAACTGGAGCGGACGCATGTCCAGCGTGTTGATCTTCCTAACTCCATGGCCAGGGAACAGCGAGTTCTGACTGGGCTGTGAGGCCACCAGCATGCCCAGCCAGGCGTTGTGCTCGAGCACCCGGCAGCCGCCGGGCCGGCTCACCTCCAGGTTACAGTGGAGGCTGAGCTTGGCGGTCGCCTCTGCTTCTCCAGGTCCAGGGGAGCCGCCCCTGCCCTCAGCTCCATTCTCCGGACCCCCGCCGCCGCCGCCACCTACTCGGTCCCGCAGCGCGCGCAGCTCAGCCTGCAGCTTCTCGATCTGATTCTCCTTCATCTGACACTTGACCTGCCGGAGAGGTAAGAGGCAGGAAGGTCGGCAGGTGATGGCAGAAGACACTTCAGTCTGTATTCTGACCGCTCGGTGAATCCTATATACCAATGTTTCGGGGTATTTACGCTGCAATGAATAAAGAGAACTGTATCGCCGGCCAGCCTAAGCGAACCACACTAGTCAGTCATCGGTCCATCATTTGCGGTAATCTAGTAGCTCTAGTATGCTTACTTTGCAACTTAGCCGGCGAGCGTGTTCAGCAACTCTGACACGTATGCTCAGCGGCAGCAGCCTCTGGCAACAATGCCCATGGTCATAGCGCGATCCTTTCGGTGAGCGAATACCACAAATAGTGGCATTAAATTGGAGTGAGCACAGGCCGCTTTGTGGCACCATTATGGTGCCACAAAGCGAATCCAGCATACCACATGTCGAGTCTGCTCGTCGTTAATTCCAAGATTCCTTTCGATTTCACCCCGGCTCAATGCGACAAATTAATTTCTATCTAGCCAGATTCACAAACCACCATTACGCCCATCCACGAGCATGTCATTCAAACCCGCATACCTGCACTACGGCATAGTCGAGTTCGAGCCTGCGCCTGGCCTCCCGTTCTCTGTCCAGCTCCTCCATCGCTCTGTCTCGGTCGGTGGTGTCCAACACGCGCAGACTCTTGGCGAATATGACACGGACGTCTCGGCGACACGCCTGGGAGCACGGAAGATAGGGTCGGTTCGCACACAAGCCCAAACGGTGCAGTCAGAACAAAGTGCATATGCATATGTAGTGTGAAACCTTGCCTACTGGACCACTGTTAAAAGTAGAACTGCGGCTTGACACAAAGTGCTACTGCTCATACGAATGCTGGGACAAGCTGCCACTTAGATACAAATAAAGCGAGCGAAAAACTATCTATTTGGCCACCTGACCTCACACCAGCCTTATCAGATTCTTACCAGCACAACATCCCACGAATGTTCTCTAGTCATGAACCACCGACGACCCGGTGCGCGTTGAGCTCACCGGAACGCTCTGAACCCTCTCCGCGGCCTTGATGCGAAAATGACAGACTGACAGTGTGCAGCCCGCTGCTCCCCTGACATAAGCATGATATCGCCTGAGACGACATCCCCTCACATCGCAGAAAAATACAGCTCTCGCGAGATTAAGCGGTAGGTTTTGCCCTTTTACATTTCCGGTTAATATCTCAGAAACTAATCGATCCACGATAAAGCCATTTAATAAGATCATGGCAGCTGGGCCGCTTGTGAACGAACAAGTCGATCGCATCTTCAACACTTAAAAGCTTAAGACGACGAAAATATATAGCCTGAAGTATATTAAATTTCATAGGTGCAAAACCTGCCGTTAAAACCCACGAGACCTGTACCTACGTATACCTACCAGTGACTACTGAGAACCCCGCCCTCTGCTTACCTTTGCGTTACACTGTGGACAGCGCTGCTCCCGTCCGCGCAGCCAGCGCTCGATGCACGACTTCCCAAACAGGTGGCCACAGCGCAGCGACGCTATCCGGTGCTCGCCAGAGTTGGACCACGACTCGAAGCAGATGGTGCAGCACTGCCCGTCCTCAGAGCCCGGTGAGCGGGCGTCAGCACCGGTCAGAAACCCTGCGAGTCAGAGAATGGAGAGACTGAGGACATGGCGGGGAAACTTCGGCGGGCAGACACTGCAGTTCTGGACTAAACTGTCGCACAACGTGAGCTATCAGCTAGGCGAGTTGGGAGGCACTGAATGGTACACAGATTTCGAGAGATAGCGCGAGAGGATAGAGTGAGACAGTCTCACACAAAACACGAATGAAAAGCTGAGAAGAAGCGAACGAGAGCAGAAAACATGGGGACGGACTGTGACGTGGCGCCCACAGACAGACTCTGACATGAAATACGTTGGACTAAAATATTGTGCGTTACACTCGCAACTAAGCAGTGAAGCGAGCCTGAAAGTATCTACTATATTATGGTCAACGAGATCAACCGTTCCACGGCCAGCCGATGACGCTGTGTTTCGTACCTCCTCCGGTATCTTTCGTGGGTGTTTTCTTATCTCCAGCTGGATCGGTCGCCATAGGGACCGCTGCTACAGGCACGGGAGGCTCGGCAGGGCCCTCCACGGTGCCCTCTGCGGGCCCGGCGGGGCCCGGTGACCGGAGCCCGGCGGGGCCCGGTGACCGGAGTCCGGCGGGGCCTGGTGACCGAAAGTCCGTGTCGCGCCACACATTGCCGGCGCCGATGCTCCGCCTGGGTGGCGGGTCGGCGGCGCGCGGCGGCGACTCCGCGCCGTCCACCGGCACAACCTCCATATCGGGGTCCACCTCTGGCACCGCGCCGCCGCCACTGGCCACCGGGTCCACCGGCGCCGGGGATCCGTGGGGCTGCGGCGCCGGTACCGGAGATACGCGAGGTGGTGGCTCGGGCCCCGGAGATAAGCGGGGCCGCGGCGCCGGTACCGGAGATCCACTGGGCTCCGGGTTCCGCTCAGCGCCGGCCGCAGTCGGGGGCGGCCCGGCAGCTGCTGCCGCCGCCGCATCACCATCGACGCTGGCCTGGCGTCCCGGTCGGACAGTTCCCAGCACAGGGCTGCTGGGGTCGGACGGCGGATACGCGTCTATGAGCGACCCGTCATCAGTCTCCTCACTGCTGGACAGATCGACTATAGCCACATCTCCGTCATCAGACATATCGCCCTTGGACACCTGGGAACAGAGAAACAGCACCTTCAGAAAATGATCTCTTACAGAAAATACACAACATAACAGAAGCACTGCAGAAAGCAGGGTTTGGGACACCTTAATGGTTACAAATATTTATGGGATTAACTAGTAGCAATGGATTGAGTGGAGTGCCCTTGAATGAAACTAATTCTCAGCCCTTGTGACTTTGCTCATCAGGCCATCATGCCCATGCCCATCAGTGCTTAGCTTGCCTTCAAGCAAGCCTTTAGCTGTCCTTAGATTGATGGGATAGAAAATAGGTTGAGGTAGACTTATTCACCAGTTAACACACTATGAAACAAAGACTATGCTAAATCAAAAACAAAGTCCAAAGTCTAAGTCAACTACAAAAATTTGTTCCATTATGCTGATGTTTCACTGATGTTAATAGTCAGACTTTCGTCCCTGTCTTGAGCTGAGATGCTAGCTTCACAATGTTTCGGCCAATTACTTGTCCGGCCATCGTCAGGTGTTCATTGGTTCTTAGAACTTAGAATGAGAAGGACCTGGATGTTGGTGGGGTTGCGCTGTATACGTCATACCTTTCTAAAGCTCCTGTAGTCAGCAGGAATCAAACTCGGGTTTCCCAGTGATAGGCCACGGTTCTAACCACTCCACTTAAAGGGACCCTCCCACCTTAACATTAGTTTTGAGTTGAGATAGCCAAGTTTGCGGCCAGGCTCAGAAACCACCATTTATCCTGGTAGCAACCCCCACAGCTTTATGGTGTTCAAGAAATTTCTTCCCTTTACTTGCAGGGTGGGACCAGCATGGTCCCTATCTCTTAACCATTACGGGAGTCTGATGACGTCATCAGGCTTTCGAACGTCCGTTAAATGTTTGACTAAAACGTTTTGTAGCACGCGGTGGTATATGCTGCTTTGCGCGCAACAAATGCCACACTTTCAAATAAAGTCGCTAGGAACAGCAAAGATCCCAAAAAGTAAACAAAAGTAAAAGTCTAATATCTTGAAAACCGGTGAATATTTTTCAATTAAATTTGGTAGATATTCGTTTTTGCTCTTTCTGAACCGAGCGACATCACTTTCATGCCAATTCATTAACTTTTTTGAAGGTGGGAGGGTCCCCCTTTAAGTCCACTATCGAGGCAGACATAGATAGTATGAAGCTAACGTCTCAACTTAAGACGGTGGACATTCGGGCCACGCGGGGTCAACGATGAATATGGAATCTGGAAACATTTCCTATACACCTGGCTATCGACTGATCAGGAGTTAGGGGGAAAATAATAAAACTTAGGTATATGTCAAGTTTAGGTCCTAACTACAATTGTGACGCTGTTGATACGAATATGAAACAGCAAAAATTTTAGGTTTTAGGTTAGGTTAGGTTGTAGGTTTGTAGGTTTTAGGTTGTAGGTAGGTAGGTTTGTAGGTTAGGTTAGGTTAGGGTAGGTTTGTAGGTTGTAGGTTGGTAGGTTATAGGTAAGTAGGTAAGGTTAGGTCAGGTTTGATTATGTTTTTTTCTTTTATTTGCGAGACATATGAGTATCATTTTTGGATTCAGGATGTCAGATAATGTATAAATATGTAAAATTAATCAATGAAATCTTCTTAGGACTTAAACTTGACATTTACCAAAACTATATACTAACTTCCGATTGATCCTGGACAAGCCAAATACCAGGAGCTCGATGAGATCGGGTACGACAGGCTCTAAGCCTAAAAATCCCGATACTGTAAGGTAAGGTAAGGTAAGGTTATTACTAAATAGATTCTATTGCATTTTTATAAAGAGCAAAACAGGACCTATACAACATCTGGTAATTGACAGAAAACACTTGCCTTCTAGGATGAAGCGAGCAGATAATAATAATTCAAGTTTAAAATACCCTGGTTATTTTCTACAGAAAATTTTATCACTGAATTTTGCGTAAACATGAACAACGCGCGCCAACATTCAAGTAGTGACAGCGTGCTCAAAAACTCAGTAAGCAAAGTTCTCTTGCTGTTGCCTAGCAACTCGCTGCAAACTAAGCAGCTTTTACAAGGCATCACCACAGTAGTGAGTAATCATCACCACAGGCTAGTATAAGTGGCGCAAAAAAGCGCCAGGAATGGCGCTAAATCACCAAAAAGCCACCACCATATTAAATATTTGTATGTTTTCACTCCGTTGGATCGTAAAAAATGAAAAAAAATTGATCATTTTTAGTAAAACATCGCATTGTATACTTGCGATGAATTCTTAGTATATTTTTATGAAAATAATGCTCCTTATCAAAACTTAAGAGTCAAGCTAGCATTCACCTTCACGAGCGAAGGCATGGAAACTAAGGTTGTCCAGGCGGGCTGCGGATCCCATGTGGATTGTGGGATAGATCCTTGGGGCCACGTTTTCTTTTTTAGGACATTTCATATCCCCAGAATATCAAACTATACCCTATGCTTACTGCTCAGAACAACCTAAGTCAATATCTCACCCACCACCCACCAGTTAGCAGTTAGCACCTTCCGATTCCGGCTCAATAGGCGGACGCGGGACGAGACGGACAACTCTCACACAGGGGCTGGGCTATTGCAGTGGAAGCCCTCCCGGCTCCCCATTGCACACACCTCCCTAAAATTTGTACAATTTTGGGCAAAAAACGCCCGTGGTCACTAAAAGTGCGCTCATGAGTGCCTGGTGACGAGCGGCCCGTGGTTGCCCACCCATTGAAAAATCATTACTGACGGCGGCCTA
The DNA here is from genome assembly GCF_019059575.1 of Amphibalanus amphitrite. Lineage (NCBI taxonomy): Eukaryota > Metazoa > Arthropoda > Thecostraca > Balanomorpha > Balanidae > Amphibalanus > Amphibalanus amphitrite. The sequence continues at coordinate 386,651 of NW_024882033.1, forward strand.
TAACCATCCACCATTGTCCATGCTACCAGCCGCCGTCAGCGGCGACCCGGCGGTTGGTGAGCCAAAGGTGAGCGGTGAGCCGGCCGTTGTGAGCCAGAGGTCGGCTCAGCTCCCCCTCTGCCCGCTGCTGCAGCCCGGCCCCCTGTGCGGCTCGCCGCTGCTCGGTCTTCATTCAGCGGAGTCGGGGGAGCCGCCGCCACGCGCCCCAGCGCGCCGCCGAAGCCCGGCCGGCAGCGGCGGCGCCTTTTGAAGTGGGTCCCTGCAGCGAGCTCAGTGGCGCAGCCAGGATTTCGTTTCGGGGGGGTCATCGCCTCCAAAGCGGGCCCCCTAGTGTGCGGGCCCCCACCCATTTTTCAGAATCTTTCCATATTTCATACGCATTCTGCTGAGCGGGCCCCCTTTACCTGCATGATAACCCTGAGCGAGTTTGAATCGGAAAATTTTGATAGAACAATAGTTCGGTAATCACCCGGTGTTCAATTTCCACATGAATTGACCATGACAGAAATATGTTACTATGACGTATGAATTCGTATCTTTCGAGGCCGAAATGTGCCCCTACTGCAATATGCATAGCATATATGCAAACTGAACTGTTGTCTGCTTCTGTCGGACAAGATTTAAGCAGTCCCACGTGCCTGTCCTAACTCAGTCATCTATTGGCTGCTGTAGTAGATTGTGCTTTATTCTTCTTCATTACGTGATTTCGCTCACAAGCAGTTTTGACCCTCGCCGGCACAGGGGGAGGGGATGATGCAACCTCCCCCCCCCCCCCTAAGGTTTTTTCGCGAATAACTCGGGTAAAAAGCGGCCGATCGCGACCAAACTTTCAGTACCCTCGCGTTGATCACACCTACCCTAGAAATTTCATGACCTTGACCCAAATGGCCTTTGACCTGTGACCTACTTTCCGAGACCATGTTTGGCCAGAATCGCGATTCGGCGTATGCCGGCTCGCATTAGCCGCGCGTTTGCAGTCTTTTCGTGGTTTCAAGCATTCAAACATGTGAGTTGATGCTGCTCCCATGCATTAGGGTGGATGTCAAGGTCACCTGAAGGTCAGGTCAGGTCATTGACCTATGATGACCTCGGTACTTTTTCGAATTATACATGTTTCCAGGCTAGTTTTTGGAGCTGAATCCGAATTTAGCAACCATTTGAACATTTACGAAGTAGTTTTGGTGCCTTCGTAACATGTTACGAAGCTGCCAGAGGCGGCTGGCACGTAGGTACTACGAATACCCGGCAGGACCCCTACTGGTTGACCTGACCTGACCTGACCTGACCTGGCTTAAATGCATAAAGACATCATCTGTGATCAAAACTAACATGATAACTATTCATGATCAGTACCCCTAAAAACCCTATAGCAGCCACAATTAACGACGTTCTAACAGGTCCCGATTTTCCCGATTTTTCGGTCATTGACCTGACCTGGAAGGTCAACCAATGACCAAGAACCTTAAAATGGGGTATCGTCGGCTTCCTCTCGTCACGGGGAACACGCTCGTATTTCCCGCGAAGCTCTAGCTCGATCATGGGCCAAACACGAAGGGGTCGTACCACCTTGTGCCGTCACGAAGGGGTCGTACCTCTTGTGCCGTCGAAGGACGCAAAATGTCCGGAATGGCCTGTGCCGGCGAGGGTTAACGCGCTCATATGGGACATGTATTGCCATGGGCCGGGTTTGTTGTGGCGTGGTGATGTGGTGACGTAGATTCTGACTGCTATCGAGGTCCCGGCATGGTGTTACTTAGCGTGGGGTACGGGCCCGACCGTTGCGCCAAGTGCGCTGAAATTTGCGCAACTTATAGATTAAATGGGCAACGTGCCTTTGAGGGTCTCAGCTCGATCGGATTGATAGCGAGCACATGACGCGTGCTCAAAAAGTGCAAATTCGCGTTATGGACTTTACATGTATGTATAAATCGGCTTGCAAAATCGGGCGAAAATGACTAAATTTGCCAGACACTGGTCCGGTCCCCGTGCAGTATCTCGGTAACCGTGGGCCCAATCGCCACGGGGTATCGTGTAGAGAATCGAAATGGCTATCGAATGGTGTGCGGTGCAGGGATGGCACGCGCCACGTGCACCCGTGAGGGCACTTATACTGGGAAATTTACGTTTCGGACAAATTTGGGACTTAATGCTATTTTCGGGTGACTGTTTGGCGGAGCGGGTTCAAACCAGGGTTTCGGAGTCGGAGTCGGAGTCGGAGTCGGAGTCGCCCGGAGTCATGGCAAGCAGCCAGGAGTCGGAGTCGGAGTCGGAGTCGGTCAAGCTGCCTCGACTCCGACTCCGGGAAGTTAACTAAAATCCGTGATATCACTTTTCAGTTGTTATTAACCCTCTAATGCCCACACATAGTTCCACGGTTCCTAAAATTAGCACCTTGTGACATATGATTCATTTTGGGTCCCTTGTTCGAAATCTGGAGTCAAATATTTTTTCGCAGTTCAAATTTCGGAAATAAATTTTGTATCAAATATGATACATTGGGCATTCCACTTGGTAATTTTTAGTGGTATCAGACCACACAGAAGGAAGTGAAGACATAGATGAGAAAATATATATTATTAAAAATTGCAGTGATAAAAGTGGCAGTTAAAATGTGTAAAATGCCAACAAGACATCCTTTACTGTGCACTTTTTATCAGAACATTTTCTTAATATTTCATCGGCATCCTTCTTCTATCAAAATGTCCTTTCAGTCGGTGCTTAGGGAACAACGCTAATCATAGGCATCTATTTACGAGTGCCTTCTATTCCTTCAATTTCCACGATACAGCGCGTTGCACTTGTGCAATTTTTTCATAATTCAGACATGTGGGCCGTGCTTCTCAAACGTAGATGCGTTATGCATACTTGATATAGAAATGAAGACATTACAGTTGGCTCGCGGTAAGTGGTTGAAGTGAAGCAGTTGTGATGCAAAATGCTGAACAGCCTGCCGACGGACCGGAATCAATGCCAAAGACGATGTTGGTTTATCTTCATGATAGCCGGACAATCTCGGGTGACTGAAACTCTCAGCCTGTGAATCGTCAGTTAGTACTTTGACTGGTCGTGCGGTCCTGATGTCATCGGTACCAGTATAACAGCCGCGTACTGACCAGTGCAATAACCGTTGTACGTGTCAGACAACAAAGGTACAGGTAACTGTGCACCGATCGGCAGGAACTTGCACAATATTCATTGACCTCATGTGGAGGTGAGCAATGAGCATACGCATTACGCAATGCCGCACTTTAACTTTTATTCTTGTGGTCAGTACAAAAGTAGTATCCATGTTTTAGTACCTATAAATCCTTTTTGTTCAGTGGCACTCAGCTACCACAGTTGGCGGTATATGTCAATATATGACAACAAATGACATACCTGGCAGTGAAAATGCTTGCCAGGTGTCAGGCACCTGCTGGAACCTGGCAGCAGTGCATGGTTGCCTACTTCTTAGATAGGAAATCAAAGGAACCACGGCCTTCGGTCCGGAGTCTGTCTTCATGGCGAGCCCGTTTAGCCAGCTTCCTCTGAAGATGACGGTATAGTTTTCCACTCCACATTCAATCTCTTACTACTGGGATGAATGGAGGAAATTTGAATCGCAAACAAATTGTGAGTCGTTCTCCAATATGAATGAAAAATGCTAGCTGGCTGCTAATGCAAGTCTTCAGCCATGCCCAGCTAACACATAGACCCACAAGACATAAATAAGCCCGTCCACAACCCCTGTTGGAATATCGAAATTGTGCAAGAGACCGCTGAATCCTCCTGTCCCTAACATCAAGTCTCAATTTTTGGTTTCACGAGTATAAATGCTAGCACGGATGATCGTTCCTTGAAATCAACAAGCTTGTCATCGATAGCATGTCATTCCTAACGTGGTTTTAGAAGATATGGTCTGCTAGTGTCCTGCAGATCAAAAAGTTCACTAATCACTATTGTCATCGTCAAACAGTTGCAAACCATATTCCTATGAGCGTTAGAAAAGTCGAGATGTATGAGACATGTAAGGCCACTCATAGAGAGCTAGATGTTAGAAGATTGACAAGGATGAGAGGCGGCATAAGCGTACCAATATCGTTATGACATTTTAAGTCTGGAGCGAAATAGAGTTATCTGGCGCAAGAGGTGCGAACTTCACAAATTTATGCATCTTGTACCATCGTCATTTGCAATGACTCACAGGCCATTGCAATGCTTATCACCTGAGAAAACTATGGTATTGGCACACCGTATGTTGCAGCGGCGAAAATTTCATAGAAAATATTGGAGTGCTATGCCCATCTGTATCATATCTAGTATCCCCAAAGATAGGGGTCCATATCTTTGACCCTGAAAAGTTGCGATGTTTTGCAACATACTATGATATATGTTGAACATTTGTCTCACAGTATACCAAGTTTCTTTCCAAATAACTAATTTTTTGTTTTCTAAATGCTTAAATTTACACTTGCATCTCAAATCGATTTTCGGCAAAGGACAAACTGACCCTCTTCAAAATCACCTGGTGGGAAACTGAGAAATCATTACTTAAAAATTTTGCCACCAGGTGGTTGCCAAGACGTACCACTTCTGATACAGCAGGGTTTTCAACAATTTTCACCTCTATGATTAGCAGGCGAATTTTCTGCAAATTGACTTACAGATATGATACCGGGGGCACTAGAGGGTTAACCAGTGGCCCCCGCGGTAGAGTTCGCTTCTGGTGATCAAAAATAACTTTTGCACACATCTTGTTTTTGTTGAGTCCCGGTCCTGGATTTCCACGCCCTGCTGGGGATGGGGTCACCGAAAGTAAAATTTCGCCACTTCCCAGGTCAAACTTCGATAAGTCTCGACAAACCAGTGCTTAACTCAGGAACAGATAGAGCTACAGCACAGTGGAAAAGCGCATTCGATAGCTCTTCGGTCTTGGTCTTTCAGAATAGATCTCGCATATTTGACTTGAGATCAACGGTTTAGCCTGCAGGGGGCAAAAACTGTCAAAATAGACGTTCTTTGCTGAAACGGTTTTCCTCCAATAGCTTTTGACTCAAAACTTGTACGAGATTATTTTTATTAGCATCGTGTTCCTCTCGCCAAGACGCATCGAATGAACTGTAATTTGACCTCGAAACGTCAACTTTAAATTGGACCTCAGGTCAAGGTAATGGCCTGACAGGAAAAGGTCATGTTGCATATCAGTCGATCCGTATCGTCGAGCCGAACACATCTAAAGCGTTTTCATCGCTCTACCGTACCTCCATCAAAAGGTATTAGCGAAAAACTGTTAGATGTCATTCATGACCCGAGATGACCTCAGGGACATAACGAGGGGTCACAGGTGCCATTTTCCGGTTCATTGTGCATCATGTTTACTTATAATTCGTGATGTTTGAAAGTGTTTAGAATGACGTTGGTCCAAAAGAGGTGCATTTCAATTTTTCCTATTGACTTTGATGGAGAGGTCGGAAAATTGATCTGACCTTAGGTCACCGATATCAAATTTCCGAGAAAAACATTTTGTACATAGGTACTGTTACCCAAGCAATTGCTGAAAGTTTCAAAGTGATCGGCCACTCGGTGTAACTATGGCAAGCATTTAATTTTTATGAGGTGAGGCCACTTGACGTGACCTGGTGACCTGACGTTGAGTGACCTTGGTCTGAAATTTACACAGCATATGCAGAAAAAGATGCATGATGGTAAGGTGTGCCGAAAACGGCGGCCGCCGGAAAGGGGTGTTCAAACACCCCCAGCAGGGTGCGGGTTAATTAAGTGTCGTTTTCAATGCTTCGTATCAGACCCGGAGTCGGAGTCGGAGTCGGAGTCGGAGTCGGAGTCGGTCAGGAGCTCGGAGTCGGAGTCGGAGTCGGAGTCGGAACAGCGCTACCACGACTCCGAAACCCTGGTTCAAACAACGCCTGTTGGCAAAAGAAATGTACCGCCTCTCATGGAAAAATTGTGAAAAGCTAATTGATCAAAAACAAGGTGGAACAAATCGCTGGAAAGAATGGTATTTGTTAATGACTTACTTAATTACACGGGTTTTACTGCATAACCTGGTACGTTTGACAGTTGAAAATGGCATAGTTGGAAAGAGCATTCAATTTTTTCCTAAATCCAATCATCGCTTTTGCATGACGAGCAACAGTATTCTTAAAAATATAAATGTTGGAAACCTCTACATAGTAATTCATCGATGGCTGTCATTTTTCAATAACCTACGTCAACCGTTGTTATAAACTACACATGACATGTTCTATAGTAGAACGCATGCTTATCAGACACGAGCACCTCGATGCAATGGATATTTTTTCCCAATCCAAAATGCTTAGCCGTCAAAAAGCAATCAACCGAAATGGATACATCACCCACGGACACAAGACCAACCAAATGCCCACCGATCGAAAATACCCTTTATTCGCTTTGCGGAGCAAGCGGGTCACCCTAGCGGGCCCCATTCAACCAGGGGCCCAGGCCCTATCCACACGGGGGCCCGGGCCACGTCCACCTGGGGCTCTCCGGGCCCCGTCCACCCGGGGCTCCGGGGCCCGTCCACCAGGGGGCCCGGGCCCCATCCATCCGGGGGCCGGGCCCCGTTCTCCCGGGGGCCGGGCCCCATTCACCCGGGGGTCCGGCGTCCACCCGGGCCCGGGGCCCGTTCTACCGGGGGCCCGGACCTATCCACGGGGGTCCCGGGCCCCATCCACCCCGGGGGCCCGGGCCCATTCTCCCAGGGGCCCGGATCAATTCTCCCGGGGCCCGGGCCCGTTCTCCGGGAGGCCCGGGTCCGTTCTCCAATCTCCCGGGGCCCCGGGCCCGTTCTCCCGGGGGTCCGGGCCCCATCCACCCAGGAGGCCCGGGCCCGTTCTCCCAGGGGCCCGGATCAATTCTCCCGGGGGCCCGGGCCCGTTCTCCGGGAGGCCCGGGTCCGTTCTCCAATCTCCCGGGGCCCGGGGCCCGTTCTCCCGGGGGCCCGGACCCATCAACGGGGGGGGGGCATCCACCCAGGAGGCCCGGGTCAATTCTCCCGGGGGCCCGGGCCCGTTCTCCGGGAGGCCCGGGTCCGTTCTCCAATCTCCCGGGGCCCGGGGCCCGTTCTCCCGGGGGCCCAGACCCATCAACGGGGGCCCGGGCCCCATCCACCCAGGAGGCCCGGGCCCCATCCACCCAGGAGGCCCGAGCCCGTTCTCCCAGGGGCCGGGCCCGTTCTCCCGGGGGCCCGGGCCCCGTCCACCTGGGGCCCCAGGCCGACCCCTCACCCGTGGTGTCCCAGTAGGCATTTCTCGAAGCGGGCTCGTCCGATTAGATTAGGGCCTCTCTCCTCCCTCTCTCTCTCTCTCTCTCTCTCTCTCTCTCTCTCTCTCTCTCTCTCTCTCTCTCTCTCTCTCTCCCTCCCTCCCTCTCTCTCTCTCTCTCTCTCTCTCTCTCTCTCTCTCTCTCTCTCTCTCTCTCTCTCTCTCTCTCTCTCTCTCTCTCTCGAGCGGGCCCCTGACAGAAATTTCGGGGGGGTCAGCTGACCCTCTGACCCCCCCCTGGCTGCGCCACTGAGCGAGCTCATTACGTCCATCATTAGCGCGTCGGCCGGTCCGCAGGTAACAAGCGGCAACGGCAGCGGCAGCGCGGCCCGGCCCGAATCGATCGCACGCGCCGGCCGGTCGTGTCTCTCTCGCGCCCCGCACACACACACACAGTAATCTCCGTCACCGCAGCAGAAAATGAGAGCTGCCGCCCCGAGACGGGGCTGACGGACCGTAAGGTAGACAGCAGATCACATACGGGTGCTGACGGAACCGGGAACGCACAGTAGACGGGCTCAATATTCTGCTCAAACTTCCGTCTACATGCGCACTGCAGACGGACTCGATCAGCAGCAGATAGCACACTGTCTCTCAGTCAGTTAGAATCACACTGTCAGTCTCTCAGTCCTCTCGAACCAAAGGGGTCAAGGGCTGAGGGGCCGTAGAGGAGGCGGAACTCGGAAGCCACGCCAACCCAAGACACGGCCCCTGACGAATCGCTCAACAGGAGACGGTAGATCGGAGAGGGGCACTGAATATGTACCATTTTGTTCATTTATTATGTTCATTATAGCCCATCATCATCATTACAGACTTTGACATTGTTTACCGATTATATAAATCCTAAGTGTCAGTCGATCTGGCGGTAGTGTATGACAGCCTGGTTCACTGTTATACGTAGGTCAGGTGTCGGGCATGCCGGGCCGCACGGTTCAGATCGGCTATTCGGCAACGGTGCCAGTGGGATCGTGTAGCCGTAATTGCCGACGTTGCGCCGATAATGAATAATTGCTGCCCGCTCATTAGACCGGGCGAGCGCCGTTGTATTGAATTACGTGCCGAGGTCGAGCCGAGAGCAGTGCGCGATCGGCCCGCGAACCGCCGGCTCTCCGTCTCTGGCTGCCTCTCTCCCGGCTTCTCCTCTGGGCACTCGCGGCCCAGGGGTACGGGGATGACGGCTTGTGATCTGGACCCCCGGCGGCTCTGACCAGCTCCAGTCGCCGATCGGACGTCTAGTAACCGTCTCATAAGACTACCGTCAGGCTGCAGCGCCCATTGCAGACAGCTGAGATATAACTATTGGTGAGCTCCTCTGTAAACGCGGGTGCTCTTTACGACAAAATCATACGCCAAATATAATGATTGTTGTCTCACCATGTCCGTTTTCATCATAATAGATACGCAAATAGGTTGTCTACATGACAAGGCACAATTTTGCAGTAAATATGCACCAGTCAACGGTTATCGTCAATAGGGCTATCCGCAGTCCGCACCCCACTTAGGTCATGTTTATGATAATGCCATCAAAAATCCCCATCAGGATTTTTTTTCAAATGTTATGTGAGAGTGGCTGAGAGCGACGGGTCGCTTATCTGCATATATGATATCGGTACTAAATTTTGGCTGGCTTCTCTGTACCAGCAATTCCTTCCAAATCCGAACGTCCCCGTCTGCGATTTCTTGAGGTTTCCGTCCTACAGAGGCAGCACGGTTGCCTTCGACTGTGGCCTGCCGCTGGTCCCTATGGATGCCAGGCTGCAGGGATGTGATTACATGCTCCGGCCGGCGCTCCTTCTCCCCGGGGAGAATTACAGAGTGGCTGCAGTGATCATCTTGCCGCTCTTCCTCTCAGGGCACGGCCTGCGCCTGCAGCGGTGTGCCAGTGTGTGCGCCGTGCCCGTGCGGTATGTTGTGTCAGCCATGGATAGAGTTTGCCAGCGTCCAAGCATACAACATTGGTTAGCAGGCTTTGTTACGTTACAAAGCTTACATTTGCCTTTACATTTTTCTCCACTGAGGGACGTCCCTGAGGCCTTCAGGCATGCCTTATTATGCATCGTTTCTCCATTATGTATGAACTGTTCACTATTGAGCCCCAGGTCACCTGAGTTCAGATCACCAGGTCACGCCAAAAGTCGCAGACAGAGAGCGAGGCAGCCGATTGCAGGCAGCGACTGAGAGGTCGCTCAGCCGCGAGCCGACAGTAAGTTATGATGAACCGGGGCGCCGGGACGCTAAGTGGGGCCATGCAAAGTTTGAGCCACGGATCGAGACGAACTCGTCAAGTGTGAAATAGAAGCGCCAGCGACTGACATTTCCTCTTTAGCCATCAGAGCTTAAACGTCATTAGAGAAGCGCGAGAGTTGCTGTGAGTTATGAACGGGGCAAGACACGACTTAGTTGACTGATCAAACGGCTTACAAGTTTGAAAATTATGGCGACTTTTTGGTTAAAATAATAGGTTGTCATTATTATTATCTATATTTAGTTATTCATTACGCTATGGTATAGTTATAACAGCACCATTATTACTGCAGAAATTCGTATATGTTTAAGTACTCACTACCCACTACCCAATCCTTATAGAATCGGCCATGTTTCTGACTAGTGACTCGCATTATTCTGCTCCAACTTCCTCAGTTGAACAGTTGCACTCCTCATTTCCTTATTCTCATGTTTCATTTTTTCATATTTCTTCCTAAAACACATCAAACCTCAGTTTCCAAAGTTCTCAGATTCTCCCAGTTCCGCACTGCTGCCGCGAAGAATCTTGGATGCTGTTCCGCCAGGCAGCTGTGTTCTCCGGGACAGCCTACCATTACAGGCAGTAGGCACTGCAGTTTTACGGCGCGGCGCGGGCCGGCTGTTCCGTATTCAGGCTCAGGGTGAATGCTTCGTAAGCGGTCTCGTCAAGCGGTGGAGAGGGACGTCGGACAAGTGATCTTCTAGAATAAGTTTGAATTGGAGATTTGGAAAAGAAATGCCAGAACCAGGACCGAATGGTCATAAGTCATCTGTAGGTATGTTTCGTAAACAGCACAAGCTCGATTGTCGACCGATATTTCTACAGGCTATGGCTCTAGGCTCAAGGCTGTGCAAGTGCCAGCCAGCCAATCGTGCTTAAAGGGAGCTCAGTTGCATTAGTCACACAGCACTTCTTTTGTTTTGTTTTTCTGGTGTATAAAACAACACAGTAAGTTCTGCTTCTAAATAAAAAAGGAAAAAAATTGATCACTGACATGACACAAATGTAATATTTTAGCAATTGAAAAGAACATTAGCCTATAGGCAAAGACAGTTCTGCTTCCCTGTCGACAGCAATGTAAGCTTTCAACCAATTTACAACACATTTCAGGCCAACACGATCCACCAGACCGCCAGTAGTATCCACGAATTAGGTACTAAGGGAGGCAAAGAGGCTAAGAGTGACGAGCAGACATGGATCTGCGACCCAACTAGCTAATACATGGACAGATAAATGAAAGCAGCTGAACCGAAGAGCATTAACGACAGATGTTTTCGGTGCCGCTATGGCCAGGTTTCGTGGGGGATAGACAAAATGTAAGCAACTAGTAGGTATCGGGAGGAGCAAGTCACATCGACAGGAAGGAGAAAGCCAGGGACGGGGACAGCCAAGATGGAGATATTCGGGCTAGAAGACGGGACAAATTGGGATAGCGGAGCCGGGTGGCCGGGACAGGGCGGGGGTGGGGGCGGGGGCGGGGGCGGTGCCGGGCGGGGCGGGACCGGGTCACAGGATGGGTGCTGCCGGGCGGGGCGGACGGACAGGGCGCGCCGCGCCGCGCGGAAGCGAGGGGCGGTGCTGGCGGCACGGCATTGTTGGCCGGCCTGACGGTCACATGCCGCCCACCGCTGCACACATCTGAATCAGCTCGCTAACTGGGGCTGTCACGGCACGGAAACACGGCCAGACAGCGTCTGAGGGCACTCGGGCCGGGCGAACACACCGGTACAAAATAACTGGCACAATTGTTTCACTCTTCTGGCTATGCAGAGGCATAAAGTTCACAGCAAACATGCTCACAGTTCAAGAACAAATGTATGTTCACATGGGATGTTTACAGCTATTATAGTTAACGATAATAATAATGTCATTACCACATAGAACGTGTGTCCTCTTTCTGCAAAAATAGATCAGAGTGTGACAACCAACTGATGTGACCTTTTCTAACCTTCTATGACCTTTCTAGTCCTATAACCTTAGTTGTTTGTTGCAGAGGGAAGTGGTGTCTAAAAGTCAAGTGATGTTTCGTGAAGCCCGAGAGAATTATTAGAAGAAGAGGTGCCCGATATAAGCTGGAAATTCATTTTGTTGTCACTTCTCTCCTCTCCCTCAGCTGTCTGCTGTCCTCGCCTTTCAAGTGATTTGTCATTTCGATATGAACATGAAGAGAGGACGAATAAGTGAAGGAAATACGATTGCGTTGATAAATGAAAGTAACTATTCTGTTCCTTTGGGTCAATGAGAAAACATATCATAATGACCTTTGATTCACCTTTACCTATCAGCAAAACGCTAGCTCGCTCGGTAAGGGAGCTATGGGATTTCGCTCTGTGTGCAGTGGTGCTTATTTTGCATTTTGGGAGTGCTCACCCTTGTGGGACATTTCGCTTCCCAGGGGCACTATAGATCGTGGTGGGCCGTCTCCACCGCGGTCCATGAGCGCGGCCCGGTAATGATTGTTGATGCCGATGGGGTCCGAGCGGCCGGGTGCCACGTGCCGGCCCGCGGGGCAGGTCGGCGACCCCACCCGACCCGCAGTCGCCGCTCGCACCACCGCGCCGCCGGCCTACAGGCAAATCCCATCCGCCCGGGGCGCGGGCAAGTTGGCCCGATTGCTGACTGATGTGCGGCGATGCCCGACGCCGAATCCCAGGTGCAGCACCATTGATCTGGCTCGGCCAATGGGCGGCCTGCACGGCGGTGACGTCACGCCGGTGGGGAACAGGTGCCGGGTGGCCGGCGGCCGCCGCAGACTGCCTGGGGCGACGGCGCGGCGCGGCCGGCGGCGGCGGCTGGCTGCGGTCAATACTCGGCGCCACCGCAGCTCAGGTGAGACGCCAACCCATCGAGCACCTCTGCCGGCCTGCTGGGAGAACCGGCGGGCAGCACAATTTGTACCCACCTACCGAGCGACTCTGAGCGGGTCCGATGGCTAGTTACTATTTGTGGCTGGTCTTCAGGGAGCGAAGTGCGAACACCGTCAAGACAGACGTTTGTTGTGAACATATAGCTGGTGTGCAGTAACTTTGGATGTTTCCGGTTGATGCATTTTATGCCATTGATGTTATCATTATTACGTCCACGTCATTGAGATAGAACTTGCTAGGTCAGCTTGGATATTTGACTCCGGGCCAAGGTCATGAGCTGAGGCCAGTTTTACCAACAGAAAAATAGCCACCTGCCGGAATTTTTTGCCTAAGGACCACCTCACATACGGAGCGTGAACGGTAAAGCCCTATCCGCTTACCTGCCCATCGCGTTTACGCGTTTACGACTCCGTATGTGAAGCGGTCTTCAGGCAAAAAAAAAAGTTGACCGTAACTAACATGAACGCATCCAATGTGTTAATTCCTCAATCTCAATTCTCAACAGAAGCCATCAGAACGATGCGATTGGCAAGAATGGCTCCGTCGAGTGAAACGCAATTTAGCCTTCTCTCATTGAGTTTTTCACAACCCATGTGCCTGAAGAAATGGCTGAAATATTGACCTTATGTGAGGTCGCCATAGGGTATGTTGCACCATACAGCACCAAACAGCACTATCGGATGCTGTTTGTCGTGCGACTGACTACATGCGAAATATGCTTCATCAGCAATGCATCCATCAATGACTATTTCTTATTGTTGTTAAAGTTGCGGAATCTGTTTGTAGTTTGTACTGCCAAGAGAACGAATGCGTCTGTTTCCTACTGATTGGAAAGAGTTGACAATGGTCGATATGGTGTTATGTAATTTGTTTATGCGGCTAGTCTAGAGTCAGCGCGTCTTGCACTCATAGAATAAGCCTAGGCATGGAGCTTGTAAAAAAAGGTAAGGGAAAACAAACATCTCAAATAGTTACGTTTGACGCGCCTTCTCTCATTATAGAGGAAAATTCAGGAGAAATTATTGCTTTGACTGAGCCATTTCTGATGGCTTCAGTACACTGTAAAAAATATTGACTAGCCCCTCGTCAAATGATTCTCAACGCTAAATGTCGGGGGTACAGACTAGTTTTGCATCCTACTTTTGACACACGCTGCGAGCCCCTGGCTTGTTTTGTGTTCGTCAGATGACAGTTACCAGGTGTCGGTTAGTTTTTACCACGTCCCAAAAATAGCTGGAGCGTTTCTGCCTTGTTTTGGAAGCAGGTCCTCGTTAATGCTGTGTATGATAACAAAGTACCTACAATAATAACCTACAATTGTAGTAACAATAATAACGAAAAACAATGTCAAAACGAGGGCGGCTTGTTTAGTGACGATGTTCAAAAGAAGCATCGCACTGAAAACTTTTTTACCATTTCCTGAAGGGTAAACCCGCCATAGCATGGTAGCTTGACACACAGACGTTTTTTACCACCTTCCAGATGGTAAATTTTACTCTTTCATGAAGAGTAAACTCGCCAGGGAGGGGTAACATGACACACATACGTTTTTTACCATCTTCTGAATGGTAAACTCTTTTGATTTACTCTTGTCTAGAGTGTAACATTTTTTGGGTTACACTCTTTGAAAGGGTAAATCTTTAACGGAACCCTTTTTTAGGGAGTAACGCATCATCTACTCTGTGCTTTACCCTCCTACAGAGAGTATATTCTTATGGCCTACCCTTTGCCACATGGTAATGTTTACTCTTTCCTTTAGTGCAAACCCCCCAGAGGATGGTAACAGACCCACAGACGCTTCCTTCAGAAGCTTCACGAAGCTTCTGTTAGCCGGAGCTCACCAACTAAAAAAAAAAATGTTTCAAGAGCAACAATGTAGGTATATTTGGCTTCCGTCCGTACATACAATACGAGGGGCACACCAACCATGAACATTGTGAGACTCTTCACTTATTCATACAAATTTATACAAAGCGTTCAGCAATGCACAAGCGGTAAATAAACACCACGATACAACTTGAATGCAATTTGAATATGAATACAAGACATTCAGCGCCCTCATATTGGATTAGGCAGAGCGCACAATATTTGAAGTGAGCGACGGCGTTCCTGGGTGGTCGCCCGTCTGCGTGAGATAATGAGACTGGATCACTACAGTGCAAGGCTTTTTCAAAGTCACCAACAAAATGCATAAACTTGTAGCATCACAACAAAATTAATGTACGTACTCACAACACTAGGCCACGTGGCCGTGCACGGGGTCCTGTTAACCAGGTCAAATTAGCACCACTCAACGGCACGCAATGCTCTAGCACATCGGTACTTACAATAAAATGTCCACAGAGGCTCTATAGGCGATGAACAACACACAAGCACAATCACCAAAGGCCACGCCGCGCGGCACCGACACTGCTCACACCCGCTCTCGGAGACCAACGGCCGAAAACTGACAGATGCGCGCGGCCTTCAAACCGCAAACGGCCGATCTCGTTTCTGATTGGCTGATTGTTTCCATTTCAAATATCATCTTCACGAGGGTAAACAAGATCCACGCATGAAACGACTATCTGTACCCGAGTCACGATACCCAGGAGGAAAGAGTTTTCGTGATGTTCTGGATCGCGAGAGTAATATTGATATTTACATGGTAATAATACTCTTCGCTGGCGAATAAGTTCATATTAACCACGTACCGTTACTATGCACATAATGGTAGCAGCGAGTTACCCTTTCAATATACTATTATCTTGCGGGTTTGATGAAAATGAACTCTCCAGGAGGTAGTAAAAAAGTTTTGAGTGCGTCTTGTTCCTACTTAACGAATGAAGCTCAAACTAGGTCAAAACTAGGGGCCCAACTAGGCCCTAATCAACCCATAGTCAGATGACCAGCAGATCCTACGCCGCCCAATCCAGTCATCGAATTTGCCAGCGAATTCGTTTGAAGACCATCATATTATTAAATATCGGTGGTCTTCAAACGAAATCCCTTACCAGTTTGATGACGAATTCATCCGGCCCATTCCAAAAACGCTCAAGATAAAATGAAAGTGTATTTCTGAAATAATATGCTTTCTTGCAATGCACCTTTCGTATATCAAGCGAATCTTTCACTTCCAGCGCCCGTTTACAGTTATCAATAGAATCAGAAGCATGCACATACCTATCGATAGATCTGAACCTAAGAACACAGACGACATTTTGTAGAGTACCTGTCTGAGCCTATGCAGTGGAGCCCGTGAGCCGCCCAACCGCAGCTGCCTCATGAACTTGATGATAGGTCTGAACCTCAGATTGGCCAGAGCTTGGCCGTCAATAACCAGCTTATTTATATCCACAGTTGTAGTGACTTAGGGTTTGGAATTTGCCAAACCTAAGTTTTGATTACCAAGAGAAGTTTTGTACTTCTTGCACTTGCCCTTTCTTCATAACTTTGGCGGAAATCGTCGTAGTGAAACTTCAGTGTTCCGTTAGCTGTCGGTTCTTGAGAGAGTTGGCCAGGCCGGACACCGGGGGCGGCTCCACAACTTTCGAAAAATTAAACCTAAGTCCTATTGCACTGCATGGAGAGCAATTCATTTAAAATCGCTCTTGTTTCGCCCCCCCCCCTCGACAACTTTGCAAACGTCTCTGCGCGATTTGGTTGAGAATAATGGCTTATGGCAAGTTATTGAATCAGAACGTCGATCACTGCAGGTCATATATCGGCAAGCAATTCTTCATAACTAGACACTGCACAAATGGAAACGATACAGGTTTGCCCAGTGATAAACACTCGCACTGCACAGACTCGCGCACCCCCGACCGAACGCGGCACGGCACAGCGCAACAGCTGGCGCCAAAATTTGGCACGAGGGACTTTTGTACAAATGTAGACATGAATTTGGCATCATTGACTCACTTTATGACTGGCTAAAATCATACCTATCCGACAGACGACAACGAGTCCAGATCGGCGACACTTATTCAAAAACGGAAATTATTAATGCTGGATGCCCACAGGGTTCGGTGTTGGGTCCTCTCTTGGCACTTATTTACCTTAATAACCTCTCTACTAAGACACAAAACGATATTTTATTTTTCGCAGACGACGTATCGCTTTATGCATCCCATACAAAGCATAATTTGAATGTAGCGCAAACATCATTACAAAACGATCTTAACGAAATACAAAAATACGGAGAAGAATGGGCGATAACTTTCAACATTAGCAAAACAATACAACAGACATTTTCACGCAGTCAGCAAAACACACCACCTGCTCTTACATTTGGGGACGATATAATACCTATCCACGAAAATCACGCTCATCTTGGAATGACCTTTTCAAAAGACTTACGATTTCATCAGCATATCAATGAAATTTGCAAAAAGGTAAACAGAACCCTGAACCCATTGTATTCCATTGCTCCGTACATCCCCAGGGAAATTTTAGATCAAATTTACAAAACATACACGAGACCACATTTTGACTTTTACGACACTGTTTATGACGGACACATTACGCTCCAGGACGCACAGAGACTTGAAGTTTTACAAAACAGAGCTGCTCGTCTTGTGACTGGCACCTTATTTAGAACACCGACCGACAAGTTGTTGAGAGATTTAGGCTGGGACAAGTTAAAAACAAGAAGAAAGATACACAAAATAACATTATACCACACACTCAACAACCGCATGCAAAACACACCCAGCTATATCCGATCAATCATACCGGACACCCGCTCACAAAGGACAGGAAGAGACTTGCGAAATCACAGCAACCACACAATCCAACCACACCGCACCGCATCCTACCAATCCTCGTTCTTTCTATCAACAGCTAAAACATGGAACCACCTCCCAGAATCATTAAGATCCTTGTCTCAAACATCCTTCAAAAAAGAAATCCTTCAGCGACTAGGGGTGCCCAAACCCCCAGACTACTACAAAATTGGCTCTAAGACCGGAAATATTTTACATACCCGATTAAGAACTGATATGTCTTGCTTAAACTCACATCTATTTCAAATAAACAAAACAGATACGCCTGAATGTTCTTGTGGTCATTTCAAAGAAGATGTACGTCACTACGTACTATTCTGCCAAAATTATGATGCCCAAAGAAAAGAACTAATCGATAACGCTTCTCGTATTCTCGGAGAGAATTTTGCAAACTATTCACCTGACCGGAAATTCAACATGCTAATTCACGGAGATCGCTTGAGTGGCGAGGGCAGTCGTGATATGGCACACATCTTCCAAACCTTTTTAACTAAAACAAGCAGATTTTCGAAGTAATCAATTGATTTATTCAAAATTTCATCATGCGATCCCGTGAGCTAGGCGGCTGTTGGAACCATCAAAATTTACCGCTCATGAGCGACTGGCCAGCGGCGGCGGCGGTTGTTTCACATGTTTTATCTTATGTTTCAGAGTGGTGCCTCGAGTCAAGCGATTGCGCTTTTGCACCACTCTGCTATCACGCTTATGTTGTTAATTATTGTACTGTATGTTTCATTGATTATGCTTTATTTCTTATGTATGTTTGGTTCCTTAATAAACATTGTGTGTGTGTGTGTGTGTGTGTGGAACGCATTAAGTGAAGGATTCACAGGTGCGCAACTTTATTGCGAACAATAAAAACCTACCGCAAACGATTAAAAAAAAAGTTTTAGGGCAATCGGAAATACAAATGTATTGACTTATAGAAATAAAATTGTCATTCACCTTCCAAATAACCCAACAATTTATTTGCCGTAAAAAGTGTCTGGAAATGGAAAGTTGCTAACATGATTCAGCAAGTAGGGAAACGCAGCCGCTACCTGGCGAATAATCTCAGGCTGGTTTAGTGACGAGTGCATTGCTACGGCTTGTTCCTCAACCTTCACAGATTACTATGACAAAACTACCCCTAGTATTTTGATCATCCTGAGGCTGGCTTTCACCTAATAATTTGATGAGGGTCTTCCTTGTTTCGGATTGAGGCGAAAACAAACGTCAAACAACCTTGATAGTTAATTCAGCACTTCAAAACAAAGGTACGCCTAGGGTATCATTACAATACCGGATCATAACGATCTGGATAGTTCTCAGCCTGTAAGCTAACTAAGCGGTAACTAGTCAAGTGGTAGGTACCGGAAGCATTGACAACCTGGTGACTGTTTCGAGACCCTTGTTTTGACACATAGCTCGTCAATATTTTTTACAGATATGCACTATGCATTCTACAGATGGTTTTAGTGACTTGCTTGGAGCTCACAATAAATAACCTTATTTACCCAACAAGCAATTAGCAGTTAGATAAGCAATTACTGAACACTAACCCTTTTTGGCATATCCAAGTAATCGATTTCAATTAAACGACTCCTGGGCCCAATCTTACCAAATGCCGTGAATGCGCATTCACGGCATTTGGTAACATTCGGAACAATTTCACATTCACTTATTCATTCGTTCAGGCAACATACATACATACATACATACATACATACATACATACATACATACATACATACATACATACATACATACAACAATGATAATCATTCACGCCATCAAAATCATTGGACAAGATTAGCTGGATGTAAATAGGGGAAGCGGGGGTAGCACCGCCATGTGGGAAACACCGCCATCCTCTCTATCGGCAAAACTCTGAATTGTAAATGTAAACACCCGCCATTTCGGTGTCCGAACGGAAACGGGACGCCGCGTGAGGTAGGTTTCGCTAAGATTTATTTGATTTTGAGATCGCAATTGCCCATTTTGTGAATTTCAAACCATCGTTGTAATCATTTGGCATGTTTGAGCAGCAAGTAAGTCGTCATTTCAAGTCAAAATGCCTTGATTTTTACGTTAAATTTGAGGGCATGAAGTGCTCTTTATTGAGAAAGGAATTACAGAAGAATCGCGTCCCGGCTTGTTTTGCTGTCGGGGCGTTGTCGGTCCATGACTATGAGTAGGGTAACACCGCCATGCTCGGCGGTGCTACCCCAAGGGGTGGCAAAATGGATAAAGCCGCAATGATGATTCACTCAGCTCGGAGAAGAGCTTTAGTTAGGCCGCAAACGTCGTCTGTTTTTTAACCTCACGTTTGACTTCACTGGATGTTTCGAAATAAACGTGAATTTGTCATGCTTTGTATGCATATTGTCCGCAACAAACAGTCTGACCTGTGACAAACTAACAACCAATTCTTGTGTGTCTTATATGAGTTTAAGTTACTATTTCAGACAGCAGTAACGCTTCCAAGGGTGGCTGTCACCGTAAGGCCGATCTTTGGATAACATCGCCATCAGTGGCGGTGCTACCCGCACATTTTTTGGAGGACGAAAAATGCAGGACTTGTTTTCGACGTCTGTAAAGTAGCGAAATTTTATAATGGAGCGCTGGAAACTATGCCAACATGTAGGAAAACATTCCTACTTTCACATGAATGCAAAAGAGCTTCGTTTTTACTGCGCATATCAGCTCGGTGAGCAGAAATGCTTAAGGTGGCGGTGCTCCCCCCGCTTCCCCTAAAAAGGATATCTATGATATCAGTGCCGTAAACTCTGGCCAGTGCTGCCAAATCCTATTTACGGCATTGGTAAGATTGGGCCTAATCGGTGGTAGGTAACTTACCTGTACGATATGACCTTAGGAGGATGTTCCTTGCTTTGGGCGCGATATATCCTCGCTGCTGGGTGCGCCCTGTCACTCAAATTCATCATAAGCATGTTCCTTCCCAAAGGGTCAAGCCACCTATTATGCCAAAAGGGGATCAGGCAATATGCGCGCGATAAACTGCGGAATTTAAATTCTGCCATAGACCGGGCATTGCGCGATCGGAGGGTGGAGGGCAGGGCTAACGCAACAAGCTCTGCTTAGCTAGGCTCTGTTCTTGTGAATCCTTCAATTCAAAAAGTTAGGGAAAAATTTATATATAAATATAAACAAATGGTCACGTTAAATGGGGTCAAGAGCAATCATCTGAACATTTTTGTTACTGCTTATGAATGAAAATGATCCGAATAATGACATTGGGCATGCGGCATCTTGATAGTGGCGTGGGCACTATTTCCTGACTGGGGGGGGGGGGCACACTTGATATTCCCTTGTATCATTTCATTGCAAAAATCAACTTGGGGTAATCCCAGATCTAGTTTTCTCAACGGTTTAAGGACATTCATTTCTAATCTTTTTCACCAATAAGAAGAAGCAAAAAACTTTTTTAAGTTACAACTTATTCCGTCTTAGCTGAGCCAAGTAATAACCTATTTGGTCACTTGGAACAAAGTTATGATTACATAGATATCGCATTCGACTGTCGTCAGGGCTTTTTTTTTGGGGGGGGGCAACTCATGCTAAATCGGCTAACACTTCTCTGTCCAGGCTGACGGTCACTCGAACCAAACAAACGCAGAGCGTGTCTCTTCAGGTCCACAGAGGGCTGTGGAGTCGGAGTTGGAGTCGGAGTCGGAGTTGGAGTCGGAGTTGGAGTCGATTTTTGAGGACGGAGTCGGAGTCAGAGTCGGAGTCACTTTAAAATCCATCGACTCCGCAGCCCTGGCTTCCACCGGTCCCGGAGGGTTTTTGTGAAAAGTTACGGGGGCAGTGCCCCCACCGCCCCAAAGGTGTGGCCCAAATCCAATGCTCCCCGGTTCGCGCGCGTATGCATATTGAACATATCTATATGCGCTGAATAGTTCCAAGTTATCATCAGGCTATTTCGAAGCGATAAAGGGTAATTTTTTTCAATATTGCTTCGCAGCAAGTTCAATTCAAACATATCAAAACATTTTAATTGCTTTACTAAGCGCCTGTTGGAAAACCTTAGTCGAAGCTTGCAATAGCGTTCCCTTCAGCATGCGTTTGACGGACGGTTAATTGACTTATCCCTTTTACATTTTTTATTTGCAATAGGTTCATTCTAAATAGGCTAACCTAGTCCAAAACATTCGTTTCGCATACGGGACGAAACAACCGATCACGCATCGAAACGGCTCTTTAATTCTGAAAGTCAGTGACGTATTTACCCTCGCCCGCACATGCCATTTTCCCATCCTAGAACGCACATGGGGGGGGGGGGGGGTGGTTGCCACCCCCCCCGCGCCATTTCGTTCCTGTTGGAGATAGAGCTTAGCAGTAAAGACCAAAAAGATTCTTTGGGAAGAGACAAATCCAATGATACCCAGTTTTACCTTCTCAGGTCAGTCATTGACCTTCCAGGTCAGGTCAAACTAAAAAATGTTGCTGTTTTGGGTCACCGTTGGATATCAAGTGTGCTGCTTATCAAATACCGATGACGATGCTGTTTTCTGGTGCCAAGCCAGCTAGAACCTCTTTGTCACACTGCCCGACCAGAATTTTGCTGCTTAGGTCATTTCAGGTCAAGTTAGGTCAAGGTCAATTATATGTGTTTGTATGTCTGTGTGTGTCTGTGTTTATACTGATGTTTGCACCGATTGTTTTTGGGTCCATATTACATGAAATCATGATCTGAGAAGCTTTTACCAAAAATGCAGCCAAAAAACTTCAAAAAAAGTAAATTCAGCTTGCCTAAAACGCAATTATCTTAGATGACCTAGGTTGACCTTGACCCTGACCTTGACCCCTGTACATCGTCGAACAACATGTTCCATGATAGGTGGGAGGTAAGACTGGCAAAAAAGGCCGAAATCAGGGTGTCAAAAGCTCATAAGGCCCATGGCAAACGCAAGATGTTGAGAATTGGCCATTTGGGTCATGACATGACCTGAAAAACAAGGTCATATCTCCGAAACCAAAAATCACAGAAACTTGAAATTTTCAGTGGACATCAAGAAAGGATAGAGGAGCAGCTATACGAAAAATCAGCCTTCTAGCTCTAAAAATGTCGAGTGCAGAGCAGAAAGACTACCTGGGGGGGGGGTGGCAACCACCCCCCCCCCCATGTGCGGGCGAGGGTTTATCGACCGGCTTGAACCCAGCCGCTGTAATTTTATACTCGTGCTTCATCGAAACTGGTTTACTGCAAAAGTACCACCTAAAAAGAATATGGTCAACAAATTGAATAACAATGTAAGTACTAAGTCGTCCGATGGTTAATTAATGATGAAAACCGAAAGCTATCAAATATTTTGATGCGTCTTTTTAAAATATTATTTCGGTGCACAATGAGATATGGGTAACAATAATTCAGTGAATGGAAGTAAGAATATATAGAAAATATACAACAAAACTTAGGCAAAACTTGGAAGGAATAGGAAATATGATAACAAAAAAATATACTTTGGGCCGCAAAAAGTGTAGGCACTTATGTACTACACTTAAACGCAGCCTGGAATGAAGTCTCTTTCCTCCTCAACTCTCACCCGTCCAATCAATATTTTTAATCAGGGGGAGAATTATTATCATATCCCATCTCCTGCGCCTGTCCCACCTAACTCGGGACCCGTATCCTTGCCTCACCCAGCTGGGTCTCAAGTTAGCTGGAAGTATCTTTCCCTATCCCACTTCAACATGCCTTACCAAGCCCGGCAAGTACTCACTCTCTGCTTCAATACTTCTCACTCAGCTGTGATATTTAACCTCCTCATTCCCTGACTTACTCAGTCCGGCAGAAACCCATTTGCTCCAAGAAGTATCGCTTAACTAAAATATCAGCATAACCTCCCGAACCCAGCCTGTCTCACTGGTCTCCACAGAAACAGTCTCTAGCCTCACAGCTCCAGCCGGTCTCACCCAGGTCGGCCCAACAGTCGACACGCTCCCAGAATAGGCCACCTAGTTATGCACAGGCAAGTGCTAACTCGGCGGCACGGTCTTCTCCAATCCTCTTTGCAACATAAGTGGCTTCAAACGAAAATGCAATAAAGGAGTTTCGCTCTCTCACGTGGATATTCTCAGGGGCTAGATCTGGAAACTGATATTGTGTATTTGTGCTAATGATAGAAAAGGATTTTTTATGTTTATTAAAGAATGATTATGTCTAGTTAACCTAAACATGCTAACTGATATGCCCAACTGGTGCGACAGACTTTCAGATCGCCATAGGACATAGTTTTTAGAAATATGAGATTCCGTGATATCATATTGCAGTTAAGTAGACAGGTTGTTTAATATGCATGCCTTATTGCCTGGTAATTTACACATACATGAGGGTAGGTTGCAGAAACAATTTAGTAATTGTCCGGCATTATGCGCTCCTTATTGTTAACTTATCCAATACCTATTATAGTCCGTTTTTCTTATCTTTAGACTTCACTCCAAGATGTTTCGCAAGATATGCACGAGACAAAGCATGGCTTAGAAAAAATCAAGCCCTTCGGAAACAGAAAATATTGCCTTGAAGCCTGGAGAGTGGCGCTCTTGGGTGCGGCAAGTGCAGATTTGTAGTCTCACAAATGTGTATTACATAAATAGGTAGGTACTTATACCTACCTGCTACAAAAATTAAGTTGGATAAAGTTTGGTATGCTAACCGAACTATCGATCCGATGAATTAAAGGGTACCTATAAAAGCGAATATCACTTGGAAATGAACTATTCTGCAAATGGACACAAGTCATCATCAGTGACTTTAGTTCAAGACCTATAGGGCTTGGTTCCAGCCGAAGTTTTTTGAAACCGCAGGTGCGTGCGACTGCGAGTGCGGACCCAATGCAAGGAAATTCTTGAAGGAGCTCGGCGTGTGGCTCGTAACAAGTTCTGGCGACTGTCGTGAAGCACTTGGTTTGTGGTTCGCTATCGCAGACATTCGAGTGAACGCGTTTTCGATAGTATTGACTGTGACGTTGTAATCCTCACGAAGTATCATGTGGACGGGTTAGACTGCGTGACGAGAGGCGGAGATGAATTATGCCTGTGGAGGTAGGCAACCCGCAGGACATGCGTGTTCAGCGGCGCAGGCTACCAACACGAGTTGGCTATATGAGCGTGTGTTTAGCGATGAATGCAGCATTGATCGAAATTAACAAATATACATACTATTTCAATGTGATGACATGTTTTGCTCGTATTACCCGCTAGTGTCTACAAATCTACCACCAGTAACTCGTAATACAAATTACAAAAGACAGGAAACACAGGAGTCGTACTCGTATATTGGGTATGTTTGGTTCACCGAAGCCATCGTAGGTCCCATGCGCCCTCAATCACTTTCACTGTCACTGTCGTCACTGCTCGAATCCTGAAGTGACACGATCACTGGCTCGATGTCCTCCATCATACCATCTGCTCGCCAGTACACCTCTTCCAGTTCTCGCACGTGGCGGCAGCAGTTTCGCCACAAGTCCGGTGGCGCGGCGTCTCGGCTATCCAGCAGCAGCCTTTCCACGTCATTCAGATGCCCAGTGTTGTTGAACTGGCGGACGTGCGTCTTCATGTTTGCCCAAACCATTTCAATCGGATTGAGGTCGCAATGATATGGGGGCAACCTCAGTACTTCATGACCGGCCTCCTGTGCCACCTTGTCCAACACATACTCGCGTGTCTGTTTCAGAGGGCGAACCAGCTCAAGAAGCTCGACCTTCCGCAAGTCCGGATCAGGATTGACATCATGTACCCGCAGCCATTCTTGGATCGCTTCCTTCCTCCAGCTAGCTGTAGGTGCCTTGTTAGCACATCTTGAATGATACGAGGCGTTATCCATAATGATCACGCTATTCGCTGGCAGGTTCGGCAGAAGTTGGAGTCGAAACCAGTCCTCGAAACAGCTCGCGTTCATAGACGTGTGATAGTCGGCAGACTTGCCGTCCGTCCTCATACACATGAATGCTCCTGGGGTGAAGCCGCTGTCCGAGCCAGCATCGACTATGATTAGGCGCTTGCCCTTCCCTGTCACTGGCTTATGGCCGGCCACGTCGTCACTGTCCAACCACGCGACCGTTCGCATATCAAACTGGTTATACCAGGTCTCGTCCAAGTACACTATAGTGCGCTCTGGGTCGGAGCTTCTAATCTTCCGAATGCGTCTCAGGAACGCGTTCCGGGCTGCCACCACCTGAGGTTTTTCAACCAGCAGCTTTCGGTTGTTCACTTGTCGGAACTTGAATCCTATTTGGAACAGCTGCTTTCGTATGGTTGAGCGCGAGATAGTCTGCTCGAACTTGTCCTGAACTGCCGCTCTAATGGTGTCCAAAGTGACCTTTTTCCCTTCCAGGTACATGGCATGCACCATTCTTCTGAACGCGCACTGGTCAAACTCGTCGAAGTACTCGCGTGGCCCCCTGTTAGGGCGCTGGCGGGCTGGAGACTGGCATCCATGTGTCTCTATTCCACTCTTGAATGCATTAACAGAGGCAATCGACACTCCAGTAGCAGAGCTGGTCTCCTTCGCTACGTTAATGCTAGCCGCTGCACTCTCATCACCTTGCTTGAGGTATTCATCTTTCTTTCGAATAAAATATTGGTAAACATTATAAACCACTTGTCTCGCTTGTGCACCGATCGGTTTTCCTTGCCGAAGTTTTGAGAGCATTGCATATTATTGTATACGAATGGATATAAATTTCAAAAGATATATAAAAGTCTCAGATTTCCTTGATACACAGCAGACATATGGTGTGTTCGCTTTTAGAGCCGGTGGCAATGAGCGTGACGCTTGATTTTTATTATCAAATTGTGTGACGTCACGTGCTAAGTTATCTGCACATCTTGGAGTGAAGTCTAAAGATAAGAAAAACGGACTATAGGTTCTGAATTATAAATCTTCTTCAATGGAAAATAATGTCTTTTTACTAGCCTTGGCTCCTATATGACAACGAAAATCGTCTTGGTTCAGATATTTTACCCGCTTCAGACATAAAACGTCCCAAGTCGACTTCTGATTGCGATTTTATGTATTATTTTATGGCTCGGCTCCAGGGCACTCCAGAAAATGACTCCTCTTCTCACTGGTATTGGGAGGAGCTGCCTCGGATCGTGGCCTGACCGGACACGCAGGGATCCATGGCACACAAAGGTGGCGTGCACGGGTGATATAAAGCATTTGTCCCCTGTCAGCATTTGTGTATGCAAAAACTAGCAAATCTCAAAGTCTTAGAAGGTATATGACTGTAAGAAATGATGACCATGCCGATCATTGAAGAGTCGCAAAGTCACAAAGCAGGCAAGTCAATGTTCTGGGCTCTCATACCTACCACTTTTCTGATCACATTTGCGTGAATACCTGTGCCAGTTAAAAGCGCACCGTTTAGGAAATAGTGCCTAACTCAAGGGTTATCTACCCTCCAAAGCAGCCCACTCAAAGTTAATGATGACACTTGACATTCAACCGACATGAACTGACCCCGATGGCTCATTTCCATCAGAGGGTCCTCTGAAGGGTCTCTTGAACACGCATAAAACAATTAAAACTCTTCTACCCTGAAACCGAAGCTCTCCGTACGTCTTTGGAAGCACATTTCGTTTCTGAGCTACTCATTGCTTGTCCATGAGCGTTGCATTGCGTCTCTGAAGAGAACATTCAAACTTTGAGCGACAATGCCTGATTGAATTTTTGCTTTGAACAAAAATATACAAACTTACGTCCTCTGTGCCATAAAGCAGTAGCGGCGGAACACCTTCAATTAGGGGAGGGGGGGGGGTACTGCCGACTTTTTGTCCCATCCTTTCTGAATGCAACGCCCATAAGGCCAATGTTTAAATGGCAAAATCAAAGGGGGGCACGGTGCCCCGGTGCCCCCCGTTCCGCTGCCTATGCCATAAATACCTTGACAGAAATCAAATTTGTATGAGTTAAAACAATACAGTCATAACACAGAATGTCCATTAGTTCCACTAACCGTTCATTGCAGGGACTGAGTTCTGGCAGTGGACATGCTCTACGGAATGATTCAGTGCTTTACACTTGGAGTTTTAGATATAATGCCAATACCCTGGGTATAAAAAGTACCTACCTAACTACTACACATAATAAGGGCTGTGTAAACAAACAGAACAAATACCAATACAGGAAAATTTCATTTAGATACTGTGCTGTACTAAATTTAGGATCGTTAATCAAGAGCACGTTACAGCACTCGATACTTTTTGTCCAACCTTGTCCTTGACCGCGTGGCTCAGCCTCGACCTCTGCGTTTGCCGCGCCGCCCGTTAACATTTCCTATGTCCCACTGTGGACCTGGAGTTTCCATGGTTTGCGCAGTCCTTGGGCAAGTCGGTTTGTTTGTTTGTTTTCTTGGGTAAGGCCCTTTCAGTCTAACGAGACCATTTCAGATCCGGAAGGATGATGGGGATTAGGGAGAGAGATTGATCTGGGCGGGCACCCTGGTGCTCCGCCGGGGCTGAACCCATCACGTGGAGGCCACCCAGTCCTGCTAGCGGTCACCGCACCTGGCCATGGACCTGCTCCTGGGGTGGAGCTACCCGCATGGGATAAAGCTGCCCGTCCAGCCCGGATCAGGGGCTTGAGGCATGGAGGAGAAGTATTTGACTATCCTGAGGATGGAATCGACGGAACGGAGGGCCGACCGGTGTCACCCGTCCGTGCAGACAACCCTCCGGTAGCCGGGGGTGGTGTGCTGCCGTTGTGCCGCACACTGTGCCGTCGATGTGCCTCCAGTGTTCCACCGCCCCTTGCCAGACGGCTCCACGCGGCAATCCATTCACGCTTCACTCGCCCCGACTGATATATGATGCTACTCAGCGTCTCCTCAACTTCCAATATGCAGACATTGGGGCGTCGATGGACAGAACAAGGGCTGCAGGCTAGGAAAGTTAGACATTTTGTCTTTCTCACAGACAATGACAATACAACAACAAAATAAATGATTTATTTTGTTATTGTATTGTCATTGTCTGTGAGAAAAACAAGGCTGCAGGGCTGCGTTCAACACTGAGCTGTACTGATGAAAGTGAAAACCATCCCGTTTAGGTAAACCAGCTATCCTTTCGGGCGGCGAACGTCCCCGGCCCTGACCCAGTTATCAGCCTCTGATTGACGATCCTGTACACCTTTCAGTCCCATGATTGACTGATGCTGTGGCAGGTGCGCGCGATTTGGTCAGCAGCAGCAGCAGCACGGCCTGTGTTCCAGTCAGTGACGTGTGTTTGTGGTGCAGCGGCCGACGTGCCGGCGCGACGGGTGCGGTCCAATGCCACCCGACCGGCCCGCCCCGGATGTATCGTCAGAGTGTCGGAAGCACCGCTTCCGGTCCGGGGGGAGGGGGAGAGGAGGGGAGTGTCGACTGACACCAGACGGGTGACGGGACAGGTGGAACGCCCCCCCCCGCCTCCTCCTCCCGTCGTCTGCTCACGAGCAGCACCGTCCAGCGCTGGCTTTGGCACTGATGATTTCCGAAGCTGTCTAAGCTTAGGTGAACATGAATCCCTGCGAGATATCCATGAAAAAAATCCAAGGGGAGCCATCCATGGTGAATTTATATAAACAGTGTCGGTCAAGAGCGAGCTGGCCCCGGCAAAGTCTCTCAGAGGTCTTATCAACTACTACATTACCTCTGCATGAATTGCCTTATTTTTAAGCAGCATACCTTGTATTGCTTGAACCGTTCTTCTGCTGAACCGTCCAGCCCCTTCGGTGGTTGATATATCTTACCTTAGCTATCACACATTTACCAATCGTCTTCAATTTTCATTCATCTATCGTACGAAATTACCAGCAACAACACAAAATGGCCAGATTTGGGGTGTTCGTCCTTTTTCACTGGAACCCTCGACCAAATACAAATAAACTGTTATTCTTATATAGCATTGAAATGACTGATTTCTATATTGGATGTATGCATTGTATATGCAAGCATATAAAGGTGAGTTGATTGCCAGCTCTCCGGCGGTATTGATGCACACCAATAAGAGTCGATCATTGTCCTGACGCATCATTTTCTATGCTGCAGGCGCGCCTGAGTCGCTCGGTGGTGTGCGCGGACCGACCAGCTTGTCATACTGCTGACGAGCGAGCTTCCGGGGGCGGGTCACACAGCAGCAGAGGGGTGGGTCACACCAGAACAGCCGGGCGGGTCGGACATGGGCGGCAGCGTGGTGTGACGGTACGGCATGGCCGCCGGTCCCGGTCCACCCGACTCTGAACGACAGGCACCGGCCGACACCCATCGGCGCGTCATCTATCCCAGCGTCCGTTGCCTCTATCTACCGCCTTCCAAGCTCCAATGCCTCAGCCCATGGATGAACGAGTCCTCTCGCCTGCCTCTCATCGCTCGCTTCTTGCCACCCTTAGTTACATGATTCTTTAGTGCATGTCCATTCCCGCGAGCTTATCTCTCCCGCACCATGACCCGCTCCGTGCCACCTTGGCTGGCGTAACGGTGCAGTTCAGGAACGCACCTGAGGTCTTCGGGTAATATCGATGAGATGGATGGACTCTTTAGTCTTTACCACAATCGTCGATTAGCTTTTGGATCCAGGTATCGTGGAAGCCACCAGCATAAGCTAGTAACAGCATCGCATCAAACAAGTTCCGGGCACACCATGCTCCATAGCGACAGGCCACTTTGTCCAAAACCTGGGGATGCACCAGGCTAGTGTCCCAGTACGCTTCAGTAACTATGCTGCCGGAACCGTGAAACAGCCACCCGTCGCTGGGGCCATCCGCCACGGCCTGCTGAAGGTAAATCCCGGCTCACATGGCTGTGAGTTACGAATTATCTCCCTGGCCGATCCGTGGCGAGGGTAAGTGGTCAAACGTCCCAGCAGAACGCACTCTATAGGGTCTTTGTCTCTTCCAAAAACATTACACAGAGGAGTCGATGGAGCAGCGCCTGCCGATGGACAAGACAGCAGCCAACAACGCCTGCACTCCCTGGCCTTACGGGTTTCACGATGTTCGAATCCGATATTCATACGGTTCGTTGTCGTCGAAACCTGCAAGGAAGGGAGATATCGTCGAGAACGGGCCGTTATGGCGACTCTGGAGAAATATGGCATGGACATCCCGTGAAGAAAGTAGGGATCTCCTGACTGCAGAGCTGATTTAAGCACGTTTACAAACAATGGTTAGTTGGTTACTGCGATATCCCGCGTGGCTACTGCAATACCGTAATTATGTCCGTAGGTATAAATAACACTATTTTTTTACATAATGCAATTGCTTGGCAGTTGGCACGATTGTGTGTGCTATCATTATCAGCTTTGCGTGTTTAAGCGAGGCTTTGTATATCTGTGTCAGAATTAGAAATATAGTAAACGACGGACGTGCTAATTAATGCTCATGTTTGTGGGCTAACCCTTGCCGGCCGAAAGGGGTGCCATATCTGACCTTTGATTTAAGCCGAGTCTTGTGACATGAATCACATTTTCAGGTCAGGTCAGGTCACTGTCCCATAACGCCATAAGTGAGCTACTGCGCAGTCCTAAATGTCGCAACTCCGCAACGCCCTCAGTACCAGAAGAGCCTTCACAAAGAAGAAGAGTGTCACCTGAGGCACGGGTGGAGAATGTTTGAAAAAGTTACCCCGGCCGGCGACCGAAGGTCAGAAAGACGATGATGCTCAAATATTTGTCAACGGTTATCAACAAACCCCTATTCTGTGGCATAGAATAATGGATGTCTGCCGTTTGTACGTTTTTAGGGAAAACTGCTGCACGCAGGTGCGGAAGATTTCGTAATTGTAACAACAATTTTGCAACACGCCTCAAAATTTCGGACGCATGTCACCTAGTGCTAGGTCAGGTCATCAAGTCAAATTTGCTGGATGATCGTGCTAAAAATGCCATCATGCCCTTTGCAAAGCTTATTCCGTGGAAGTTACAACCTTCCCACACAAAACAAAATGTCAAATTTGACCGTTTTGACCCTCTTATTGATTTGAGCTCGCACCTGACATATTATTCGCGACCGAGCCTTAAACGAGTAATCGAATGTTTTGTTTGCAGTGTTTAAGCTCCGTTATGTTCATGAACTGTGAGAAAAGTTGTCGGAGAACGCTAACATCAGAGAAATTTGGCTTTTGATTATCTATGGTGATTTTATTATTGAGCTTGCCTAAAACATGACCAGATTTCTCTGATCACGTTTGTCGCTCTTTCAAGCGTCGTTCCGCTTCTCGCCTCGTAGCCCAGTAGCCGAGTTAGAACTAGGAGCGTGAAAAGCCCACCTCTCGACTCAACGTGTTACGATAAGGCCACCACCCTGGCGCGGGTTAAGTTGGGGGAGCCTTGAGCCCCAGCAGCTCGTCCTTCTATCTCACTGATATTACCCTCGTCCTGTCTTGTGATGTAATTACAGTGCCATCTTACGATAACGGCCCTTAAATATGATTTACTTCTGTTTGATGAAACATGTCGGGCTCCGCGATGAGAAGACTTAAAAACATAGAAGCTCCAAAATGAAATTAAGTAAATTTTCAAGAACTTTTCAAGGTAGATAAGCATAATGAGAGACGCTTTTATAGATGGCAGTTTTTTTTTGGTATGGAGACAGCTCTTAGGATTTACAAAAGTGGAAAAAGTTACCCCGGCCGCGCCGGGGTCGGCTGAAAGTTACCCCGGCCACGGCCGGGGTGGCCGGGGCACGTTCTCCACCCATGACCTGAGGCCAGGTCGGTCACGTGACCTCACCACTGTAAAGCCTGAAACAGACTCTTTCCGCAATCAGGAAATCGCATGCGAGAGCCTATTCAAATACATGGAAGCACGCTCGCATCAATCGCACGCACCTCCGCATGCGATTGATACGTGAAGAATTATAATGTATTTGAATAGGCTCTCGCATGCGATTTCTTGAATGCGGAAAGAATATGTTTCAGCCTTAACCCTTGCCGGCCAAGAGGAGGGGGGGGGGCGGGTGCCGCCCCCCAAGTTTTTTTTTTTCGCGATAGCTCCGAACACGCTGGCGATATAGAGCTGAAACTTGGCATACCTGATCTTTTATTTAAGCCGGATCTTTTGACATCAACCGCATTTTAGGGTCCGGTCAGGTCACTGACCTTTGACGTCATAAGTGAAACTCTGCACGGTCTTCAGATGTCGCAACTTTGCAACGCCCTTACTGCCAGAGGAGCTTTCACAGGGAAGTGAAACTTGCAGGATCTAATATCCATTACGAGTCTCACAACTTGTTTATCTCAGATTCTTCCTAAAGGTCATAGGAGGTCAGGTCATTTTCGTGACCTCACCATCCTATAAGTCAATGTGGAAAAATGAAAATTGCTATTCTGGCGCCGGAAACGATCTCCAACTATCTCAAGCACACAGAATGGTGATTTCATGCACTCCTTGCAAGGTTCGATGCGTCACTTTTGCAATGCTGACCTTGTGTGACGTCATTTGTGACGTCATTAGGGTCATATTAGTTTTTCGTCAATAACTCCCGATGAAATTGAGCTAGCGAGTCGGGAAAGCCACCAATTGTCTCAAGAAGACTGGGGATGTCCAAGTTAAGCGCACACCAGTACTCTATACAAAATGTAACAAGCCCCGAGTGCGCCTGTGGCTACACACAAGAAAACACAAAACGGCACTTCATCCTTCACTACCCACACTACGCACTGACGAGGTCCACACTCTTTGCACAAGTATCCACACACCTCAACATTGATTTCAACAACTAATCAGACACCATGAAATTAGACACACTTCTACACGGACACAACACGACAAAGCAAAACGCACCTCAGGTTCTCCTTGCCTTTCAATCCTTCCTCAAAAACACCTCCAGACTGATATAGCCCCGTCTCGGTGGACTGGCGCCGGCCCGCTATCACCGCTTATCAATGCCAACTGTCACGGCAGCCTACCTGACTCTCCGCGGCCGTGGATTGGACCATATTTATTCTGTTTACGTTACCAGGTGGTGGTGCCTCGATTTAAGCATCAGCTTTTGCACCACCACCTGGACTATTTGCTTATTTCCATTTTATGTTTAATAAATGTGTTTTGTTGTTGTTGTTTGTAAGACCTGCCGAGACGAATGATATGCGACATGACCTCCTTCGGCCAATTTCGTGACCTGGAGGTACTGACCTGACCGTGACCCGAGGTCAACACCCTAAATTGACCTCACCCAAACAAAAAGTATATCATTCGACGCGCCTGACCGAGACGAACACGATGCTGCCAAAGTCGCTGCTCTGCGGCCGTTTTTGTGAAGTTATTCACCAAAAACGAAACCGTACCTTGGGGCACTTGATCTGACCTCAGGGGTCACCAGTTGACCTAAGACCTTAAAATCGGGTATCAATCTCTTTGTCTCGTAACGGCGCACACGCTCGTTTTTTCCACGACGCACTAGCTCCACCAGGGGCGAAACGGCAAGGGGGGTCGTACCTCCCCCCCCCCCTTGGCCGGCACGTATGTCCGGCGAAATAGGTCCGGCGAGGGTTAAATCAGATACCAGTCGCTGCGTCTCGTAACGGCACACACGCTCCTTTTTGTTCTGCGATGCTTTAGCTCAGTTAGAGCCGAGGCGAAACGGTGAGGGAGGTTCACCCACCCCCTTCCTCGGTCCGAGTACATGCAGTAAAGCAATAGGTCCGGCGTCCTACGTATGTATGTATTACCATCATGGACAGTCCACACGGGGCGTGGCGATTACGGCATACACGCTCCTTTTTGTTCTGCGATGCTTTAGCTTAGTATGGTTCAGGTGTGATTTTGATTGTTTGCTGCTTGAGTGGAAACATTTATTAAATATTAATAACCAAAACAGGCCGCCAGCTTAGTAGCAAATAAATCAATAGGGGAAGCGGGGGGAGCACCGCCACCTTAAGCATTTCTGCTCACCGAGCTGATATGCGTAGTAAAAACGAAGCTCTTTTGCATTCATGTGAAAGTAGGGATGTTTTCCTACTTGTTGGCAAAGTTTCCAGCGCTCCATTATAAAATTTCGCTACTTACAGCCATTGAAAACAAGTCCTGCATTTTTCGCCCTCCAAAAATGTGCGGGTAGCACCGCCACCGATGGTTGTGTTATCCACAGATCGGCCTTACGGTAACAGGCGCCCTTGGTAACGTTACTGCTGTCTGAAATAGTAACTCATACTCATATAAGACACACAAGAGTTGGTTGTTAGTTTGTCACAGATCAGACTGTTTGGTGCGGACAATAGCATACGAAGGTGGAGAAAAGGCACGTTTATTTCGAAACATCCAGTGAAGTCGAACGTGAGGTTAAAAAACAGACGACGTTTGCGGCCTAACTAAAGCTCTTCTCCGTGCTGAGTGAGTTATTCTTGCGGCTTTATCCATTTTGCCACCCCTTCGGGTAGCACCGCCGAGCATGGCGGTGTTACCCCACACACAGTCATGGGCCGACAACGCCCCGACAGGAAAACAAGCCGGGACGCGATTCTTCCGTAATTCCTTTCTCAGCGAAGCGCACTTCATGCCCTCAAATTTAACGTAGAAATCGAGGTATTTCGACATGAAATGACCACTTACTTGCTGCTAAAACATGCCAAATGATTACAACGATGGTTAGAAATTCACAAAATGGGCAATTGCGATCTTAAAATCAAATAAATCTTAGCGCAAACTACCTCACGCGGCGCCCCGCTTCCATTCGGACACCGAAATGGCGGATGTTTACATTTACAGTTCAGAGTTTTGCCGATGGAGGGGATGGCGGTGTTGCCCACATGGCGGTGCTACCCCCGCTTCCCCTACACCTAACTTCACGAAATGCCGCTCATGGAAAATTACCAGACTGGTTATTCGTTACCAGAACCCAATACTATATAGGTATACGGCCAGACAACAGGTAAGCCCAATCACGAGGAACCAGGGGCAAGGGCGTTTTTGCAGTGTGCTCAAATCTTTGAAGAAAAGAAGTTACATACCTTACCCGATAGCCCGAAATCTGTCCTTTCATCGAATAATGGATCATAATTACGTAGAATGCGTCGTTTTTCAATTACGCTGTCTAAATTGAGGGGACTGCAAATCGGGCGTCTTGCTCAATCCATGGGTCATAACAGCTATACCAGTGGGGCATAACGCCCAGTTCACCTCTTTATTAAAGTCATTTTATTGACTTATGTATTTAATATTCATCTATTTTTACTTAAACTTGCCCGGTGACACTACTAAACACATTTAGCTCTTTTGGCAAGACCCCACTCCCTTATTCAGCCAACCAACATTCACTGTCTCGGAAAGCCAAGACACCATCCATCCATAAATATCATGTGAATTACCCGTTCGGTTCGGACAGACAATCCAATATGATGCGTTATGCACCTTGAATAATAAACTTGGGCATAAGGAACGTGTACAACAGCTAATTTTGAGCCAAAACACCCGTTATTGGTCATGCAGTATGACGCTCATAAAGGGGCCAAACGCCCATGGTGGGTGCTTTGCCCACACCCAAGTGAGTGCATTATACAAACAAAGACATTGAGAACAAATTTAACCAACCTAAATGCATCACAATTGTATCACGAGCATCGATATGCTCAAAACATAGCTTACATCAACAAGTTTGGCATAGTTTAATTTCATTGCTTTCTTTGTATCAGACACAGTTTAGCAGTTAAGAAAGCGCCGCCATGAACTCCTAATAAATATAAAAAAATACGTATTCTTGTCTTACATCTAGAACTTCCCACCTAAACATCCGAAAAAGTAAGAACAAGCAGACTGCAGAGCCCTCTTAGTTCTTGAAAATGGCTCTCAAGAATTCACTAAAATGCCTGGCATTTTGTAAATAATGTGGGATGGGTGTTTGACCTGACCTGGGCGCTTTGTCCCACTCCACCTTAACCAATTTTAAGGTCTCAAATCAAACGGTCGGGCTAAGGACCCCAAAATGGGATTTCAGTTTTTTCGTGAATAACTTCGGCAAAAATGGTCGCAAAGCTAAAATAAAGCGGCTGATTTGTTTGTTGTGTCAAAGAGCGTCGAAGAGTGTACTTTCTGTTTGGAAACGGTCAAGTTTTGTGTTGACCTCATTTGACCTCAAATGACCTTGGATGACTGGATGACACTGGCATGAGATAGGTATTATATGGTGTATTCGTGGGCGCTGATCACGAATCCGGCAGGCACACATTCTGATCTCAACATTCATTCACATCCTGAGCAAAACTGGTTGCATTATCCCGTCTGAATCCAGTCCGTGAAAAAGCCACAAGCGAGGCTACCATTGTTTAACTTCGGACTTGGGTAAGCCTTGTATTGCTTCATTAACCGGACCGAATAAACGTGGACATATTTTGCGCACATTTGAACATATTTTGAACACGATTTCATGCATCCTGCTTTCCTCTGAAGCACAGAATTTGAGATATCTGCACTGTACTGGCTGAGAACCTGGCACAGGGCCCAACAGAAAGCGACCTGGGGACATGGAAGAAGCTTGCGGACAGCTCACCTTTCAAACAAGACATTGCGACACAGTGAGCTCCGTGTTTATGTAGACGCTCAGCTCTGAGACCTCTTCCCTGTGGAATTCCTTTTGAAGTCAAAGACATAGGCCTCCACATGAACTTTCCGCCAGAGAGCATGCCGTCTACGAGGGACCTCTCCGAAGTGTAAAATAAGCATCTGCTGAGGCTGTAACGAATCTAATAAAGCGTTAGTCACACGAGCAGCGAATGAATATCGTCCATTGTCAACTCCCGGATCATAGTGATCTAAGCCGGCTCAAGTGGGCTCGATGACGGCATGGATACGCTAATTATGACCGGTCGTCGTACCGTATGACTGGGGCGCGCACCGCTGACGTGCGCAAGATGACACCTATCCGCGTCTCTCATACCCTGCCGGGGACGGCCGCTCGCCTAATAACGATCGCAATAACTCGCAGCGGCAACTGATGCGCTTCCCGTCCGGCGGGCTTCCCGCATCAAAAGGCGGCGCGCATTCAGGCGTGGGCCGGCTCCGCTGACAGGCGTCCGTCAATGCGCACCACCTCTCCGCCTCGCCTCACTAATGAACACCTGCTGAGGGTTTTTGTTTCAATTTGTGTCGCGCCGCGGTGCCGCCGCTGCGCTCAGGCGTGTCCAATAATGGCGCACCTGTTGAATAACTCGTCGTCTGCCCGCCGCCGTCGCCGAGCACGGTGCACCGCGGCGAGGAGCGCTGATATGCGGACACGACACTGCTGGAAACGTGTCCAGGGAGAGATCAATGCAGAGGACGTGGGCCGAGAAATAGTGGGAGCGACCTGCGACATGGAATCTTACCGAGACTGGAGACAGTAATCTGTATCGCTGCGATGCACAGATGGTGCGAATGGTGTGTTTGACACCATACATAGAAAGTTGGGCTGAGAGGAGTGTTAAACGAGAGAGAGAGAGAGAGAGAGAGAGAGAGAGAGAGAGAGAGAGAGAGAGAGAGAGAGAGAGAGAGAGAGAGAGAGAGAGAGAGAGAGAGAGAGAGAGAGAGAGAGAGAGAGAGAGAGAGAGAGAGAGAGAGAGAGAGAGAGAGAGAGAGAGAGAGAGAGAGAGAGAGAGAGAGAGAGAGAGAGAGAGAGAGAGAGAGAGAGAGAGAGAGAGAGAGAGAGAGAGAGAGAGAGAGAGAGAGAGAGAGAAGGAAGGAGAAGATACTTTGAGATGGATAGGAGAACCAGAACCAGATAGGAGTGATAAGTTATCCCGCGCCCTGGTGGGGTCCGTTTATAACGCGACCTGGTTGGGGGAGCTATTTCCCCCCCTCGTATCTCCGAAACTACTGGACGGATCCGCAAAATTCAAACGGCACTCGAAAGCCCTATTAAATTTGTCTCGGAAAATCTAATTTTGCTGACCTCGGGGTCACCGATGACGTCACAGGCCAAGTCAAATATAAAATGTTTTGCCGGTCACGGATCTTCCATGGAATGTGCTAGTAACATCGAGTAAAACGCATTTTATCGAAAATCAGCGATAGGGCGTCAGCTGCCTAGTACATGTGTTGCTATTAGAGGTCACTGATAATACCAGGTCAGGTCACAGGTCAGGTCACCAAGGTTCAGCACATGAACCCAATTTTACTAGGGCTGTGTTATGCATGTTTTAAGGCCAATTGTACATTTCCAGCTCAATGGTGCTGTTTTTAAGACCATCAGGTACGGTTTAGGTCACTTTCTGGTGGAGGTCAGGTCAATGTCAGGTCAAAAAAGGTTAAATTCCAAAGTTGATAGTTTTGCATAACATAGGTATTGATACGATGCAGCTCGTCACGGCGAGTCTAATGGTGGTCTTTGTTTTGCGCTAGGCAGTCTAAAATTGCTTAAAATTGAGTTTGAAAATTTGGTGTCATTAATTTTAAGCAGTTTTTTCGCTTAAACTTGGCCAAAAAAGAGGTACCTATTGATTTCAAATTTGCCGCAGTGCCGTGGGCACTAGTAACTTGACCCCGACTTCGATAACGATAATTCGATAGCCTTTTTCTAGGTCAGTGACTTCGATAACGATAATTCGATAATCAAATTGGTCACTTCGATAACGCGATAGCGATAACGATAACTGCAAAAAGAAAGAAATCGAAAGGACAAATTATTTGAAAGAAATAAGCTTCTAATTAACATTTAACCCATTCGCTCATGCAACACCATTATAAAACCCAGCTGCTTACGGTCACCTGTTCATGGGTGGCGGTGTAGCAAAAAAAAAAAATGTTTGTCTGTTACCGGATGCTTGAGAACATTTAGAATACCTTCCGCTCAAAAGAAGCGTAGTTTAATGCCCTGTCATTGACTTGAAAGGGTTACAATTTGACATGACCTCAGGTTACTGGTATTAAAATTCCGAGAGACAAATTGAAGCCCCTATTGAAATACCGTCACAGGTATTTTGCTCACCACAAACTGTGACATTCCTCTATTTTAAGGAATTGAATGCTGTAACTGAGCATGATTAAAGGGACTATCCCACCTTCTAAAATGTTGTTAAAACCAGTTAAATGGGGTTGGGAACTCAATTTTTTAAGAATGCATGAAAATGATCAAACTATTTTCACAGAATTTATGGTGTATACCATTGCCTCATAAAACCAATATGCTGAGAGAAGTGGGGGAAGAAAGATAGGAAACTTGTTTTGAAAAGTTCTTGAAAAAAGATGCTCTTGATGCTGTTACGTCACATTTCACCTTCTGCGGTTGACAAATAATGGCGCATCTGGCGCACCACAGATTACATGTTATATCAATGGGTGAAAGATGTTGTTTCTTTCACTCTGCCATTCGCGCTGTTTTTAACTTTAAATTATGCTAAAACATTTACGGATGAAATGTTCAGTGTCAAAAATTGATGTGTCTGCCGTGTACTATATTTCCACTTAACATTGAGCCGGTGATAAACATTTTATGTACCTCGAATTTTCAAATGATAAAGATGATGAATCGGAGGATGCTGAAAAGCAAACGCTCATTCCAATATTTGGACTACTTTACGATTAAAATGTTTACATTCCTGTCATCTTATTGATCATTTATTTGTTCTTTTTTATGAAAATAACTTAAGGCGTTGAGAACCGAGGTAATTTCTATCTACCGTGCCTTAACTTACCAGCAACAGCAATCTATCTACGCCCTACGGTGGCAAGGGAGACTGTGAAAGAAGCGTAAGATGGATTCTAAACAATTCTTTTGTGATATACTGAAGGGCAAAGTGCAGAGAAGAGCGTACAAGTCCTGTTTTGTGCCAGGCTGTTGCAGTAGCACTTATGAAACTCCGAAAACGATCTTCGTTCATGTCCCGAATTGTATTGTATTGTATTGTATTTACGATCATGGGCGATCCACACATGGCGTGGCGATTAGGGGAAGGTGGGGTAAGACGGACCAGCTAAGGTTTGAGGCCGCATATCTTACTACACTGCTCTCGTAATTCATATTATTTATAGTCTTCGGAATGCTCAATCCTTCCTCTGTTGATATGTGTAAAGACTAACTTTCAAATTAAAGACATCTAGGTGGTGGATGCTCTTAAAGAGGGACATGTCAAAAACTCAGACAAGAAAAAACGTGGGGTAAGACGGACCACCCAGCAGTGCCTGCTATCCGTTCATGTGTGCTACACTTCTGC
Source organism: Amphibalanus amphitrite (assembly GCF_019059575.1). Lineage (NCBI taxonomy): Eukaryota > Metazoa > Arthropoda > Thecostraca > Balanomorpha > Balanidae > Amphibalanus > Amphibalanus amphitrite. The sequence continues at coordinate 426,911 of NW_024882033.1, forward strand.
TCTGTACTCTTGTAAGAAAAAGTAACCAAAATGGTAAAATAACAAAATGAGCCTTTATTCTTTACTCATGTGTGAATGAAGTGCAGCTAAAAGCTGGGAACATGTGTGTTGATTGTCGTTTGGCATGAATGCATGCTAACTGAGCACTTGCATGCATGGCTCACATGCAACAAAGACTCCTTGCTTGCTTAAACTTGTGTCAATGTTTTGGAAAATAACTTTCCATATGCAGGGTACAATGGACCACCACAGGGTAAGATGGACCACAGTGGTCCGTCTTGCCCCAAATCTAAATTCTGTCATTATCATGACGTATATGTCAAATAGCCCAACATTGCAAAACCTTGTCTTTCCTAAAGTGTGACTATAACTAAGTTTATAACTTTGTTCTTCACAGTTAAGTGCAAAATAGAATTTAATCATGCAAGAAAGGCGCCGTAATTGAATCACCCGTAGACCTCTTATATTAGATCGGTTTGACGAAAAACAACATTTTTCTCAATAACTCAAAAGCTATGCATCCTAGCAGCATGAGCTCAATGTGGCCATTGTTACGAAGGAAAACAAACATAGTGAGTGCATAAAGCAGTAGATACCAGCAGCGGTTCAGCCGGGAGGGCTGGTGGTCCGTCTTGCCCCGCTGGGCCGTCTTACCCCACCTTCCCCTACTGCCCAGAGTCTGAGTCGGGTATAAGCATGCAGGAACAGAGACCAGTCGAACAACAACACACACACACACACATACACGCACACACAGGAAGACTCTATATGCTACGATTTCTAACATACCGTGTAGGTACTTATATACATACAAGACGAGTGCCTAATTCAGGCCATCACGAAGGCATGGATGAGATAATAATGGATTGGTGTCTTCGCAGTTTTTGGCGACATTGAGCTCAGGCCTGCCATCTAGCGGGAGAATTGTCGTAAGTTAGGAGCAAGCCGAGTGAACGCCGCTGATTAGCATTGTGACACACGGGAGTGTGGTGTAGTAGCAGGCTTGTTGTGCAATTTTTCAAAAGGTTATGTCTTTATATGTCAGTAAAAGCGAAGAAATTAATAGATTTATGTGCAGGGTCAGTAATAAGATAAGCAGTTCCATGTTATTTCCTCATTAAATCGTGAAACAGGGAGTTATTGGAGACTTCGCCAGCACGTGTCGTTTTCACACTATTTTTCACATGAGTCTTTACTTGGCCTAAATCAAACAAATTGTCCTATCAAAGAACAAAATGAACGTAAGTACTATTTATAAGTCTAATGAAAAACTTAAACGGAATTGCTAACGTCATTGCCGCTCAAAATGTCATTCAAGACGCTCTATGAAAAGGACCCAACCGGTGGTGCGTAGTCGATGAAATTTCAGTAACTTTGGCTCCAACTCCGATTCCGGTATCCAAATATCGACTCCGACTCCTCCGGGCAGAACTGTCAATTCACACAGACTCCGACTCTGACTCCGACTCTGCAGCCCTGGTAAGTCTGTGGAGTGATGACTTTTCGGTGACGTTCGACTCATACTCGGGCTACAGCTTTTAAAAATCAACCGACTCCGAGTCGGAACAGAACCGCTGGCTCTGACTACAACTTCGCAGCCCTGGCCCAAGATAGCCGCCTAAAACAACTTTTATGTGTGATCTTCGTACATTGTTAATGTTATTTTAAACAAGGGGTGGAAAAGGGAGACGAAGCCTTCGCAAACAAGGATCTCCTGTTGCGAATCAATCAGCTGCTGGAAAAGAAAGGCATAAACACCACGCATCTCATTTCATCGTTTTCCTAACAGCTCTGCACCAATGTAAGCACTGATCAATGCAGTGCGAGCATCGATGTGACATTTGTGTACCAAGTTTGAGTGTTATCCGCCCAGCCGTTCTTGAGATATGGAAGCGGCACCCCGCACGTGCGCACGTGCCGTAGCACCCCCATAGTGACACATGGAAATGCATTGGCCACTGGGTGCCTAACTATTGACGAAGTTTTACTGTAATTGGCCCAGCCATTGCGGAGTTACTTTATGTGGAACACTTTCGACACCCCTAAGTTGGCACATGACACGTGCCGTAACATTAACTAAGATGAAGAAAATCGGGCGAAATTCGGAGAAGAAGGAATAAGCCTACCAAATTTGTAAGTGACATATTGTCAAACTGCTGTACCATTGTGAGTAAATGACCATATAAAAGGTCGTACAAGCCGATGGGACTGGGCGTTTCAATGCACACCATTTTACGCATTTTATTTTCGTTATTACCTAAAGGCTGCTTGACGTTTTTGGCTTCCAAGCATTTAAGACGTTTTTTGTCGTCTCAGGTCCAGTAAGATTACCTCCAACTCGTGGGAATATGCACTTCAAGCCAACTAACACACCACTCCCACGTGTGTCATAATGCTGAGAGATGGCGTTCACTCGGCTTGCTCCTAACTTACGATAATTCTCTCGCTAGGTGGCAGGCCTGATCCCAATGTCGCGGATCCCAATGTTAATTTCCACGAGACACCAATCCAGTGTTATATCATCCATGACGAAGGTCTATCGTTTTTCCACAGAGACTTGACAGCGCGTGCGAATTTAGAGGGTGGCAGCTGTGAGAGGTCGGGAGGTAGGTCGTTTAGGAGCTCGGCGGCACGGTAACTGAAACGCCGCTTACCGGTTTCTAGTCTGGGACGCTGGAGCTGGAGAAGGTTATCCTGACGTGTATTTCTATTCCTGGTTGAGGAGTCCCGGTTTTTGGCAAACATAGAGGCAAGTGCTACCGGTTCGCCGTAGTGTATCGCCTTACGTGCAGTGGCCATGGTTTGAAGTTTGTACATAAATTCGGGCGCGTTAGGCGGCACGGGTGGACATCGATAGCAGCGCCTCTATCGGTCACTAGGGAAAGCTGGGCTGTAAGCGACGAAATACCGGCTGAGTTGTCACACGTTTAATAGGTTTATAGACATCCGTCTTGTGAAAAAGTTGAACTTTTGCCTTCAATATTTCTACAAGCAATTTTAGAAGTGATCTTCACATCTTGCAAGGCCGTTTAGATTATTGTATTCACTTCAAGCCTTCCTAATTGTTCTTGACGATGGTGCTGGAACTATTTATAATAAGTGTTTCTAGCTTAGTAAAAGAATGTATTGTGCAAATGATGGAAAAGCATTAAAGGAAGATTTTCAATGCAATTTTATCTAACAATTAATGGTAAATTCTTTACACATAAAGGAAAAGTTGCATGCTAACTGATAATTTAAAGCTCTTGGGGCCAGCTGTTTTCTTCTTTTCTTACGTCGCCCCAATGGCCGCGAATACACATGTGATAACGCCTATCGGGCATCCAGTTGAGTTTCTCGCGCAGGTCAGTGACGTGGTCGAATTTGCGACGGCCAAAAATAACTCGAGTAGCGAAGTTCAAGATCTTTTGGAGTCGATTCAGGTTCTTTTTTGTACCATTTCCGTAAACTGAGAGGCAGTAATTTACTCGGGAGATGACTAGAGATGTGACAATGGTTTTGATGACCCCATCGGGAAGACAGTGCCGCACATGGGAGAGGCCGATGAGCAGACCCATACACCTCCGGCTGAGCTCAGATACGTGGGCTTCCCAGGTCAGACAGCTGTCAAACACCACGCCGAGGTTTCCTGCCTGCGCACATGGTTCCAGCTCCGTGTCACGAAACGATACGACGACTGGGGGCAAGTGTTTTAGATTTTGACGGCTGCCGAATATCATGAGTTGCGTTTTGCTCGCGTTGACCTTCAGGGCGTTAGAGTGGAACCATTTGTTCAGTGCTTCTAGTGAGGCCTCCATGCGCGAGATAAGGCCACTTACATTGTTTTTTGGGCCACTCACTAGAAGCTGGGTATCATCTGCATATTGGAAAACGCATGCGTCGTCGGCGTGAAGCGCCAAATCGTTTGAGAAGATCGTGAATAAAAGAGGACCCAGGGCCGAGCCTTGAAACACGCCCATAGGCCGTTTTCACGACGGAACTTTCGCAGAGGAACTTATTTGATACCTAAAAAGTACCTACCCTTAGAGGCCTTAACATCCCTCAAACTGAAATATTTTATGTTCAAAATAATTTTAGAAGTTTAAATCCGGACATTTTTTGCCCTCAAATCACTTATTTATTTACAAACACAGCAATTTTTGGTTCTAGTAGCCCACCTTTCGACTATGAGGTATTAAATCAGCGTGGCAACTTGCTCCCTGTTTGCTCCCTCGGGTATCTAATTCCGGAATTCTTAAAAACAAGGAAAGTATATATCGAGTTCTCTTTTATACCTATTCAGTTATGTTTTAATGGTGATTAAAATATGACAAATTTTTTAATTACATTTCATATAAGAAAACACGCAAAACAATGAAACAAAAATAACTACGGCAGATAATTACCTTCAGGTATCTAATTCCGACCAATCAGCACCTCAGTAGGATATGACGTCATACAAGAATGGTGGTGAAGGCCGTTTGCAGTCCCGGCCGGTAGGTCACGTGACCGCCGGGCGCCTCGGGTCACGCGGCGGTCGGGAGTCGGACGCGGGGCGTGGTCGCGGGCGGACGCGCGGGGCATCATGCTTTGCTTTGCTTGCTTTGTCAACTTCATTTAACTTACTATCGCATTCGTGTGGAAGCCAAACACTGCTCAGTGCCCTTAGAAATTGAGTTTTGGAAAGCTCAAGTCCCTATAGCTCCTCAGGTCGGCAACAGTTGAAGCCTCATCTGAACCCATGTGAAAAAACGAGGGTAAGGAACCTTGTGTTGCTTTTTCTTTTACCGTCATAATTATCTCAAACCATCACAATTTTGAGTTGCCACATTGTCTGCTTCACTACATTCGTGTAAAACTTGGGTGAAGGCTGGTGGCTCAAAGAAAGGTGAAGATATTTCTTTAAGTGCCTAATCCGTGAAATTGAAATATCCCGGCTTTACAAATCTACACTTTTCATTTTCTCCACGATACATTTTTTAAAATTGTTTAAATTTTATCTACATTTGTTAAAATCGGGGCTTTGGTTTTGTGTAAACTAGATCATAAAGTTTACTATAGTTTTGTGTAACCTGATGGCTGAAGAAAATAGTAATTTTGCTAAAATGATGTGCGGAAATTTGTTGCTTTCCAAATCAAATTACTCATACCTATATTTCATTCAAAATTAGGAGGCATTATTACTGTTTTTTCTTGTAACATGAACTGAGTTTGGGTACGGTGCTCCGGAAACGTTGTGGAACTTTAAGCTAGCTAGAGCAGTTTCCATAAAAATTGTTTAGATAGTTGACATGGCTTGTTGACAACTCTTTTGCTGTTTCTAAAAAAGTGGAAAAAATATTTTCCTGCATTAAGCACACAAGGCATGTTATTCTCATAAGCTATCGAATGTGTGTGTGTGTTTTTTTAAGCTGTTTTTTAAGCTTTTAAGCTGTAACTTCAGTTACTTCACTTTAGAACATATTGCCCAGAATGCGTCACTGATCATGAGCTGGTATATCATATCATATGTAGCAAATACATAAATGCATTTGACGAGCGACACCTACGGGGTCGTGCGGCAAAAACTTTCTCTGTCCGCGGGCGCCACTGCAGCGACACCTGCCGTGTGGCTCCAACACTATTGGCTCAGTCTGTGCGCCCACGCCGTGCCGCGAACACTGATCCTACACATTGTTCAGCGTTCCGATTGTAGTTGGACCACATCTGGTGAGTTCTCCCCACGTGGTGGGTGCATTACGCCGAGATGGCCTGGCTGGGCCGTGGTGTCGTATTTTTATGTTCGCCCAGTGGGCTCGCGGCACTGGCAGCCGGCTCTCAGTTAGGAACTGCCAGACCAAAGTACCAGTCGCTGGCTGTTTTATATTTTTTTTCTATCATTGCCTCTAGGGCCCTTGCCGCAGGTTCCTGCACCACCGACAACTGTGGTGTCCCCTACGGCCGCAGGGGCGCGCCGCGGCCCGCGATCGCGTCGTCGGCCATAGCGCGTTTGCGCCGGCGACCGTATACGCAGTTACGCTCGTGCCGCAATTCAGGGAGTTACGTCTTATGCTGCCACCAGACTGCTAGCCTCGTATCTTGTTGTATTCATCGCCCTGTCCACGCGCATGACCTAATGTCTCTGTGCACCCAAGGCCAAGCCACCCTGACGCCATCTTGGCGGGTCCGAGCAGCAATCGTGTGACCTCTACCCAGCGATCGCGTGATCGTGACGTCAGCGGTAGGTGTGGACACCTCCAGCGCTGGTGGCGCCGCGGCGGCAGCGACAGCAACTGCTGGTAGCCACGTGGCCGCCAGCGGCGCAGGCGCGGGCGTGTCATTACGTAACCGTCATCCGCGCCGTGAGGCGGCCCGGGTGATTCACCCGCCGTGTCGTCAGCTGACCGTGACCGTGGCCTAGCGGCCTTTGGCCCGGCGACCGGACCGCAGGTCCACAGCTGATTGGGGGTCGTCTTGCACCGGGTCTGCAGCGGGCCATCTGGGCTGGAGTCAGGTCACTGCTGGCTGTATGCCACTCTGTGGGAAGCAGCGTTAGTCGGTCACAATTTGGCCAGACGTGTACGCAATCGTGTATGCCTGAGAGGCAGCGTTAGTCGGTCACAGATTGGCCTGACGTGTACGCAACCGTATATGCCTGGGAGGCAGCGTTAGTCGGTCACAGATTGGCCTGACGTGTACGCAACGGTGTATGGGCTGGAGTCAGCTCACTGCTGGCCGTATGCCACTCTGTGGGACGCAGCGTTAGTCGGTCACAATTTGGCCAGACGTGTACGCAATCGTGGATGCCTGAGAGGCAGCGTTAGTCGGTCACAGATTGGCCTGACGTGTACGCAACCGTATATGCCTGAGAGGCAGCGTTAGTCGGTCACAGATTGGCCTGACGTGTACGCAACGGTGTATGCCTGAGCTGCAGCGCTAGTCGGTCACAGATTGGCTGGACGTATACGCAACCGTGTATGCTATATCGGTTTCGTCCGCGTCCCACTCTGGGAGCGTCCAGGGCTTACGTAATTTTGTTTTTCTCATTGCAGGCATGCTCGTCGTAGGGGACAGCTATGCTGTCCACCTCCCCCGCCGCTGTTCGCCCCACCTTGCCGTGGCGGCGGCCGGTGTTCGCGGAGGCTGCGTCAATGACGACGGCTTCAGGCGCTGGGCCATCCGGGCCGCAGTTCGTGCCCGTCCTCGCGTGGTCACGCTCGTGGCGGGCGGAAATGACCTCGCCAGAAGGGACTGCCGCGTTCAGCGGTGGCTCGCCAACCTCCAGGAACTGACGCTCGGGCTCCTGGCAGCCGGAGTCGTTCGCGTCTATGTGCTGCCCATCCCTCCGCGCACAGGCTTTCCATCCAGCGGCGTGTCGGCGCGAATTTTCCGGCGGCGGCGCTGGGTGGCCAACAAACTGTTGCGCCGCCTTTTCCGCCAACCGCCGGTGCTCCTGCTCCACTTTGTGCCGCCACCTGACTTTCTGGCGTCGGATGGGGTTCATCCGTCCGCGGCCGGGTGGCGCACCCTGGAGAGCGTGCTACAGGAGGCTATGGACGCCTCCTCCGGGATTTAGCGTGTACCGGGTCGCTCCCGTGCTGTGTCGTGTGTGTCCCCCCCCCCTCCTAACCGGCTGGCCGTTTAAATACACATTCCCGCTAACATCGTCGTCTATTTTCATGCGTTCGGAGCTGCTATGCCACGGGCCAAGTCGTCGGCGGGCCGTGCCCCGGCACGCCCCCTGCCAGCGCCACGGACGGACGCGCCGCGACGCGCCACTACGAGACGCTCCGCGGCGGCCGCGGCCGCGTCTGGCGCTGGTGCCACGAGCCGCCGCACGCCCGCTGCTGCGGCGAGGCGACAGGCCGCAGTGATGGCCACCACTCCGCCCAATCCAGGGCGGGGCCATGCTGCTACAACGTCGGCCGCCGCCGCCTCGCCCCCTGACGCCGCGGTCATCGACCCCGCCGCTCTTCAAACAATGGTGGGCGACATGGTCCGGGCCGCCGTCGCCGCCGCTCTACCTGCCAGCGAGCCATCACCGCCGGCGACGGTCGCCGTGCAGCGCGGTCCGGCACAGCGTCTCCAGGATGGGCCAGCTGCCCATCTGACGTCCGCCGACCACGCCTACACGCCGGCTGCCGAACTGCAAGCCGGGCCAATGGCGCTCCCGGCGGTTCTCTCCGGCGCCCTTCCGACCGCCGCCGGCCCTGCTCCACCTGCGCACCTGCCAGCGGCGCAGTTGCCCGTCGCCGGCCGTCCGCCGGCACCGGTGGAAAATGCCGCAGGTGACGACCTAGCGGCCCGCGCTGCCGTATCCCCCGCGGTGGCGGCCCTCATCGTGTCCCATCAATTCATTGACCTAAACACTCTCCTCAACGACTCTATCCCCCCGGCAGAACCAGGGCTGTTTTGCCTTATCGACGGCCGTCTCCGTCCCTCGGTACAGCGCCGCCCAATCCCGCATTTCGGCGCCTGGGCCACCGCGTTTCTTCGATACGCGGCCGTGTACTTGGCTGCCCACCCCGCTGACGCCTCCGGTCTGTTGCGCCACATGCAACAAGTGTCCTCGCTGCAGGCGCCCGGCCTTGGATTCGCGTGGCGCGATTTCGATGAGGCCTTTCGGCGCGCACGGGGCCTCTGCCCGGAAGCTCACCCATGGGGCTCCACGGCGGCCACGTCTCCCATTTGGCTCACCGCAATCGCTCGCGGAATCGCCGGTTCTCGGGCCGGGTCTGCAGCCGGTGTAAGCGGCGAGGGTCGGGGCGGCTCTAGCCGGCCGGCCGCCGCGTCTGGCTCTTTTCGCGCGCTCTGCCTCGGCTACAATCGCGCCGCCGGGTGCCGCCGGTCCCCGTGCCTGTTCCGGCACGAGTGCCGCCTCTGCCGTGGCCCCCATAGCGTGCTCGCCTGCCCTCGCCGCGCCGCCCCGGCCCTCCCCGGCACCCGCCGCCCCGGCCGCGAATGACTCCCTCACTCCGCCGGTATCAGTCCCGCCCGACCACCTCGCGCTGCTCCTGACAGGTTACGACCCCGCCCTGGCCGCGCAGCTAGTGCACGGTTTTCGCTACGGCTTCCCGCTCGGCAGCGCCGAGGTCCCCTCTGGTGACTCGGGCGGCAACCTTCCATCCTGCTCTCTGGCGCCGGAAGTCGTGGACGCATATGTCGCGGCTGAGACGCGCGCGGGTCGGATAGCCGGTCCTTTCTGTCCCGCGCCGCCATGGATCGTCCGTTTTTCTCCCATTGGTCTAATCCCCAAAAAGTCTCCGGGCTCGTTTCGGGTCATTCACCACCTGTCATTTCCCACCGGCGCTTCCGTCAACGATTTCATTCCCCGGGAGCGCACATATGTTCAATACGGGTCGGTGGACGAGGCTCTTCGCCTGATTGGGTCCTTCCAACGCCCCTACCTCGCCAAAACCGATATTGAGAGTGCATTCCGCATCGTGCCCGTCCGCCCGGCGGACGCCGCCATGCTCGGTTTCCATTGGCGGGACTGCGCATACGTGGACCTTTGCCTTCCTATGGGCTGTGCCAGCTCTTCCCAAATCTTCCAGTCCGTCAGTGATGCGCTCGTCTGGATCGCGCAGAACAAATTCGGGGCGGGTCCCATTGTTTCTGTTTTGGACGACTTCCTCTTCATCGGCGAGTCGCGCGCAGCGTGTCAGCGCTCGCTCGGCGGCTTTCAGGCCATGTGCCGTGACTTGGCGATCCCGCTGCGTCGCGACAAGACCGTGGCGCCGTGCCGGTCCCTCACCTTCCTCGGGGTGGTATTGGACCTTGAGCGCGGCGAGCTGCGGCTGCCAGCTGACAAGCTGGCACGTGCCAGGGCAGGCCTCACGAGCCTGCTGGCCCGCCGGAAAGCGCCCCTCCGCATGGTCCGTGAATGCACGGGGCTCCTCAGCTTTGCGTGCACCGCAGTGCCACTCGGTCGCCCGTTCCTACGGCGCATGTTCGACTTGTGTCGCGGCGTGTCGCGCCCTCACCACCGCGTCACGATCACCCGGGCGGCCAGACAGGATATGCGCGCCTGGCTGCTGTTTCTAGACCGTTTCCCAGGCCGCGCGATTCTCGCTCACCGGCGCTGGTTGTTGGAGCCGGGTCTTATCCTGGAGACGGACGCCTCCAGCTCGGTCGGGCTCGGTGCCATCTGCGGCGAGGACTGGCTCCTGGGGCCGTGGCCCGCGTCCCTCCGCGAGGCCCCTATCAGCGTTTTGGAACTAGTGGCTGTCGCTGTAGCCGTGCACGTGTGGCGAGATCGGTTCGCGCATCGCTGCGTCCTTGTGCGCTCAGATAACTCCGCTGTGGTGGCCTGTATAACCTCTCAGTCATCTCGCTCGCCTGCCCTAATGCCATGGCTCCGATTCCTTTTTCTCACCACCGTCTCTCATAACATTCTCGTGCGTGCCGTGCACACACCCGGCATCGCCAATGCAGCAGCTGACGCCCTGTCCCGCGGTCTTGTGCAGGTCTTCAAGGAGCTCCGCCCGTCCGCAGCAGCCACGCCGACGTCCTGGGACTGGCCGGCCTGCGGCACGCTCTCACCGTTCACCAGCTAGCTGGTGCCGCGCTAGCTCCTGCCACCATTCGCTCTTATCGAGCAGTGTGGGGCCAAATCCGCGTTTTCCTCACTCTGCCGCCCACTGCTGCCCTGTTTCCCATCTCAGTGGCCGACACTGCTGATTTCCTGGCCTCTCGACACGAGCAGGGCTGTTCCGCTTCCACCCTCGCCGCCGAGGCGTCTGCCATCTCCTACGGCCACAAGCTAGCCGGCGCGCCGGATCCCACGGCGGACTTCCGGGTGCGACAGCTGTTAGCGGGATCCCGCCGGCTACGGCCGAGTGCGGACAACCGCCTCGCCGTCTCCCTGACCGAGCTCGGCGAGCTCTGCGCCGCACTCCATTTCCTAGGCCTCTCCCCGGTAGACCGTGCTGCATTCCGTGCCATCTTTACATTGGCTTTCTTTGCTATGCTTCGCCCGGGCGAGGTCGTGCGCGGCCGAGACCTGACCCACACAGTCCGACTCAGCCACGTGAGTCTCGTCGGCCCCCAGCTTTCTCTCACCATTCCATCCTCAAAAACGTCGGCCTCCCCGTTCACCACCACGCTTCGAGCCCGGCCTGATCTTGCCACGTGTCCGGTCGCCGCTGTCCGCGACTACCTCGCGGTCCGCGGCACGGGCCTTCCTGATGACGCACTGTTTATCGGCGGCCATCGCCGCCCTCTGACATCGCGCGATCTCACTCGCGTACTTCGCATGGCGGGCCGTCGAGCTGGTCTCAACCCAGCCCGCCTCTCCGGGCACTGCCTTCGCATCAGCGGCGCCTCCCACGGCGCCGCAGTCGGACTAACGGAGCCTCAACTCTGCCACGCCGGCCGCTGGTCGTCCCAGGCCGTGCGGCGATACGTACGGCGGCCGGTCTCCCTCCTTCAGGCATCCTAAGCGGCGGGTCCCGTCCAAAGAGGGTTAACGTTGCCGGCCTTCCACCGCTACCGCTCCCAAACCCGAGCCACAGCTGCCCGTTCTAGGTCTGGGTGCACGGGCCGCGCCCTAGCAGGCGTAGCGGCAGTCCCGACGCTGCCTGTTCAGGCCCGGGCTCCCAAACCGCCGCCCTCGCAGGCGGAGCGGCGGCGTCCTTGGCCACCTGCCTGTTTTCGGTCCGGGATCCCGGACCGCCGCCTTCACGGGCGAGCGGCAGTCTTGTCAGCTGCCTGTTTTAGGTCCGGGCCCCCGGACCCCCGCCTCACGGGCGGAGCGGTAGTCTGTCAGCTGCCTGTTTCAGGTCCGGGCTCTGGGACCGCCGCCCTCGCCGGCGGAGCGGCAGTCCCAACTCCCGACGGCTGCGCGCCACAGTGATGTATCTGTATATATGTAACGTCGGGCTCGCGTGTTCATTGTTGGTTTAGCTCGCCCGCACAGCCATAACCCAGATGCAACTGCAGTTTCTACGCCACAGCCGCACCGCCGACGGTGCCATGTTTGTGCGTCGCGTGAGGTGAATTACGCCGTGCGCGGCATGTCATGTCCTCTGCCGTCGCGTTATCGCCACGTCTGTTAATCCAGAGGCATCCATCGTTTTCCATTAGCTTTCTGCCGCCCTGGCAATTTTGTTCATAGCGAATGCCTCTCCGTTCCGCGCGGGTGCAGATGGGGTGTTGGGCGTAATCTGCACCCAAAGTGCATGACGGGTGTACAAACGTACGAATACACAGACCCATATTCATCAGTCATGCATTTGCAAGCGCAGCGGAACGGAGAAATGCATTTGACGAGCGACACCTACGGGGTCGTGCGGCAAAAACTTTCTCTGTCCGCGGGCGCCACTGCAGCGACACCTGCCGTGTGGCTCCAACACTATTGGCTCAGTCTGTGCGCCCACGCCGTGCCGCGAACACTGATCCTACACATTGTTCAGCGTTCTTGTCTTTCCGATTGTCCACCGCCACCCCGCCGCCGCCTGTGGTACTGTGTTTCCATGCATTGCTGGCTGTGTAAGCGTAATCTGCACCCAAAGTGCATGACGGGTGTACAAACGTACGAATACACAGACCCATATTCATCAGTCATGCATTTGCAAGCGCAGCGGAACGGAGAAATGAGAATAGTGTGTCATGAATTTTTGTGCATGCTTCTGGATCATCTGTAATTACATCAAAGGCTCGGCTCAAGAGTGTCCTGCCGACCAGCTTATGCCCAACCCTTTCTGTCCGCAGAACGTCGCCTGCGACTCCCGCACGCCGTTTGCCCCGGCCGTCCGTACTGGTCTTCGCGCTGCGAGCCGCGCTGGAGTTCGCGGCGGCGTCGTGGAGCTCCCATCGGGACGGCGTGTGATGCTCGCGTCGAGCTTATAAGCCGTGAGCTTCGATTGGCGGCTCACGCGGTCACCAGCTGTATGTACAGCCTCGGCCCCGACGACCCCGCTAATGGCCGAGACCGGCATACCCCCGGCATGGGTCCGCTGTCCGGCGCAGCGCTGGCCGCCCGCATGCTATGCTACTTTTGGCTGTATCGCTGCCCAGCGGGAGCGCGCTCCACGCTGCGGAAGAGGTACACGTTGCGACCCGACTGAGGACTGCAACCGGATGGTGACACGTCGGCCTCTGCGCCCTGGCCGGGGCAGGCGTGACCGACGTCACAGTGGAGGAACGCCCAAACAAGACCAGCCCACCGTCGGAGCAGCATGGAAATATCATGTTCTGCCTGGACGTCGGACCCGGCGGCGGCGCAGTGCACCTGCACACGTGCGGAGAGGGGCGCTGGAGGCTACTCTGGAGCTTCTGCCATTCCGCGGCGCGACTGCTGGCAAAACGGCGGCGATTGAGGCGGTTGGGAACAGCTGCAGCAATGGTGATGGCGGTGATGGCGACATGGCGGTTTGGGACTTCATCTCAGCGCGGCCGCCGCCCAGGCGCCGCTGCGCCCGGCTGCTCAGCCACCTACCGGATGGCGGGGTGGCCCTTACGGCCCTCACGCCCGTTCGGTCTGCGGCCACGTTGTGGGGTGGCGGTCGCGGGGTTAGCGGCGTTGGACTTCGTCCTTTATCCAGACTGCACCGCACCATCTGAACGGATGGATCTGCCAAGAAAGATGACATCCAAGGCGGCTATGAGGCGATCACAAAGCTTCACCAAGAGCTTCTCCTTCATGGGGCCGGCCGGCCGTTAAGTCGCAACACCGGCTGCCGAGTGCCAACAGCTGCGTGCGCTGGCGCCGACGCGTTGTGGGCCGCGCTGCTGACGCCCAAGCTGCGATATCAACCATCTATGAATAAGTGGCAGCGGTGGCGGCTTGTCAGTTGTTAACGTGCCTTAACAGACGTTGCGAATAGCCCGCGTTGGAATCGCATGGTTGGGAACACAACGCAAGTAAAAATGGGCTTCCTTGATGAACCTACTTTTTAAGCATTGTAGCCTTTGTAATTTTGGATGTTTTGCTGTAGATATTATTTTCTACATATATACTATATAGGCACTTACGTGCTTTAAATCGCGCAATGCAATTGAACCATGGTAAAGACAATGATAAATGAACTGAGAGCTGACATGCCCCATGCTTTGTGTGTGTATGTGTGTGTGTGTGTGTGTTTTTTTTGCGAGTCGATAAAAGTGGTTTTGGACACTGGATGAGTTTTTAGGGGTGTGGTGAGGGGGGATGTAATTCCACAGACCTTCTGTCAGATTCACTAATGCAGTAGGTCTGTGCGGTGTTTAGTTATCGGAGCATTCTTTGAAAGTCGTGAATAGGGCCACCGAGTACCTAAAGCCGTGATATTCCCCCACAAAAACTTCTTTTAAATAACCGGGGATAGGTACATGAGCAGAGTAAATGCTATTACGAACGCCTATCACAATGCTGAGCGAATAGGAAAATCCATAGATGGAGAATTGTGCCGCGTTACGGGTGCTCGGGCGCAGCCAATCCACCGTTACCCCAGCGGTGACCTTGACCCGCATCGTCTGTCTCGGCTCCAAAGCCAAACCGGCGTGGAATTGGGAGCGTTCGAGTACTCATGGTCCAGCGCAATTCTCCACCTAAATCCATTCCTGATACACATTTGCTTGCTCATAGTCATGTAACCCCGGTAAATTCACCCAACTTTCATATTGGTCACTCCATAGACAGATGGCCACAGAGATCAACTTAAAAGGCCATTGTTGCATTCATTTAGTGGAGATCATTAAAGAGCCGTGACAGGCCACAAGTCGCGTGACATCATACGTGTAACGACCAATGACGTCGGCCTGCAAAACCCAATGGAAGCGGCTAGCAGCGTGCAATAAAACAGGGCGCTGCTTTCTAAATGTCTGTCGTGCGCCATAAATGAATATATTCTTTGTAGCCTGGCAACTCAGTATCTTTTTTTAACTATTGTACTAGTATTTAATAATTTCATAATTTTATAATTGTGCTTACGCTTTATGTTGATATTAGTGATAATCCTTAGATAAAGTAAATCGATGTGATATTTAATAGAAAAATAGCAAACTAACGCACCATTCATTCGAAAGCTGGGGAACCTACTAAAAAGAACTACTAAAATTCCTGAGGAACTAAAGGATTAAATGGGGATTAAATAGATGCCTGCCATTCCGTCGTGAAAACGGCCACTGTGTATTACCCTGAGGAGATGATCGTCTGCAATAGCAGGAAGAGCTGATGCAAGTACTTTGAAATCCACTATCAAGTCGGTGCTATTGTTGTAATGATCAATGTGAGGTGAGATATTTTGTGCAAGGGCTGAGTGTAATGCCCAGGAGATGACCTCCATTCGCCCCCTGACCGGTCAGGGTTATAAAATTTGAGTGGATGGCGGTCCGTTTGGGGTTCAGATGTCAATTGTATTTTGTTACTGTCAAACAATACATGTTATGCTGGCAGCGAATGTGTGTAACGTCGGTTTTCGAAACAGAAGTTAGAACTGTAACGGCAGAGTGCTTGCTGGTCTCATCGTAAGTATTGTAAGTGTTGTAAGCAAAAGCATTGTCAATATTGTAAGTATTGTGAGCATTGATGTATGGTAGATATCACCTCACATGATCTCGGCTCAGATAACCCTCCCCGGTGTCCCTGTCAGTAAATGGCACCTGGATCATTACAGATAAGATAATTTGTCATAATTCTTAAAGAATTGGGTGGTTTTGACTCGTTTACTCGAGGTGCAGGTCGCATTTCAATACTTTTCCATAGGCTTGCAATGTAAAGGTCACGACTCTGACCTAACCTCAGGTCACAGATCAAATATTCTGAGATATACAAACGACACATACTGCAGGTACTGTTTTGAAGACTTGATGAGAGGAAATAACTTCGTGAAAAACTCAAGCTCTGACGTGTTTGCAAACTTTTCTGAGGTGGGGTCAACAAACCCGCTCTGGTTACCTGACCTGACCTGACCCGGCATTTTTTTTTTTTTTTGCTGAGATGTGCGCAATGAGCATTTAGGAAAAGTCACCAAATATGAGCTGAATGTCTCGCGGCGTTTGGCAATTGTACAAGAAAATCCTGAAAGGCCTCCCCGTCCGAAATAGGGTTAATGTGTATATGAAATTATGAAGAGTTGCAGATGCCAAACATACCCAGATCTAAGACTGCAGTTCCCAGTGCCGCTGCAACGTTTTTAAAACAAACATACATAGGACATACAAACATGTTTATTTGCATCTGTTTTGGATAATAGCAACTCATGGCGCCATCACCCGCGATAACTGTTAGGATTTGAGATATATTTTTATTTAGGCCATTAGTTTGGCTGTAATGTTTATTAATATTAGTTGGGCGGAGTTTGGTAGTTTTTTATTTAACTTGTGGTATGTTGTGCTGATTGCGGGTTGTTCAAACCTTTCAAATGTAAGGACCTTATTGAACTCAACCCTACCCCTACACTACCCTACATACGACTGGACGCTTTCCAAGCCCACAAGCATCACGACGCCGAGATGGAATGTAGCCGGGAAATCACCCTCGCCATCTGCTCTAGAGCTAATCGTGTGGGGCGGCGTGTGGGGCGCCGCTTAGCCTATGGGGGTGCACTTCTAGTGGATGGGGGACGGGGGTGTACCTGCACCCCTTTCATATGGGAAGTTACTTCCCTGATTACAGCTCCCCGTATTGCATCTAATCAGGGAACGGCCAGCAAACGAAGGAACTATTTCTGGATGACAGGCGAATAACCGCTCACGCAAGGAGCGGAGCTCCGCCCCGTCCAAAGTGGCCAACAAAGCAGAGACAGAGGCAGCATCACATCTTCCATCAAAGAACTGGTTTCTGGCTTGGAAGATGAGCTCCATCTTTGCATCCGAGTCGGTGCTGTCAGGAATCAGCTGGTCTAATGGAGTGAGAGTAGTGAGACGACTAGCTATTGTATCAGAGCTGCCTGGTCTTCGTAGCATTTGCACCGATTCTTCTCGATCGGACTCTGAATTCTGTCCCTCCTGCGTATTACTTGAGGCATTGCTATGTAGCTAAGTCTTTGGCAGAGTTTCATTATCCATGCTTTGCAAACAGTGCCATAACAACACAGTTAATTAATCACCAAGCTTCTTTGCAAGTTCCAATACAGTTGAATCGCACGCGATTTGAGTGCAAAAATCAAGAAAAGTGCCAACTTGTTCCCGTAAAATATTTTGAATATTGACCTAAAAAAATGAGTAATTTCCAGATAAAATAACAGCGAAATCAGTTTTCGCTTGCCAATAAAACTCACAGATATTGAAGCTCCATTATTAAAGGAAGATTTTAGTATATGCCATTCTTGATAAAACTTCTTAGCCACGCAATACCAGCGCAAAATAAAGAGACACTGAAAACACGACCAATCACTCCGATTTACCCAAGGATTTACCATAGGAAAATACATAGGAAATGTATGTCTCAACTGCGCCAAATATACAGACAGTTATATACCTACATGTGACGTCATGATTAGCCCGACCAATCAGAAGCAAGTTGTTTTCAGCCACAAATAATGGGGTTGGGAACTCGATTTTTTAAGAATGCATGAGAATGATCAAACTATTTTCACAGAATTTATGGTGCATACCATTGCCTCATAAAATCAATATCCTGAGAGAAATGGGGGAAGAAAGATAGGAAACTTGTTTTGAAAAGTTCTTGAAAAAAGATGCTCTTGATGCTGTTACGTCACATGTCACCTTCTGCGGTTGACAAATAATGGCGCATCTGGCGCACCACAGATTACATGTTATATCAATGGGTGAAAGATGTTGTTTGTTTCACTCTGCCATTCGCGCTGTTTTTAACTTTAAATTAAGCTAAAACATTTACGGATGAAATGTTCAGTGTCAAAAATTGATGTGTCTGCCGTGTACTATATTCCCACTTAGCATTGAGCGCGTGATAAACATTTTATGTACCTCGAATTTTCAAATGATAAAGATGATGAATCGGAGGATGCTGAAAAGCAAAAGCTCATTCCAATATTTGGACTACTTTACGATTAAAATGTTTACATTCCTGTCATCTTATTGATCATTTATTTGTTCTTTTTTATGAAAATAACTTAAGGCGTTGAGAACCGAGGTAATTTCTATATCTACCGTGCCTTAACTTACCAGCAACAGCAATCTATCTACGCCCTACGGTGGCAAGGGAGACTGTGAAAGAAGCGTAAGATGGATTCTAAACAATTCTTTTGTGATATACTGAAGGGCAAAGTGCAGAGAAGAGCGTACAAGTCCTGTTTTGTGCCAGGCTGTTGCAGTAGCACTTATGAAACTCCGAAAACGATCTTCGTTCATGTCCCGAACAACATTACCCTGAGGAGATGATCGTCTGCAATAGCAGGAAGAGCTGATGCAAGTAGGGTAGACCGGGGCAAGTCGCCCCGCCGAGGTAAAACGCCTCACCGATGTTTCTCGGAACTGGCAGAGTTCTGGGGAAACATCATCTCTTCTATAAAACGTGCACTATATGATCATTATATGAGCAGACTGGGAAGAAATTGTGATTACTCTTTCGGGAGATATAGCCAAAAATGTGTTTTTTGAGTGATTTTTATGTTTTGTTGTCAGATTATGTATCATGGCGTTCTTTTATGGTCCACATCAGGTTAACGACTTTTATATGTTTTGAACAACTATTGTCTAACGCTTATCATGCCGGGTTGGTTCGTGTTAAATTATGTCTTGCTGGAGTGCAAGGCGTTGTTCTCTGACCGAACTACGTGATGGGGTAAAACGCCCCAGTAGGTCGCGGGGCAAAAAGCCCCTGGGGCGTTTTACCTCATGTGTTGTTCGGGCTACCCACTTTCTAATGTTCGATAGCTGGCGAACAGTACGTTTCTATGCCTTTATGTGTATTTTTCTCAGCAACTGGATGGCAAAGGAAGTATTTTGTTAACATTTGCATTGCAATAATTTATTATTTGGTCTTATGAGGTAGGTGAAAAACCTGCTCATACAATAGTGTCATAGCTGAACACCTGACAGGATGGAATGTGCTAACTTCAGTGCCGTGCCTCCAGAGGTCTAACGAACCTCTCACATAAGATTTAGCCAACTACCATGTTAAATCTTTAATCTAAAGTATGGGGCTACTTGCCCCAGGCCGTGGGGCGTTTTGCCCTGGGGTTGGGGCAAAATGCCCCATTTGCAGTTGCTTCACAAATCACTTCCTAGCTTGGAGGCCGATCATAAGTGAATGAGTTTGAGGGGTGCAATTTAAAGTCAAATGTCCAAAGAACGCATTGAGTACAAATTTGGCCTTCCAGGTGATGTGGGACAAAATTTATGTAGCAAAATAAATTATCTGGGGCGTCTTGCCCCAGGCTACCCTACTTTGAAATCCACCATCAAGTCGGTGCTATTGTTGTAATGATCACTGTGAGGTGAGATATTTTGTGTAAGGGCTGAGTGTAATGCCCAGGAGATGACCTCCATTCGCCCCCTGACCGGTCAGGGTTATAAAATTTGAGTGGATGGCGGTCCGTTTGGGGTTCAGATGTCAATTGTATTTTGTTACTGTCAAACAATACATGTTATGCTGGCAGCGAATGTGTGTAACGTCGGTTTTCGAAACAGAAGTTAGAACTGTAACGGCAGAGTGCTTGCTGGTCTCATCGTAAGTATTGTAAGTGTTGTAAGCAAAAGCATTGTCAATATTTTAAGTATTGTGAGCATTGATGTATGGTAGATATCACCTCACATGATCTCGGCTCAGATAACCCTCGTCCCTGTCAGTAAATGGCACCTGGATCATTACAGATAAGATAATTTGTCATAATTCTTAAAGAATTGGGTGGTTTTGACTCGTTTACTCGAGGTACAGGTCGCATTTCAATACTTTTCCATAGGTTTGCAATGTAAAGGTCACTACTCTGTCCTAATCTCAGGTCACACTCACAGATCAAAAATTCTGAGATATACGAACGACACATACTGCAGGTACTGTTTTGAAGACTTGATGAGAGGAAATAACTTCGTGAAAAACTCAAGCTCTGACGTGTTTGCAAACTTTTCTGAGGTGGGGTCAACAAACCCGCTCTGGTTACCTGACCTGACCTGACCCGGCATTTTTTTTTTCGCTGAGATGTGCGCAATGAGCATTTAGGAAAAGTCACCAAACGTGAGCTGAATGTCTCGCGGCGTTTGGCAATTGTACAAGAAAATCCTGAAAGGCCTCCCCGTCCGAAATAGGGTTAATGTGTATATGAAGAGTTGCAGATGCCAAACATACCCAGATCTAAGACTGCAGTTCCCAGCGCCGCTGCAACGTTTTTAAAACAAACATACATAGGACATACAAACATGTTTATTTGCATCTGTTTTGGATAATAGCCACTCATGGCGCCATCACCCGCGATAAC
This sequence comes from Amphibalanus amphitrite, assembly GCF_019059575.1. Taxonomy (NCBI): domain Eukaryota; kingdom Metazoa; phylum Arthropoda; class Thecostraca; order Balanomorpha; family Balanidae; genus Amphibalanus; species Amphibalanus amphitrite. The sequence continues at coordinate 447,190 of NW_024882033.1, forward strand.
TGTTAGGACTTGAGATATATTTTTATTTAGGCCATTAGTTTGGCTGTAATGTTTATTAATATTGGTTGGGCGGAGTTTGGTAGTTTTTTATTTAACTTGTGGTATGTTGTGCTGATTGCGGGTTGTTCAAACCTTTCAAATGTAAGGACCTTATTGAACTCAACCCTACCCCTACACTACCCTACATACGACTGGACGCTTTCCAAGCCCACAAGCATGACGACGCCGAGATGGAATGTAGCCGGGAAATCACCCTCGCCATCTGTTCTAGAGCTAATCGTGTGGGGCGGAGTGTGGGGCGCCGCTTAGCCTATGGGGGTGCACTTCTAGTGGATGGGGACGGGGGTGCACCTGCACCCCTTTCATATGGAAAGTTACTTCCCTGATTACAGCTCCCCGTATTGCACCTAATCAGGGAACGGCCAGCAAACGGAGGAACTATTTCTGGATGACAGGCGAATAACCGCTCACGCAAGGAGCGGAGCTCCGCCCCGTCCAAACTGGCCAACAAAGCAGAGACAGAGGCAGCATCACATCTTCCATCAAAGAACTGGTTTCTGGCTTGGAAGATGAGATCCATCTTTGCATCCGAGTCGGTGCTGTCAGGAATCAGCTGGTCTAATGGAGTGAGAGTAGTGAGACGACTAGCTATTGTATCAGAGCTGCCTGGTCTTCGTAGCATTTGCACCGATTCTTCTCGATCAGACTCTGAATTCTGTCCCTCCTGCGTATTACTTGAGGCATTGCTATGTAGCTAAGTCTTTGGCAGAGTTTCATTATCCATGCTTTGCAAACAGTGCCATAACAACACAGTTAATTAATCACCAAGCTGTTTTGCAAGTTCCAATACAGTTGAATCGCACGCGATTTGAGTGCAAAAATCAAGAAAAGTGCCAACTTGTTCCCGTACAAGGCCCTATATAGAAGGTATGCTCATTAGGCCAAAGCAGCGATTTCCGTGACGTCACAGGTACGAAGCGTCGGACGGCTGTAATGCAATTCTATGGAAAATGACCCAACTTTAGGGCTCTCCCACATAGCTGCCAGACTCGACACTAAGGTAAAAATCATATCATATTAAAGCTCAAATCAAGACAAATAAGAAACCTATCTGACGTTTTTACGTATTACTAACGGCTTAGACACTATTCAAGTATATTCAGAGCTCTGCATTAACTCACTTTTTTCTGCCGTCAATGCCACTACAAATGCCTATAGTCGGCGCACGTGCGCTTGTCGAGCGGGGACCACCAGTCGGGCGATTCGGAGCTGCCGCCCAATCAGAACGCCGCAATGCCGTGACGTCATTGGTCGCACACGACACGTTACGGAGATAGGGATGAGACAGCCCTGGTTCCCGTAAAATAATTTGAATATTCACCAAAAAAAAAAGAGTAATTTCCAGATAAAATAACAGCGAAATCAGTTTTCGCTTGCCAATAAAACTCACAGATATTGAAGCTCCATTATTAAAGGAACATTTTAGTATATGCCATTCTTTATAAAACTTCTTAGCCACGCAATACCAGCGCAAAATAAAGAGACACTGAAAACACGACCAATCACTCCGATTTACCATAGGAAAATACATAGACAATGTATGTCTCAACTGCGCCAAATATACAGACAGTTATATACCTACATGTGACGTCATGATTAGCCCGACCAATCAGAAGCAAGTTGTTTTCAGGCACAAATAATTAATTTCTGAACTAACTAGGCATTTTTTTAACAAAGTGATTTTAAATTAAATCATTAAAAATTCTGAGCTTTTTTATTTTACCAAAACATACAGAGCATGCAGATAGGTCCCAACCCTATTAATTTCTGAACTAACTAGGCATTTTTTTAACAAAGTGATTTTAAATTAAATCATTAAAAATTCTGAGCTTTTTTATTTTACCAAAACATACAGAGCATGCAGATAGGTCCCAACCCTATTGTGCCCGACTTTATAGATTGGATGACCAGGAACACGGTTCTGGCATTTATTTTTCATTAAACATCTTAGGCTTCCCATATTCCAAACACAAACTTTCAAATATGTGACGTCACAGCCCAAAATTACCTCCTTCCCCAGGCCACATTACTGTCATAAAGCTGATTCTTTTTCCTCTGTAGGCACCACAACAAAGTTCAGACCAAGTTTTAAGCGATTTTTCAACGAACAAACCCATTTAAATCAGAATGACTAAACGAGGTGACGTCACACGAACGGTCGCTCCATGTTGAAGATAGGGCCTTGTGCAAGGCCCATTTTCAAATGAAGGGAACGAATTTCTTCAACACTAAGAGGCCGCGGGGGTTGCAACCTAGATAGATAGTGGTTTCTGAACCTCGCCGCAAACTTGGCTATCTCAACTCAAACCCCATGTTAAAGGTGGGATAGTCCCTAAGATTATGGTGAAGTTAGATAAATATAGCAGTCTGATGCTCATGAGTAAGCTATATGAAATATATATTTTAGAGAAGAGTTGTACAATATTTCGAGCACGACTCGTCTTCAGATACATAGGCCGAATGACACATAAAAACACGACAAGAAACGACGTCGACATAGGATAGAAAACAACAATCAAACGCGTGGGAACGTGATAAAATACTATAACAGGCGTGACAAAATATCTCGGAGCTTTACATCAGGAAAGATGGTGATAAATGTGCAGTAATTTTAAAAATAAAAATTCAGCACAATCATACATATTGTGTTGAATTATACAATCATACAAATACACAATTATTTAATAATGTGGTGTAGACTAGACAGTTAGGGTGTACGTGTATGGGATGAGTATGGTACAGGGTTTAGCAGACGCCAAGACAAAGTATTTTTGTTAAGAGCTGGATTTCGGTTCCTGATTTCGATAGACTCTGTGATCCTTAGATTTGCCTCATCTTTGCAGGTGTGGAGGATGCCTATACTAAAGTCATCGTTGCCTATGTGTATGGTCGAGTGTTCAAAAAGTACATGATCCCCCAAGTCTGTGCCTCGCCTACTGTTTCGAGCGTCCCCTGTACCATACTCATCCTATACACGTACACACTAACTGTCTAGTCTACACCACATTATTAAATAATTGTATATTTGTATGATTGTATAATTCAACACAATATGTATGATTGTGCTGAATTTTTATTTTTAAAATTACTGCACATTTATCACCATATTTCCTGATGTAAAGCTCCGAGATATTTTGTCACGCCTGTTATAGTATTTTATCACGTTCCCACGCGTTTGATTGTTGTTTTCTATCCTATGTCGACGTCGTTTCTTGTCGTGTTTTTATGTGTCATTCGGCCTATGTATCTGAAGACGAGCCGTGCTCGAAATATTATACAACTCTTCTCTAAAATATATATTTCATATAGCTTACTCATGAGCATCAGACTACTATATTTATCTAACTTCACCTTCACCATTCCTCTATTGACAGTTGACACCAACTGCTTACCTACAATTTAACCAAATGATGGTAACCTTTTAATTTAAACGTTAAGCAACCTTTTACTTAATGTGCAAATATTTTTACTTTACATTTACATATAATTCATTGCATCTTAATTATGAATTTAAATAGACCGTCAAGACGCTACTTGTTAGTTCACTCTTGTTAGCTGCCGAATGAAAAAGTTACGGGGACAAGTATCATCAGCGTGAGGTAGCAGTCTGCCCGGCTTTGGCATTCATAGATGTCGCATCCATCGCTGCGGCATGCTGCACTCTGGTATAGACCTTCTCAGTTGTCATCAGAAGTCGTTTTCGGTGGCATACTGAGAGACCGGTGAGGTGCCCTCAGAGGCCGACATGGGCCCGCCCCCCCCCCTTCCATGCGGGCCTCTTGTTTCCATGTGCCATTTGGCCTTCAACCACCGTTCTCAAAGGTTGTGGACTGTGAGACCCGCAGTGGTCAGCGTGCAGGATGTCACGTAGACCACTTTGAGACCTCCAGAAGAAGGTGGATACTTCCCTAATATGGCGGTGTGGGCCTCAGGACAGAGGTGTGAGGTCCTCACATGACCATGTGGTCTCTCAGAAACCCATCTTGGGCTCTTAGAGATTTATTTATGTGGGCCCTGAGCTGCCCCAAGCCAGTCGAAGGGGAGCAGCAGCTACAAGGTACTTACATACATGACCGCCACCATCATGCCTCTGAAAGAACCATAAGCCCTAAAACCAATATTTACCAATTTGGTTTTGGGCTTTGGCAATGCACACAAAAAAAATGTTCGACCTCGGTTGCCGTCACCTTCAGCTGCTGCCCCTCCCAAAAGCAGTGCAATCGAGGCTCAAAGGGAGCATGCAATGCCGATAATCGGGTTTTCAAGAGGGTCATTTGACATGACTGCGGGTTTTCCTTGGCGGTTCATCAAACTTTATGGCCTCAGGTCGACCGGTAACCTCTGAGGTCAGGTAAAACTACATTACCAGGTAGGGATTCAGCTTATGGTAAATCATACTTCGCAAAAAGGTAGCTACATATAGCGTACATATGTGTAGCACGACCCTGAAGGTCAGAGATACAAATAACATGTATATCAAAGCCACATCGGCAGGGAGCAAGCCTCCCGAGGCCCGATGGTCGAAGCTAGGCCTGTCATCTGGCGGCTGGTCAGAAAAGCTCCCCATTTGGCCGACGGGCTGGGGGCAGCACTGACGACGCCTGATCCAACAGCCCTCGTGTGCCAGGTATGTCGGCAGCCGACCCCGGCGCTGTTGATATTGGGTGTTGTTGTTGAGGTCCCCTCAGTTCGACGCAACATTCTGTCCGGAGCCTTTCCTGTTCCAGGAAGCAGCTACAAATAACAAAGGTCGACAGTAAATCGGATCAGGTTCCCCAGCAGTCAGTCGACAAACAATTGCACTTTGCGTTTCTTTTCCTGTCGATGGCGGACGACATAAACTGCACATGCAATTTTAATTGGCAGTTGCATGCGTTGCAATCAGCCAGATGTGTCTAGACGCAGTGGAAATGCAACTAATCCATGACAATGAAATGTGTTGGACCTTGGTGTATCAGCATGGTCGTAAACTGAGAAACACGTTGATAATTAGTTCGTACTCTGTAATTAGAGCCTGCGTGAGATTTCATTGTGCGAGGTACAGCTCAGATTACTCACTGCCTCTCGGCCGCGTCTCCCTTCATTCATCCGCCGCTCGGACCTGTCATCTGACCTGCGAGGTGTCGTATGCTGCTCTATTCAGCGACACGCGCAACGCCAACCGTCGATACAAATTACAAGCCGACGCGGTTTCATCCGTCCAGCTGGCGATTCACTCTCGTGTGCAGCTCGCGAGGGGGTTAAAAACATAGCCCGGAGAAGGACCGCTCCGGTTGTTTTTCAATAGAAAAACACAATTCTAACGAATAGTGTATGTCTAATGAAACAACAACCTGCGGTTACAAACCACGAGCAGGGACATTACACAGACTTGTTGGACACATGAACCGACATCGAGATGTTACATGTTTAGTTCGTGATGATGTATTTGATTCGTGAAGCCATAAACGTGATGCATGTGATGTGCGGTTGCAGAACAAACGAGGTGCGATAACCTTTTTTTTTACATCCGTAAAGAAACGAACCACTTTGGCAATGATTTTGTGATTCAGACTGAAATGATTCACAGTCCTCTTTCCTGAGTAAAAAGCAAAAGTAAAAAGATGTTGGATTGAATTCAAATTAAAACGAGGGGGAAACCTTTATCGATGCCTGACACCTTTGGTCGGTAGATTTGATCATGAATGCGGAAACATGCGACTGAAAATATGTAATACTGCGCATTCCGAGCCGTAAGAACTTGATGCAGAGTCGTATGAGTGAGACGTCAATAAACTTCCCGACTGAAATGTGCGCATAACATTGCGGGACATTGCAGCGAGACAGCAAAATAATTACAGACGTCATGCAGGACAAAGACCGTCTTTTGTAGTTGCTATTGGCTCTTGGTGTCACTACGTTGACTTATTGACCATATGCCGGATACGCTGAGAAGTCATTGCTCACTGCTCAGTCCCGGATCTCGAACGCACAACTTGATATAAAGCTGTCCTGAATTACTCGTGCAATGCGAACAACATTTTCATTAGTGTACTGCAGTGACACGGATGTCGTATACAGCTCGGATGTCGCATACAGCTCAACCTTTTTGAAATGTTTATTAGACATTTACAATTCAGCCAGTACACTGTCCACCATTTTTTTCTCAAGCACGAACAATCACATGTTATAAGCAAACAATATCAAGCGTATTCGTTTTACAACGCTGCCCGACGCTGCCCGTAAAATGTATTGATATGCCTCATGCACTACATACTACGCAGTTTGCCAAAGATGACACCTTACGAGTGGTAACAGTGCGCGTTATATAACAGACACGACGCGCCGAACATACCGAATCGACACACGAGCTGCCCGACTGCTGAGTTCCTCCACCAAACATAGTACGTGTATCTCCGGCCGACCACGTCCATCGCTGTACATGGCTGTTCCCTCGATCCTTGCCGGCTGTCCCGTCAGATAAATCATGTCCGCTCGGATACAGCCTGACCCAACAGATACAGCCTGTCCTCTCAGATACGGCCTGACTCCCCAGATAAAGTATGTCTCCGCTGATTCAGCCAGTACAGGTTGTTTCCATCCGACACTTCAGCTGTCCCCATCATACTCGTATACTCAAACCGTACCCATCAGATACAACCTGTGCCCTGCCTCCTCAGATACAACCTGTTTGATCAGATACACACAGCTCCCTCACATACCGCTTTAGCCGCTTCAGCTTTTCCCATCAGTGATGAGACACAGTGAATTAGCCTGAATTCATCAGACACAGTCGCCGCTGGGCTCCTGTTCAGACCCAGTCGCCGCCCGCCTCCTGTTCAGACACAGTCGCCGCTCCCGCTCAGACACAGTCGCCACTCCTGTTCAGACACAGTCGCCGCTGGGCTCCTGCTCAGACACGGTCGCCGCTCCTGTTCAGACACAGTCGCCGCTCCTGTTCAGACACAGTCGCCGCTGGGCTCCTCCTCGCAGGTCAGCAGACGCTGGTGAACCCCTCCCGCCGCACCGGGGTCGTACACGAGCAGCGGCCGCCGGTCAGTGCAGCGCACGTGGCGCCGCCGGTACACGTTGGCACCAATCAGCACCAGGATGATGGCCACGTAGAACACCACCACCACCTGTGGGGGGGGGGGGGCAGGGGGCAGCGTCACCACCGGGTCATGTCACCAGTAGAGAGCGTCACCATCGTCAGTCACCACCGGGTCACGTCACTAGTCGAGAGCGTCATCAGCGCTGACACGACACATCAAGGACACCGTTATGCTGCACGCACAAGTAGGTACAACAAACATCAGCTCAGTCTGCTGCAAGCGAGTTCACAAAAACTAACGAACATGTTATCGATTATGTGCCGCTTACTCTCGGTATCGTTAGTTATATAAGCATTAAAGCTTCGGAGAAGAGAAAAGTGAATGAAGTAAACATGAGAGCAATGATTTCGCGAAGTTTCAAGAAAATTGTTAGGTAACGAACATGACAATGTGTTACTTAGCCCACGAAAAGACACGGCCGAAATAACGGAATAACAGGCTGGTGATTGGCTGATTCCGTTCGGTCATCCAATCACGGGCTCCATTACACTCAGGACGTCCCATATTACTTGGATGCATTATGACATCGTATTCGTGCAGGCTGTCATAATGCATTACAATTTGCAATCATTTTGATTGAATCCATTCACTTCTTAATGTGAATGGATTCAATCAGAATCTGCTCTAAAACGTATTGATTACATCATTTATCAATGCTCCCAGATTTATACCCATGCATCGCCGACGTAACCCTAATAAATTGGAGTCGATTGAGATGAGCCACTGCCAGGTAATTGATCAGAAGACAGGGAAGCGTAAAATGCATCCAGCATAACTGTTGCATTACTTATATGTGTACTAACAGAGAGCGTGGTTAGAGAGATTAGACTCAGAAGAAGAATAAATACCGGAGATTGGAGAAGTGAAACAAAACATCAGACCAGGCAAAAGTTGCCATAGGGGACATGCTCGATAAAGAACTAAAAGGTCAAATTCGGTGACTGAAGACTGAATGAATGAGACTGAAGGAGCATGATAGACAAAGCGAGCAGCATCGGACAAAGGGAGGAGGGGCGTCACCCCGGCTGCTACAGACGCAACCCTACTATTGCAGCAACGTTCTCCACTCGAGTTGACGTCTGCTGGAAAATATCACCAGCCGGCTGATGCTAGATAAGCCTCAAGATTGCCGGCTGGAAATTGACAATTTCATGCATGGCCAGCCGTGTTTGAGGCCGGCTGTTGGTGACCGCGCCATTGTGTGGGCCACAGCTGACCCGGGACAGCGGGATGTGCCACTGGAGCAAAGTCGGCTGCAAACGCGTCGGTACCGAAGGAGGCACTGCAGTCAGGCTATGAACGACCGACAGCGGCTGCTCTCCAGCACTGCAGTCGGTACTGGATAGGATTTTCTGGGAAGGCTGAAGAGTGCGCAGCTGGTTTAACCGGATATTTGGTGTTTTGTGGGCGGCGAAAACAAAAGTGTTCAGTTACCAGTTTAGAGAAACCGCGCTTTGGCGGAGCAAAATTTTCTTCTTCTTTTCCTTGTAATTTTTGCTTTGTTTTAGGAAAGCGATATCTACTTTATTCGCTCCAGAGTCAACCATTATATCTCTGGTAACCAGATAATAATTGCCATCCAATTCAGTTATTTTACATGTACCTAAGCATCATACAAATGATATTAGCAGTGGAAGAAACGGTGGAAGTTCCATATAAAATCATCAGTGGAAGTTCTAGACATATAAAATTATCGTCGCATTTTTGGTGTGAAATTCTGCTGTAATAACGGCTATACCGCCACTTCAAAGAACAAAGGAGGAATCTAATATGAAATATTGTATGTTTATCAAGCCAGGCATCCAACAGTGTTTTTTTTACGTTTACTTTCTGTGGGCCTGTAATAATAAAGAAAATAAAAGACTGCTCATTGGTACGAGAATGATAATACGAAAACCGAAACGGGTCGCCTCGAGCGAGCAGAAAACACGGACAAGAAAAAGACCAACACAGTCCTTTATTTTTTCATGTAGAGGTGAGGAAGTGGTCATCTCCGCTTTATTGCCCTTTTTCTAGATCCTGATGAAAACTGGGAGCCGGTGCAGGCCAACCAGAAATGAAGCAATTTGGTTTATAGAGCGCCCAGTCCCACTGGGGATTAGTCCGGCACATATGGCGGGCGTCGCCGCGGATCTTCTGAGATGTGCAGCACCGCTGAACAGGACACCGAGCGAGATTTATAATACAAGGCGAATTAAACTGCAAATGGAGAAGGATAGAGAGAGAGAGAGAGAGAGAGAGAGAGAGAGAGAGAGAGAGAGAGAGAGAGAGGGAGAGAGAGAGATGGAGAAAGAGAGAGAGAGAGAGAGACAGAGACAGAAGGGAGAGAGAGACACACACACAGACGGAGACAGAGAGAGGGAGAGAGAGAGAGGGAAAGAGACTCATGGAGGCGTAGAGAGGGTTATAGATGAAACACACGGAGAGGGATAAGAAATAGATGGAAAAACATAAACACCAGAGAGGGATGAAAAATAGGTAGAGAAACATAAACACCAGAGTGGTATAAAAAATAGATAGACATGCACACAAACATGCGTACTTCCAGAAGCATGACATACACAAAGAAAGACAAACACGGATGCTATCTGCCGCCGCCAATGGTCGGTGTGCCTGACAGCGAGGCGCGGCGTCGATCGTCGATCGGTCTAGCACAGACACGTCCGCAATCAGTTCAAGTACGGCCGAACTCTCCACGGACGGAGCTGTCCCCGAGCGATACAGAAGGCCGGCTTCCCCCTCCCTCCTCATCTCGGCCGGTCGGTCACGGCAGGGTGTTAGACTCGCAAACACGGTCCCTCACCTTCCTCCCCAGCCCCCCTCTCTCTCTCTCTCTCTCTCACACTCTCTCTCTCTCTCTCTCTCTCTCTCTCTCTCTCTCTCTCTCTCTCTCTCTCTCTCTCTCTCTCTCTCTCTCTATTTGTCTCTCTCATCCTCCCTCTCCTCTCCTCTCTTCTCTTTCTCTCTATCTCCCCCTCTCTCCCTCCTTCCTCGCTCTACCTCCCTTTCTCTCTCTCTTTCTCCTTCATTTGTCTCTCTCATCTTCCCTCTCCTCTCTTTCTGCTTCCCTCCCTCTCCATCTCTCTCTCTCTCTCTCTCTCTCTCTCTCTCTCTCTCCTCTCCTCTCTCTCTCTCTC